>NW_027122708.1:7886920-8248651 GCF_030686945.1 Centruroides vittatus | reverse complement strand
TTAGGCGCCTTGGTAAAGAGTGACCCAAATTTCGGGCAAGTCCAGGGTGGGGAGCGTTGCACTGCATCCTGATGATTATTGTGAGGATTTGCCTTCCCAGAGTGAATGTAATTTTTTCTATTGTTAGCAGGCTTTTTAGGAGCACTGTTTCTGAACCAGCAGCAGGCAGTGCTAACCTTGTTGTAGTTACTTTTCTGGTCAGGCTCCTGTTCGTTTGTCTTTGCCTTTTAATTTATATCGTCCTGGTGTTTCCAAGATACGGCAGTGCAATGGCATTCTCTGTTTGTTGCCCCTAATATATTTCTCTAATTGGTCCTGTTTGTTGGATTTTCTAGTGGCACCGCGTAGACCCCCGATTTTTCTAATGCGCTGATTATGTCTCGGTCATTGCATATGCTCCTCCGTAGGCTGGGTAGAGGGGTTAAGGGGAGCACAAAGCCGTACCGCCGGACTATACGGCTAATGAGTATGGACCGTGCTCCTAGATACGGTAATGTTGAGCAGTACTATTGCCATTTCTTTTTTGTTGTGTAGCGTGGTGAACGGGTGGATGGAGTCGTTCACTCTACGCAGTACATGCATAAATTTGGCGCCTGTAAACCCAGCACGATGTACTGCCGTTTGTATGATTTCCAATTCAGCGTTTATTAGGTCCTGCGATGATGGAAGCAGTATCACCCTTCTGATGAGAGCTGCTATGGCGGCATTGATGTACCGCGATGGTTGGAAGCGTCGTCAGCCTGGAGTGGCATGTGGGGAATCATGTTGGACTTGTGGTATACCGCAAACTACGTGCGTCCTTCCGTGCAATTTCTGTATCCGGCATGTAAGGTATGGAATCGCCAAGACGCGCGATTCCCACCTGTTTGTTATAACGAACTGTCATAACGGAAAAGTCGTTAGGATCGGCCGTTGGAAACGACCGTTAGGAACTTCCGTGGGAAGAACCGTTAAGTTTCGAATCGTCAACCATCGGACGATTGGCCGGCGGGAAGTGACCGTTGGCGGCCGTTGCGGGAACATTCAAATTTGATTGGAGCAGGGTTCGAACGCCGTCGACTATTTAAGTTCGTATCGCGATCGGCTGGGATGGTGTGATCGTATCGGAGGTGATCGGATCGGATCGGATCAAGGGAGATCGTCGTTATCGAGGTGCTAACTAACTCTCTCGTGGGAAGTTACGTGTTTGTGTATGAACTTGTTCCTGACTCGGAGGTTTTGTTAATTACAAGTCTGTTTGTTCGTAAGGAGTTCTTTCGACGAATTTGTACGGGAATAGTCGGTTGTTGTTGGAATTAGTGTTGTGCATATTTAATTGTAACTCTAATTTGGATTATTTTGTACATTTACTGTAAATATAAAATTTGTGTTTTCGTCAAACCGACTGAGTGGTTATTTTGAACATTACTGGCGCAGTCTCGACAGGATATTTTGGATACTTTGGATTACGTTGGATTATCCTGGATTATACTCCAAAGAATCGGAAGAACTGAGCTACGACAGAGAAGCAGACGACGTACAGAGCATCACCAGCAATTAGACCCAGGTAAATTTTTTGTTTCTCGCTAGCACACAGAGATGCCTAGACGCGCGAAATCGCGGCAGCTAGATGCTAGGGACTGGGAGGATGACGAGCCGAGGTCATCGCGCAGGACAAGCGGGTCGGGAGACGACCTCGAAGCGCTTAAGATACAGCTCGAGATCGAGAAAATCAAGGCTGGAGCAGAGGCGGAAGTGACAAAAAGAGCAGAGATCGAATCCGAGGTGAGGAGAGCAGAAATAGAATTAGAACGGGAAAGGTTAGCACAGGGGTCCCGGAATAGTGAGGACGGTCTCGGCAAAGCGAGTTTTGACGATTACGCCCGTAGAGTAAGGGGGGCTCTACCAAAGATGCCGGAGGAAGAAGAGGCGGTACCTTCGTGGTTCCGCTTGGTAGAGGTAATCTTAGAGACTTACGAGGTTCCGGCAGAAGCACAGGGGCAGATAGTGATGGGCGCATTGTCCGAAAAGTGTAGAGCGTCGCTGGCTAGATTGTCAGCGGAGAAAATTAAACATTACCCTTCCCTGAAGGAATTTGTCCTTGAGGAGCTGAGGCTTTCCCCCGCGGAATACTTAAAGGGGTTTAGGCGGGCAGTGCGCTTCCCAGAAGAAACGTGGCCGCAGTTTGCGTCGCGCCTGAGGGATTTATACGGTTACTACGTAGACAGTAGGGAGGTGCGGACGGTAGAGGACCTTGTAGAATTGACCGTGGCGGACCATCTAAAGACGTTATTGCCCCCCGAGGCGAGGAAATACGTCATACTACAGGAAGGGAGCGGGTGGAACAAACCCGCGGAGTTAGCGAAACACATAGAGAAATTTTCGGAAGCGACGGGCGGCGAACTAACGTTAGACGGGAAAACGGGACGACAGCGGGAACAGCAGAGGGAACTGCCAAGGGAATCGAAGCCCGTGACACGGGGCGCGCCCGAGCAACACACGAGGAATAGTTGTCACGTTTGCGGTAAAATGGGGCACTGGAGGAGGGACTGCCCCAAGCGGAAGCGGTCCAGCGAGCCGGACCGGGCGAGGTTAGCACCTGCAAACGAGCCATCCCGACCGAACGAACGTTTAGTGGCAAGAGTGACAACGTACGACCAACCGGAAGCCGACGATTCGCTACGCAGAGTTAAGTTGGCCTGTGGCGGAAGTTGCTTGTCAGCTATAGTCGACTCGGGAGCCGAAATTTCAGTTTTGAGGAAGTCAAGGGTACCAGCGGTGACAGAAACGAGGGGGAAGACACGGTTAGTGGGAGCCTTCGGTCACCAGGTAGAGGCAGGCTTAGCGTCAGTGCCGCTTGGATTGTGGGAGGAAGGACGCGAAGAAACGCCAGGATCGGCACGGGTGACGTGTGCGATCACCAATAGGTTAGGGAAAGCGACAGACGCCCTCTTAACGGAAAGGGACTTCCGAGCGCTGGTAGAAGCGAGAGAGAAAGCGGATTTCGAGGCAAGAAAAAGGGAATTAGCTGAGGAGCAGAGTATATTAAGTGCGGTAGCGGGGATGTTCGTGGAAGCGAGCGAGGCGGTTAAACGAGAGCCGCCCGACGACAAAAACCGGGGGATGGTCATAGGACCGCTTGACCAGACACAAGAGCGGCAGCGCACGGCCCAGTGTGAGCGGAGGGCGCAGTCTGAGCAAAATAAAGCAGGGGACGCGACTCCTATTGCGAGGAGATATTCCGGTAGCGAATCGGATAGCCGAAGCGAACGACCCGCCGCGAACAGGAAACTGGAGGGCGAGGACGCTGATGAAGGGAGGCCGGGAGTCAGAGCAGTAAAGAATGGGGTAGCTGGGACGCCTCAGGGTCAAAATTGTGGCGTCGGGGAAATAATCGACTTGGGAGATATCGGCCGGGAACCCGCGACTCAGTTGGCGCAACACGCCGATGACCAAAGACGAGCGATCGGGGAAACTAGCGAACCGCTGCTAGGGTTACCGAATACGACACGGGATGAGCCTCTGGATGCTACGAAGGAGTGTCATTCCGTGGACGACTTGGCCGGATTGATTGGGCAACAGGCGAACGTGATCTTGGCGACCGTCACTCGGGTTCAAAGAAAACACAGCGGTGAAGAGACCCGGAGGTCTCGGGCCACGGCGGGCGCGGCCAGTGGCCAATCGGAACCACCCACACACGTGCTAAGTCCGGAGGGAGGCATATCGCCGGTCCGGAAAACGACGGACAACGGTCACAACCGAGCTCGCGGTAAGAAACCCAAATTCCGTGAGAAGGGCCGAGCGACATCTGGTGACCAACAAAACCGGATGACGCGCCGAAGGCGACGGGGACGACCTCCTCGTAGGGGGACCCGCGCGGATAGGTCTCGGGGATCCAAGGGGTCCTACACTATCGCGAGGCATCTCTGTGCGCGGGTTATAGCGAGTTTGCCCGGTTGTACCGGAGGTAAGGGTCAGTCCGCACCAACGGACATGTGTAAAATTGCTGAGTGTTGTTGGATCAAACAGGCTTGGGCTAAGCTCAGTTTGATCCTTGGCCGCGGAGGTGTAAGGTATGGAATCGCCAAGACGCGCGATTCCCACCTGTTTGTTATAACGAACTGTCATAACGGAAAAGTCGTTAGGATCGGCCGTTGGAAACGACCGTTAGGAACTTCCGTGGGAAGAACCGTTAAGTTTCGAATCGTCAACCATCGGACGATTGGCCGGCGGGAAGTGACCGTTGGCGGCCGTTGCGGGAACATTCAAATTTGATTGGAGCAGGGTTCGAACGCCGTCGACTATTTAAGTTCGTATCGCGATCGGCTCGGATCGGTGTGATCGTATCGGAGGTGATCGGATCGGATCGGATCAAGGGAGATCGTCGTTATCGAGGTGCTAACTAACTCTCTCGTTGGAAGTTACGTGTTTGTGTATGAACTTGTTCCTGACTCGGAGGTTTTGTTAATTACAAGTCTGTTTGTTCGTAAGGAGTTCTTTCGACGAATTTGTACGGGAATAGTCGGTTGTCGTTGGATTATTGTTTGTGCATAATTAATTGTAACTCTAATTTGGATTATTTTGTACATTTACTGTAAATATAAAATTTGTGTTTTTCGTCAAACCGACTGAGTGGTTATTTTGAACATTACTCCGCATATCCAGAAAAGATATTGTTTGGTTCTGCTCCTTTTCCCAAGTGAATTTGATGGTGGGATAAACGCTTGATAATTGCTGCATAAATCGGATGAATTCTTCCTCCGAATTTCCCCATACTAGTAGGATGTCGTCTACATAGCGTAGGTACAATAGAGGGTAGCAAATAGTAAGCGGGGCGTTGAAAGTTTTTTGCTCCACGTCCCTCATGACGAGCTCGGCCAAGACTGCAGAGAGAGGGGAGCCCATGGGGACACCCTGTTTCTGAAGATAGATTTTTGGTTGAAGCGGAAATAATTGTTTTCAGTGACGAAGATCAGCGCTTCACGAATATCCAGTACCTGCTAAACCGTGAGACCTTTCTTAAGGAGCATAGCATTGGCCAGCATTACGGCTTCAAACGTGGGGACAGAAGGGTATAGAGATATCACGTCCATTTTGTAGAAGGTGCAGGTGTTGATGTTTGCTCTTGTGATGTTGGCTTCAATGGTGGTCTTGGCGTCTATGGAGGAGGGAGTGACAAATGGTGACTTCGGAAGCAGCTCTCGTAGAAATTTTGCCAGGACTTTTTCCAGGTGGTAAGTTGGATGTGACCTTTTATTTACTAAAGGTCGTAATGGCCAGTTCTCTTTATGCATTTTGGGCTGAAAGAACAGCCTAGGGCAGGCAACATTTGATGGCGGTTCAAGGTGACCAGATAAAGTCAGTGCTAGTCCTGGCAGTATTATAATTTTCTTTGCCTTTCGCAGTACCATTGGCGTTGGTCTCTGTCCATCTCCACTGAGCATGATTGTAACAGAAAGTCATTGGCTCTAGAAATAAAATCGTTTTCTCTGCATAAGACAAATCTTCTGTCCTTATCTGACATTAAGAGCCTCAGATCATTCGTGGCAAGGAATCGTGTTACTACCTGGTGATTTCCACGGTTTTTTGGTGCACCAGATGATTGCTTTGTTGTAGCAAGCTTCGTGAAGACCTCTAGTTCCATTTGCTGAAGCATGGGTGTAGACTGGCAGGACTTTAAGGCCGCTAGGGCAGCCGGGACCAGCTGGTCAAAGTCGGAGCTTGAGGGAAGGGGGATATACTTTGGACCTCGTTGCAGCGTGTTGTGCACACTTTCTTCGGTGTAGTTATGATACGGAATGGGTACTGGCGCTGTTTTTTGCGCATAAGAAAACTTGAGTAGCCACTGGAGCTTTTTGCTCAGCTTCTTTTTAGTTTTTTGAGTGGCGACCGAAGCTATACTTTGTATCTTGCCTATCTGAGTGTACAACCTGGAGGGGTCACATACTTTGGAAAACCCCAGATGTGCCACATAGGTTCTTTTCTCCGCTTCCGCAATGCACTTACGTTTATTTCTAATTAGTTTGGTCAAAAGGGACTGTTCTACCTTCAGAAGCGTCCCTCGAATACACTCCGGAAACTTTTTGCACTTAAGTTGTAGGCATTTGGGAACTACTCTTTTGGCTCTGCACATTAGTAGGAATTGTAGTTGAGCGAGCAATTTATGCTGCCCAACAGAATGCCACCATAGCAGCTCTCATCAGAAGGGCGATACTGCTTCCATCATCGCAGGACCTAATAAACACTGAATTGGAAATCATACGAACGGCAGTACATCGTGCTGGGTTTACAGGCGCCAAATTTATGCATGTACTGCGTAGAGTGAACGACTCCATCCACCCGTTCACCACGCTACACAACAAAAAAGAAATGGCAATAGTACTGTCAACATTACCGTATCTAGGAGCACGGTCCATACTCATTAGCCGTATAGTCCGGCGGTACGGCTTTGTGCTCCCCTTAACCCCTCTACCCAGCCTACGGAGGAGCATATGCAATGACCGAGACATAATCAGCGCATTAGAAAAATCGGGGGTCTACGCAGTGCCACTAGAAAATCCAACAACAGGAGCAATAGAGAAATATATAGGGGCAACAACAAGAATGCTCGCCTGCCGTATCGTGGAACACCAGGACGATATAAATAAAGGAAGACAAACAACAGAGCTGACCAGAAAAGTACTACAACAAGGTTACACTCTGCTGTGGTCAGAAACAGCGCTCCTAAAAAGCTGCAACAATAGAAAAAATTACATTCATCTGGGAAGCGATCCTCACAATAACATCAGATGCATGCAACGTCCCCACCCTGGACTTGCCCGAAATTTGGGTCACTCTTTACAAGCGCCTAAACACCCAAACACGCCAACAGTCGCACATTTAGCGCGTGTGTTTTTCAGCACATGCACCATCAGTCGTGCCGATTTAAAATCTCCTTCGAACCGGCGAAGTTACCGAACGCTAAAAGAATATATTATTTTTAAAAATTCGCCAATGAAAATTTTCCGTTATTGATTTGGGACGTTCGGTACGTGCCACTTTCAAATTTGTTCCTTCCTTATTCGCCTGAAGACGATGAACGTAATTTCGTCAAAAGTGCTTGCAGTAAAAAGAAGAATTTAAGTTAACGCTGAACTCAGTGCTGTTTATCAGAAGTATAATTTTAACTTAGTCAACTGTATTATTATTTCCTCATAAAAAACAAGTATAACTAACTCATTCTTGCTCAAATCACAACACAAAATTAAACGATTCTTACAATTAGTAAATGTCTTTATTAGGCCACCAATTTGGTAATAAAGGATATGGTTTAATTTCAAACATAAGCTATGATATTATTTTAATTATGTAAACGACTGAATGTTCATTATAACATTAAAATATTCTTGATAATATGCATTATTCTGAAATGTATTTAAAAGTTTTATTTTTTATTTTATTTTTTATAAAATTTTTTTAATACTGAAATGCCATAAATTATTTCTGCTTTGAAGTTTGTTCATCATTCATTTAATTAATTATTCACTTTTGCATAAATCTTTGCTTTCTTTACATAAGGTAATGTTCCAAAGAATAAGAGATTACCTCCCCAAACAAAGCCCCTGCATAAAACAGCTGCTGCCAATACAACATACAAAAAATAGAAGAAATAATTGAATCTCAACAGATGCCAACAATAATAAAATGGGTTTTCAACTACTGACTCTATTATGTGAAAATCAACTCTGCAATAAATGGATAAATTTACCCAGCTGAGTTCACCTGCTTAACAATCATTGAATTGTTGTATCAATTTAAAGTTATTAATGAGGATATCTCAGATAACTTTCATCTGATAATAATCCAACCTATTGTCATAACAAATAAACAAGAAAAACTACCAAGGTATATTATAATTTTGATAAATTTGGAAAAGAAATAGATGATTACCTATTAATTTGCAAGAAACATATCAATAAATTTAAAATGCTTTTAATAAAGAGTGGTACCTCACTCTTTAAACCAGTGTGGTGGAATTGGTAAGCAAAAAGTTTGACTCTGACTCCAGCAAATTTGTAATGTAAGACTCCAACCTTACTCTTTTTCAAATTGTTACACTACAATTCCTTTTATAAGGAAGAAACCACCTGCTAAAAATCTTATTCCCTGACTTTCTAGGCCTGTACAAACCCTATACATAGGTATATATATATTATATATATTTTAAATTATAATATATTATGATTTTGTCATATACATGTATACATGTCTGACAAAATTATGTAAATTGGAGTCTGGAGTATCAGATTTAATTGGAGTAACAATTTTAACACTCATCATAAAAAAAACAACAAACAAAACTGTATCAACTATAACCAATCTAATTAATCTTTACTCTTCAATGAAAATATCAAATATTGTGATTCATATAAAAATATTTAATTTATCAACACATCAGTTTATTATGCTAGCCTGATATGGGCATTGGACTTCATCTATGACCTGGGAAAGATTCAAATAATTATAATGAAGTAGCCAAGGAAAATAAATAAATATACATAAAATATTCACAATTTGCAAGAAACAATAAGTCTTCACTTCCTTTTTAAACATCTTACATAACAAGGCAGATGAGAAGGTTCAAATAAAAGGTCAACTCTGCCCGTAAAGACTGTTTTGTTCCTGAGGTTGATAGGAAGTGAAGACTTAATGTTTTTTCCAAATTATGAATATTCAAATAATTTCCTAAAAAGACTATTTTATTTTAAAAAGAATATACCAGGTTATGCAATATGATATGAAGTTAACATATTTTGGTTCTTTCCATTCTACCTAAAAACAATGATAAGAATCTATTTAAGAATACATAACAATGAAGACAATATGAAAAACTCTAGAACAAATGAATAAGAAAAAATACCAAATATTGGCAAAATAAATTTCATTTAATTGTCAATACTTTTGGTGTATCACATTTACTCTTAGAAGGCACAATCAAGCAAGATCAAAAAGTATGGCCATACAATAATGATATCAGTCTTTTCTCTTTCAATACTAAAGGATCAAGAAGCCCTAAATTCCATTCATCATATCTCCAAACTCTTCAAATTCTGTCTGTAGCACATAAATATAGGGCTTGCCATAAAAAGACTAATAATCCAGATTTGTCTACATAAATACTGTACTTATATAAACAAACATATATTAAAATAATAAGGGACAATTGCTAATAGTGTACAGTACAAGCAAGGACTATACAACATATCATATTTTTATGGAATTTTAAGCATTAACATCTATTTGTATCTCAAATGGTCTTCAAGATATTCTTAATCTCAGAAAGTAATTTTCAGAACTATCTAGCAAACTTGAACAAGTTACAAATGTTTACAAAAGTTACAAAGTTTTATAATATCTTTACACATATATCTAAGTTAACCAAATATTAAATTGTGTGTCATAAGATTAAAATGATGATTACATGAATATAAATATACAATATAATTATTTTGTTAAACTATTAATTTTCTGTACTACTCCATAAGTATCCTTTGTAATAGGATCTACCCCTATATACTGTACATAATAAAGATTAATTGATTGATTGATTATTTGTTTCATATATATATATATATATATATATATATATGATAGATATAGATTAGATGAAGAAATAGATCTATATCTTCAGAAATAGATTTTATCTCCTATAATATATATATATAAAAATCTATATATTATAGGAGATAAAATCTATTTTTGATTTAAATTATAAATATCTTTATTCAGAAAATGAAAATATGCTCATAATATTTTACCTGATGCAACAGTAGTAATAGCACCTTCTTGACCAACTATATATTGTTTAATTCTCTTTTCAAGAGGAAATTTTCTTCTTTCTTCAGCTTCTCTTTCTTTCTGTTTCTCTTCCCACTGAAAATCAGAATTTTAAAAACTTGAAAATAATGTTCTCTCAAAAGAATCCTAATTTTAATGATTTCTTGGTTTTAGCTTTAATGTATCACATAATAATATCATATCTTCATTTCAAGAAATCAAACATTTTTGGAAGAGACAAAACTTTTCTATATTTATAAAAAGAACTAAATAAAAATACAAAGAATTAAATAGGAATTTATATCATAATTTTAGTTTAGGTGTTCACGATACTACCATAGATCATTTTGCAAATGGCATCACTAAATATGTTTTGCTTAGCTATTTTTATATACTATATGTATGCATGTGCATTAACATACAAACATTGAGCATAAAAAAAAAAAAAGAAGTTGCAACAAATAAACTCTTAAAGAATAAACAGATAATTTAAAGATTTGATGATAATTATTGCATCACTTGAATGGTATTCTACAATACCCAGCCAATAATTTGAAATCAATAACAAACTTAAATAAAAGAAGTAAATTAATAAATTTTTTTAATCAAATATTGTATCAGATAATTTTGTCCATTCAAAGGAAAATTAAAATTAGAAGTCAACATAACCTATTAAAATGTATTATTAATTTATGTTATTTTTAAAAATTTTATATTCTTAGCTTAAATATAACATTAATACTTTTGTTTTCAAACATAATTTCCAATTTTTTTTTCCCAACAACTAAGTTTATAAGTACAATAAACCCTATCTAAAATGGAACCTATTTAAACAAAAATAAATCTCAGAATAAAATGATTCCCTATATAAAATACTATCAATATCAATAAATCAGTTTAGTGAGAAGCCAAAAGAGTTTTTGGTTAATGTTACCTTAGAATCCAAAACGGCGGCCAGGGAAATTTTTCCCTACTTCGGAGACTGCGATGGGGAAAAATTTTTCCCTAGAGTCGCGACGTCGACGACGTGGGGAATTTTTCCCCGTTCAGTTTCTACCCTGCGTTCAACGTTGCCGAGTATCCTGTAACCTCGAAACGGAGACGGTAGTGTGTAAATTTGCGACGGTAGAGGGAGCCTTTTCGTGACGTCGTGCAAGAGTAAAATCAGCGGGAAATTCGTAGGTGTGTTACAAACGAATATGCAAATGCATGATCTGTGACGTGATTTCTGGTCATTTCTAGGCAATTTTATGCAAATCGACTAGTTTCCAGTTGGAATCGTTTACTGCTGTGTTGCGACGAATTGCATATTGGATTAATTGCTGTTTTTTTTTTTCGTAACGATATTTCATTCGCACACAAATTGCTATCGTTGAATATTTATTATTATTATTTCCTCCAGTTTTAGTAAGTACTGTTATTTCTTTTATAACAATTTAATCCTAAAAGTTAGAGAACCAAGTAATCAGAAATTAAGGAAAAAGCGTGTTTTTTCCCTATCCTTACCTCTCCTCGTTTAGTTTATTGCCAATTGTTCGATAATGACTAGTTTTGCCGATTTGAGTTGCAACGACAAATTTTGGTCGAGATGCACTTCCCGTGATTTCTACAAGTTGATGGAAGACGACTTTTCGGAGCTAGGTTTGCCTCCCCGTATTGATAACGCATCGAATTTTGCTGTAAAATTAGGCATTCAGCCGACCGAGTCCATTTGCATTCATTGCGATGAAGATAAGAATTGTTTCATATGTCAGGTGAACGACAGATCAGAAAACACTGTGAATTGGATCGTTTATAAATACGTGAATTCCGGCAGTACGATAATAACGGACGAATGGAAAGGATATATGCATATTGACGACATAGAAGGAGTAGTGGTCGAACATAGAACTGTCAACGATTCAGAAAAATTTCGTCGACCCCCAAACAGGAGATCATACTCAGAATATCGAACAATCGAAAAGTGAGTAAAAAACTCCTCTTTTTGTTGTTTTTTATTGTTTATTTTGGTGAAAAAATCTGCAGAGTCTGCAGAGAAATTCAAGATGGCGGCCGGAACCGCGGCCATCTTGAATGGAGGGAAAATTTTTTTCCCTGTCGCAGTCTCCGAAGTAGGGAAAAATTTCCCTGGCCGCCATTTTGGATCCTAAGGTAACATTAACCGATTTTTTGATACCAATTGCATAACATATCCCAAGTAAAGCAGAATTTTTTGGCTTAATTCTAAATCATAAAACACATTTTGGTATTTTCAACATGTCTTTGAAACCTAATACGTTCTAAATATGAATTTCAACATGTTTTTTTTAACTTATATTTTTTCTGCATTAACAAAAGCATAACTTTCTATAAAATGGAAACCTGCCAAAATGGAAATTTCTAATTACTACTGTAATGTTCTGTTTCAGACAAGTTTTACTGTGTAATATTTTTTTTT
Source organism: Centruroides vittatus (assembly GCF_030686945.1). Classification (NCBI taxonomy): domain Eukaryota; kingdom Metazoa; phylum Arthropoda; class Arachnida; order Scorpiones; family Buthidae; genus Centruroides; species Centruroides vittatus. The sequence goes on along the minus strand of NW_027122708.1, from coordinate 8,236,419 downwards.
ATAACAACATATTTTTATATGTACTAAACATGAAGAAAAATCATATACTCCTGAGATTAATTTTGATTTATTTTTAAAATACGAGCCAATTTCTTTGGGACATGTTTTACAAGTTTTTGGCTGTACAATGTAATACAATATTGATCAAATTGCAGATCTATTTAATAATCAACAACCAAGTAATATTCTATAAAGATATGTTTCTTAGAGTAACAGTACACTTTATAATGTTACTTTCAATCCAATGCAGACTATCATTTTAAATAGGTTGTTCATATTATATCCTTCATATAAATAGAAAATGTTTCTTTACTATGTTTGAAACTTATGCTGTCCAAAGATAACCACAACCTGAATCTTTCAATACCTTCTTTAATCATAATAACCAACAAGACTTTGATATCAGAGATATCTAATTGTACATTCTATAATAGCATATCTTGACATATTATTCTAACATAGCATATTTAAATATATTAAAATGTTCTTAAAATATTTCTTAAGTATTAAATGTATAAAATATATTTAATAGAACTACTTAGGAATTAATTTTTTAATCAACATATGTAATAGTATACAGTTTTAAATTGTTATTTGCAGATACCTGAATATCTGATTACTCAGTTTCCCAGGTGAAAGTTGTGTACATTATTACACAAGTGAAAAATGATACCCAATGTTTAGCACAATATTTTGATAAATTCAAAATTAAATGCTTAAAATAAAAATGTTCATATTCTATTTATTATATTTAAAAATCAAAGTAAATGTATATTGATAAATCAATATATTATTATTTTATAAAATTATATTTTATTTTTTCAAAGCAAATAACTCATTAAAAAATTAAAAACATACCACTTTTTTATATTTTTCTAAAAGTTTCTTCATTTCTGAATTTCTGGAATATTGTTCAGGTTCATGATTACTATCATTTCTAATGGTAGGATCAGCACCTACAATAATTTTTAATATGTATATAAATTATCCTATTATTATTGTTATGATTATATTTTTAGATAACTTTGAGTAATTTAAAATTTAGGTTTTCACAGACCCTGTAAGATATTTCAGATTTCAATTTACACAAACTATATTTAAAAATTAATTCTTTCAATTGAAAAGATCAGTTCCAGAAGAATACAAGTCCATAGACATATATTTTGAGATATATATAAAAAAAAACTGTGCTTTTTTAATATATCTCAAAAATATTTGACATTGGATTTTCCCTCATGGCCAAAAAGCTCACAGAGGATTTCTGTCCTAGAAAATCAACTCAATAGATCAAAAGTTAATGCAATTGTGACCATGCAAAGACTATATCCTTGTGTTGAACACAAGAGTTTCAGTCAATCTTTATACACTTTTGATTCAACACTATAAACTTTTATTCAAGGATTTGTTATCCAAAATATTGCAATTCTTCCAAAGAACTAGGAAGAAATGAAATGAAATTTGCAAGTTTCAGATTAAATGTTGCTTCAAAACAAAATTGTGATTTTTGCATCAAACTGATAACATTATGATGAGTAATATAAATCTGACTATACTTGTATAGAGAAAATAATACTTAAAAATACTTAGCATAAAATACTTAACTACCTAGTTACACTTACCAAATAAAAATAAATAGGCCCTCTTAGTGTCCTTAGTTATTTCTTCAGTAAATTTAATTAGGTAGAAAATATTTCCAGTATGTCTTTTATTGAATTTCAACATGGAGAAAAACAAGGTTCATTAAGGGTGTATTGAACAATTTTTAAACAGGGCAGGAAGATTTTTCCTATTTAAACATCTGGTAACATTGGACTCTATGCAACAGAACAGTATATGTTCATGGACTTCTTATCCTGCTGCTTTCTGACAAGCATTTATATACATTAATAACATTGTAGAAGAGAAAATTGATTAATAAATTCTATGTTGTTAAACTAATGGATATTTGCCTGTTTGAAATATTACACCTGATAATAAAGGATTATAGAGTTAAAATTCATAAGAATACAGCTACCCTACAATGAAGAAAAATACACTAATAAACTCAAGTTTTTTTTTATAATCATTGTTAAAATAGCATTAACTTAAATTTCAAAGTTTGATAATGCCAAAAAAATTGTTAAATGCACTAAACTCAAAGCTATGAAAAACTTAGTCACAGCATAAATTTAATTTCATACCATAAAAATTTAAGAAATTATTAGATCCTACAACTTATCTGCAATCATTGAATGATTACATAAAGTTCTTCAAACTTCCTTTCATTTTAGATATTTTAACTTTGTGAGGTAGCAACAAAGAAATTTTTATTTATAGTTATATCTCATTACTACATTATTTATTTTTTCTTTTGTTTCAGAAAAAATAATGTAAGTAATGAAATATATAAATAAAAATTTAGTTATTTTGAGTTTTGGGAGTTTATTATGTTAAATTTTGACTGCTTTTCAACACTTCCTAACTAACTATTCTTTGCATAATTTCATATCAACATTTGAATAATGAATGGAATTGCATTACACTAATTTAGGTTTAAATATGACTAAAATATTATTTAATATTTTATTACATTGTTGTAACCAGATATTAGTAGAAACATAATTTAAGAAGAATTTATTTTTCGTAAGCATACTCAACATGTAAATTAACAATGTACAAAAGACTATTGTCAAACTGGCACTGCAAGCCTGTCTTCACTTATACTGGTCAGTGTATTGCTGTTAAATTGTAAGTGATTGATTGACTGGTAGTGATTTAGGGTTTCTCTTATTCTAGGTTCTTTCACCTAATCAAATTAATTGTTTGAGACTTTAAAACATTGTAATTGTTTATTAAAATTGACACTTTAAAAAGACTTTTGATCATTAGTACACTTTTTAAAGTGTACTGATGATCAATTTTATTGTTGTAAATACTAAATTTGACATTTGTAATATTTGGTTTCATACTAATTATTGTTTTTGAAGTTATAATTCCTGTTTTGTAGTCAGAAAGTCCAGTACTGGCATTTATAGTTGAATAAAGTCTTTAATATTTTGGACCTTGCAACTTACTGAATTCTAGTTACAACAGAAAGTTTAACCTAAAGAAGTTAACAAAATCTCCCAATTAATGATGTAAATATGATAAATATACATGAAAGAGACTGCTTCTCATTATAAAAAATATACATATTTATATTGTTCCCATTTTTTTTTTTTTTTTACAATTAATAAATCAATTTAAATGCATACCAATGTTTAATCATCAATCTTATTTTACAAAATTAAATTACAAAATACACGTATAAAATAGTTAAAAAACACAATAAAGCTGATAAAATAGAGAATATTTCCCCCAAATTCAAAAACTTTTTCTAATGCATATTGTTATATTTTTCTGATATGTATGCAGGTAGGCCTCCTACAACGTGGTACCTTTACAATGTGTTTTCGCTCCAACGCGGTTGGAAAAATGCGGAAATTTTCTTACAACGTGGTACTTTTACAACGCGGTTTTGGGTATTTAGAAACGAATTAGCTTTCACATAATAGAAAAATCCAACGGATCACATAAGTGCAGTGGAACTTGATGGAACAAGCTCAGATCTTGAAATAAGTCAAAATCTGAGCTTGTTCCAAGTCAAGATAAGCCAGTCAAACATTCTCAAACAACTATAATAAGTGACGATTAGAACTGAATTTGAGCATAACATTATGTTTCTTTTTGATTTTGACTTGAAATCATAATCTTTTTAGTTTTTATATGATGTTGAATTTTATTTAAGCTTTTTATGTACATAATTTTAAAAAATGATGAAAATGTTACACCATAAAAAGCAGTTTTTCTCTTTTTAGAACTGAATTCCAGTTTTTGTATTAAGTTGGTGTCTCCTATAACGCAATTTCTCACAACGCAGTATTTTCAAGGAACGTGTCTACCGCATTGTAGGAGGCCTACCTGTACTTATGTATTTAGTTTACAAATCATAATATAGTTTTACAGTATATAGAAATTTTAAATATTTTCTTTAAATATAAATTAATTTAATATGTAACATACCATGTTCTAAAAGGTAATGAACAGTTCTTATATCATCTGCTAATACAGCATAATGCAAAGCTGTACAGTTTCTAAATGTCGCACGATTGTTAAGACGGTCACTAAATTCATCTTCACGAGTAACAAGTACTAAAATAAAAAAATTTTCACTATTAATGTTTATTAACTCATTATGTTTCCATTTTCATCATTTAAAAAAATTAATTTTTAATAATGAATAAAAACTTATAAATATATAATTTAATTAATTAAATAATAAAATTTTTTGACGGTTTATCATTACATGTGCAAACAAAAAGCCAATAGATGTCCATTTGTAATGTTTACGAACCTTCTGAAAGTACATTGTGTAGCAGCATATAAAATATGAAAAAAGTTTCCCCAATAAAATGTGGGTAAACATAATATCCATCATCTATTTCTAAAAGAAGTTGGAGAGGGGCTAGTGATGCCAGACATCAAAATAAGTAGTGAAGTGACAATTAAAAACCAATATTTTCTGCAATTGATGCATTCTTGCCAAGTGCTAAGGGAAGTACTTCAAAGATAAAGGAGAAATGCTCCAAAAAAGATGTCTCATATGTCCTTCCAAAAAAGGAATACTGCCAAAACAAATCGGTTATAAATGCAAAAAGAATAGATGCAACAAGTATTTAATGTAAAAAGTAGTTGGCAGGAAAAAACAAAGTCCAAAATAAAATAATTAAAACTTCATTGTATTATTGAACTTAGACTGTATCATTAAAATCTACAGTTTCTTGCACTAAATTACATAAGAATTTGTTAGACTCATCTTGATTGAAATAGTAACAATTTTAGCTTCAGTGGAATCTGCTTATTGTAATCACAGATATTATCATTCATGTAATATTATCAGAATTAGCATGTTCCAAAACATGTTAAAATACAAATATAAAACCTATCATACTCAGAGTTTATTCTTATCATTATCTTCAGGTAAATAGACAATTTTAAGTTCTTTTTCCCCCCCCCACTATTACCCTCAACACGTTGCTGATAACATTCAATCTTTGTCAGTTATCATCATCATTCTTAACCACTATTTTAAATACAGGTACTCCTCACTTTACGACCGAGTTCCGTTCCGACAACTACGTCGTTAAGCGAATTGGTCAATAAGCAAGGAGCTTGCACTAGGAATATAGGATCGTTGTAAAATTAAAAAGTATTAAAATTATTCAAATTTATTCATAAACAGACTATTATAGTATGCTATTAGCCTATTATAGTACGCGTAGTGCGCATGTGACCATCGCCACTGACCGACACTCAAGCTGAGAAAGGGGATTCCCCGAATTGCAGGTCGAAACTCGATTGGTCGTAAGTGCAAGTGGTCGTTAAGCAGATAGGTCATAAAGTGAGGAGTACCTGTACTGAACATTGATTGTTTTAATTATTATTTGTTCACAGTACAACAGTTTAAATTGTTGGAATTTCTTTTCAATTATACATTTACTGTTGTGTTAAAGATGGTATTACAACAAAAAACTGGATGAGTTATTAATATTATTACTTAATAATTATAATTAATAATAGTTCAAGTTATACATTTTTAAATGTCAGTGTTAAATAAAACCAAAATTTCCATGAATTGTAGTCATATTTACTTACCTTACTTAATGTTATCATCATCAGTACAGATGAGTTCCAAAGTGATTACAATAAATAATTCTCCTGTATTATAATTTAGGCCTCTCTCTTTAGTAGACAAAAACTCAATAAATCCAAGAAATAATTATTTTTCATTACATTAATATTCTACTAAACATAAAGTGTATTTTTGGAAATTTAAAAGCTAGTGGACCACTCTTAATACCAATATAAAAACTTAATTGACAATAAATATACATCAGTTAAGATTTTAAAACCATAGGAAAATAATTTATGGCAAGGAAAAAATATATGTTAATATCTTACCTGAAAATAATTTTGTTATTAGATATTGTTTATTATTTGATTTATTCAATCAGTAAATGACTAATATTTTAAAATTAAACATCTTAAATAAGAATTCAATTTATAAAATAAATTCCTAAAACATAACATATCAATAATAAATTTTATTTTATTTTATATTATATATATATATATATATACACATATATATATACATATATATGTATATATGTATATATATATATATATATCAAGGGTCTTGCTATATAGTGCCAAAATTGTCACTTGGCGATATTTTTTATTAAAGTGGTGATAAAAATCCTAGTCTGCTTATTTTGACATTCAGGGTGAAATTGAATCATAAAGCATGTTTCAGCTATAGCAAAAAATTTTAATATGACAGAACATATGAAATACTGTTGTTTAAGCATTGTGATCAAATATGTTATTTGGAATTATTCATTAAAAAATTATTCAAAAGTGATTCCTATTTTTAACTGACAGCTTCACATCTTGCTTTTGCTTTCCAGAATCCAACTCATATGGCTACACCAGCACCTGCATTAATAAGTGTGGGAAACGCCGGGAGGTAGGACGGTGTCGTACCTCCTTCTCGTCAATGAACAGGTCGGCAAGACCCACCCCACTGTCAAGGATGGCTAAATTTTGGTGATATCCCGACTTGTCGGGATCGGGTAATTATTTGTCAGGTCGAGTGGAGGAAGTGTGTGGGGTCGTCGATAAGAAAAGGCAATATCCGTAGTAACAGGACAACACAGATAAAGATTTATTGGAATATAGAACCTACTACAGAGAAGCTACGCATCCCGTCCCTAATCGCGGGAGAGAGAGAGTTCACAATGGTTGGGGGAATCATACCTCGTCGATGTATCGATAGCGATCGCCGGTTGTTCTTCGGCTCGGGCGGTGGGTGGAGGGGTGGTCAGGCTCGTCTTCGGCGGCGTCGGTGACTTCGGATTGGCCCTCGCTTTCAACTCCGTTTCGACGGGACGTTTGTCGTCGTCCTATGTTCAGCCACCCCGTTCTCTGATATCTCCCCCCTTATATAATCCCGCTCTCGTCCACTGCGATCACCAATCGCGACGGAGGGTGATGAGTCGGGCTCCGTGACTCAGAAGTCGGATCCGGAGAGGAGGGAAGCGTGTTAGATCCAGAGACGGCGGAAGACTGTACATCCTTCGAAGCTTGATCGCTATCTCTGATCTTGGTCGTTATCTCTCGAGGGGCTTCGAACAATAAAAATTTAAAATCAGACTGGCCAGTTTAATTCGGTCCTCACATAAGTAAGTAAAACTGTTGGTGATAAATTATTTGATGTGGCGAAAAAAATTAAAAACTAGTGAAATGGTTGGCAATTTTTAAAAATTTTTTCATAGCAAGCCTTGATATATATAATATATTTTAGAAGAAAGAAAACAAATTTAATTAAAAATTTAATACCTTCTAAGGAATGTAGATTTTTCTCTTTTGCAACTTGATAAACATTAGTAAATTCATCACCAAGATTTGGATCAGCTCCAGCTTTTAAAAGAATGTTGACAACTCTAATTAAATAAATTCAGTTTTATCCTTGAACTAATAGTAATAATTTTATTTACATTAAATTAAAAAAATAACAAAGATTTTCCATTTTACTTATACAATTAGAAGTATATGAATTTAATGCAATAATAATAATTACAGAAATAATATTAATTCATTACAGTTTCTCTAAATAGAACAGAAAAAAATAGTAATTTAGACATATGACATTTATTCAGTACTTGTCCAACATTACAGCTAAACTGTATGATTATTCTGTAGCTGAATATTTAACATTCCAAGATAATTTTATCTAAAAATTTATTTAAAACAGGAGGAAGAAAGCATATATATACAGTGGAACCTCACTTAACGAGCACCTCGCATAATGAGTGTTTCACATAACAAGCAAAATAAGTTGTGAAAAAACAACTCACTTAATGAGCAAATTTTCGCATAACGAGTGGCCAGGAGAGGGAAAGTCCTGGATTGTGCACATGCTCCATCTTGCACTCGTTCAGCTAGCATCTTAGTGTCGCTTGTGATCACACATTTTTCCAAACTTTTGTTCACATATATTACATATAAACATCAACAACCATAGCCCATTCTATAATAAACAAGCCAAATGATATGCCAAATTCTTGGGCTATGTAAAGGCAATAATTTCATATTAGAAACTAATTAATTTGACTAGAGGTAGGCAGTTATGCTGCCATCTCATATTAAATTTAATGACCGATTCCAAATTAAATTCCAGAAATGTCTAAATTAAAAATTAATTATTTATAATTATTAAATTTAATACGAGATAGAAACATAACTGCCTACCTCTAGTCAAATTAATTAATTTCTAATATTTAATTATAGCCTTTGCATAGCCCAAGAATTTGGCATATCATTTGGTGAGTTTATCGGACAAATTATCTGATTTTTTTGATTTTCTGCAAATCAAATTCGCATTTCAGGTTGGTTCATTCCGTGCTAAAAGAAAAGATGATGATTCACGCTCCTTAACAATGTTTATTGTATAATTTTCTTTGAATAAACATTATACATAAAATATTTGAGTATATTTTTTGGTGTGGAATGCATTATCGCATTTTACATTAATTTCTATGGGAAAAATTGTTTCGCTTAACGAGTGTTTCGCATTATGAGTAAGACTCTGGAACGAATTATGTTCGTTAAGCGAGGTTCCACTGTATTGGTTTCTATTTTGTTTTCCAATAAAGTACTTAAATAAATATGTTCAGAATTCTATAATTTTAATAAATTTAAAATTCTGTTCTTTAATTGTAAGTGCACAGTTTAAAAATGAAATTGATAAAATAAATTTTGTTTCCAGAAAATTTTTTCTTAATATTGATTACAGCTGACTAATTTTGCTTAATATTCACATTTCAACATTATACAGTATTTGTATTTTTTGAAATGTTTATCGAAAATTTGTTTGTTTTAATATAAACTATCTCTGTATATCAATAATTTTTTAATTCTTCTTTTCTTTCTAAATTTTCTTTAATTGATTCATCTGTTTATTAAATACCATATTTATTCTAATAAACAGCAAACTCTAATAGTAAGCGTTCCGTTCATTGGAGGAAAATAAAGCTTATTTTAAATTGAAAAGTTACAGTCTATTTGATATTGTCACTTTTACCCTATGTTGAAATAAAGTGTGAATGAGTTAAGTGTTACTCAAATAAAAATAAAGTGAAAAAAGTTACTGGATTTATTTCATTAAAATAGTCACACTCAAATAACAATTATACCCAATAATCAAAGAATAAAAATAATATCTAAATGGCTTCTAATAGTAATCATGCTCTGATAAATAGCATAGTTGCAAGCTGAAAAAGTTATAGACAGCATGCTGTTTATTAGAATAAGTATGAGGTACGTAATATGTACTTTTTAGTTTTAAAATTTTTAATTAATTTCTATTTATGTAACATTAAATGAATGACTTCATCAGATGTTTTTATTTGTATTTTGTTTTTAGAGAATTTGTATTGTAAGAAGTCAAAATTAAGCTAAACATTGCTCAAAATAATTTCTGTTGCTTAAATTACTTATATCTTGTTTAAATAAAATGAATGCTTATTCATTAATATATATCTAATAAGAGAAATTATATTTAAACAGCACAACATAGAATAAGAATGGTTAATACAACAAAACCAAATAATTTTTAAATTTCCAAAGTAAAAAATTAATAGTAGTATTCAAATAAAATAAAAGTGTAATATATTTGATTTAGATATAATCTATTAAGTTTTCAAACTTTATCTTAAAAAAGAAATTAAATTTTGTTCTAATACATAAACAAAATTCAAAATGTAGATTAAAAATCTTGTAGATATTTGAATTAAATTTTAAAAAATATTTAATCATTACAAATATAGAAATTGACACTATAAATTCAATATGTATAGGAGTATAATGTTTTATAAATGTTATTGCTGTAATTTCTGTCATACAACCCATACTTCTCAAATTGCCAATTAAAATATGCCATCTAACTAGTAATTTATAATTTAGTAATTTAAATATTTAAAAGAAATATTTTCAAACATTCCATTTTTTCCCCACCATTTCATTCATTTTATTTCCATTACAAAAGTCATTGTAGATGTAATTATAAAATAAGTGAAATGGTAAAAGTAATATTTAAGACAAAATTTCCTAAACTGTATTACTTATCATAAATGTAAATAATCATAATAATTGCAACTGTTCAGCATAAAGATGAGTTTTCTTATATGTTAAATACCTAATAGATTGTAATTGTCAGGCCATCCAATAGGATCCTAAATTTATGGTTTGTTTATCCAATTACTGTTTATAAAAAGTTATGCAAAAATTCATATTAGTGTCTTATATCTGAAAGTTGTCCTCAATCACATGACACTTTATTTCTAAATTTACACAATTTAACAGCTTTCTGTAATTAAACACCTCCTCTTAATGATTTACCCTTATTAATTATTCATGCCTATTTGTTATTAACTAAACAAATAGCCTATGAAATCATGGCTTATGACATCAGGACAAGATGAAATCAGACTCAATTATTCAAATATAACTTTTATTAATATGGGAATGCGTTTCAAGTGCTTTGACTCTTCATCAGCTTATTTAAAGTGTAGACATATGGCAGTAAACACAACAAAATAAAGTTTACAAACTGATATTACAAACAATACAGTGCACTGTGTATACAATTACATAAAATACTAAATTAAAACTAATTAACATTGTACAATACAATAATGAAAACTGACGATTTAGTCAGTCTTGAACTGACAAATTAAGCTGTTTTTTCATAAACATAACATTGGTTTTTACTGAATTTAATTTTTCTATTAGTTATCTTTATGTTGAAATAAGTAAGCTTCAATTCATATTAACCTTTTCTACATTATGTTGTTTAGACTGTAACAAGTTTACAATATTAATAGAACTTTAGATGTTGTAAGTTTATATGATACTACAACCTTGATACTGATGAGAAATCATCAGATATTAGACAACAATAAGTTATGGTGAATTAGAAAATGATAATTAATATTTAAAATTGTTTACAAATGTTACTTCAATACATATAAAAACAGATTACAGTTGAAAAAGTGACACTGTACAATTCCGACCCGTTCTATTTTGTTTGGGGATTATTTTTAGTTTGTTATTCTATTTATTTTTATTTTGTTAAAGATAGACTACTGCATCTCACCCAGGCAAAATTCAAAATTAACTCACTTTACTACAATGACTGCTAGCGGCAACTTATGATGCCATCGAATCCAGAAACAACATCTGAAGGGGAGACTTCCACAGGAAGGTAAAAGAATGATCTCCCACCCCAAATTGTCATTAGAAACACCATAAAAAATTATAAAATTAGCTGTAAGGACGATGACATGAATTAACAAGACCAATTACTAGAATAAATGAAATGTTAACAACTAAGGATGTAAATAGGATTGAGTGGGCATATGCTTGTAATGTCACCATAAGAAAGGCGAATTGAAGAATCAAATATGGTAGTGCTAAGAATTGAGCAAGATTGATGAAAGGCTTTCCAGTTCTGGTGACGACAGTTTCTTGATGACAGTTAGACGAATTAGTATAATTCATTGTGATTTTTTGATATCTTTTCATATTTTGATTGTTGGTTTTGTAGAGATAGTTCTAAGATAGTTGTAGTTTATTTTGTAAATCCCCAGTTGTCAGGAAAAGTTTTGTATATATTTGTTTTTTTGATAAATTATCTTTATATTTTGCAAGTTTTTTCCCTAACGTTATTTCTTGATTGTACATATTCAGGCTTATGCTAATAAATAGATTGTTTTTTGCATTATGTATAGTAATTATTTCAGGTTTTTTATTTAATAACAAATTTATTTTTACATGCCCATGCTAAATCCAGACTTTGCATTTTGAACCCTTTGTTTATGTAATGTATCATTAACATATTATCTGGGCTTTTGATTTGATCAAGTAAGATGTTACAAGAAAGTAAATTTAGTTTCAATTTCATTTGCAAAATAGCAAAAAGTAATGCTATTGTGTGTAAATGAAAAGAAACATTACATGGTCAAGCTACAGATATCATTTTAAATAGTGGAACCTCGGTATATGACCTTAATCCATTCCTGATGTTTGGACTTATACCAAACCAACCTTTCCCGTAAGAAGTAATGTAAAAATGATTAATCCGTTCTCATGTAAAAAAAACCCCTCTTGATATGGTATATTAATGGGTTGTAAAATAATTTAAACACTGTTTGAGCACATTAATAAAAAAATAAATTTATTATAGATTTTTAAAGTTATTACAGTATATTGTATTATATTATTTAAATCATTAAATCAAAATCAAATCAAATCAAATCAAACTCTCCTTAATACTAATAATCTGTTTAGAAATTGATTTAACCCCTTTTGCAACGTTAGCAGATATAATAATGTCTTTATTTTTCACGATTGTTGATATCGTCGTTCTTGAAATATGATATGCAACAGTTAAATCTTGACACGCATGCCACCTTCATATTTCTCAAAATCTCTTTTTTCAGTTCCATTGTGATTCTAGTCATTTTTTTAGTTTTCTGTTGCTTTTCATTTGCCTTTTTGCAATTCATGATTAATAAAAACAATAAAATTTTACTTACAAATTAAAATCAGAAGAAATTTAACAAAGTTATAAACCATGGCACCACAAACATCTAGTCTGGTCTAGTACACTGATAGTGCTACTTGTTCATAGATGGCGCATATAATTGAATTAAGTCGTATACCAAACAAAAGTCTTATACTGAGCAAAATTTGTTTCGTCCAAACAGGACGTATTCTAAAGCAGACGTATACCAAGGTACCACTGTATATATAATTTTTTAATCCTCAAAATTTACTTTATAGAATAAGAAGAACAAGTGCTTATAGCTTAACACACTAAAAATAAACAATTTTTAGTTAAAAACAAGTAAAAATTATACTCTTTCCATTTCCGAACAAGTGCTTATAGCTTGTTAACATTATAATTATCAAGTCATGTCTTAACTGTCAATGAGATTGACAAATCACTCAAGTTTTGAAAATTCATCTTTTGTTGGACAGATTATATATACTGTATATAACAATAACTGTAAAATAAACTAAAAAAGTAAATAGAGAAAAATTTTAACATGGATAATACCTGTATTATATAAGTATAATATCTAATAATAGGTGTATTGAGGTGGAATGATAAGTGGTGTCTAAAGGTAAAGCATATGTTTGATAGTTTCCTGAAAAATTTCAATATCAAAAGAACATGTGCAGTGCATAAAAAAATTTATCACAATCTTTAGTAATGCTCTTAGTAAATTTAGACAAAGGAAAAGTTAAAAAATATAAAAAACAACAAACATCAAATTATTACCAGGTGTGTATTTTAAGAGTCTTTTGATGTTAATTGTTCTTCATCAATAAAAATAACAAGAAACATCATTTTTCATAGTGAAAAAAACTATTAACATGAAAAGATTTTTAAAAAAAAGTTGTTGGGCAAGCTAGTAGTTGCAATTTAAAACTGATTCACACCCATTTTCAAATGAACTTTAAAACACATAACTCACAGATATCCTCATTATTCAAAGCAGATGCTATTGTTCAAATTTCAGATAGTACACAATCAATAACTTGATGAACTGATATATATTGTTTTGAATTCTTTTCTAATAGAACTAATAAACTTAAACCTTAAAAATGATTTTTTCTTACAATTAAAAATTTTGAATTTCAAAATTGACTGACTATGATAAATTTGAAATAATTTATTGCAATTTAAACATGTAATTAATTAATTTCATTTCAGAATACAAAATCATCCAATAAATATTAATTATAAAGAATTGAAACTTACTCAGAGTGTCCATTCATTGCAGCAACATGTAGAACTGTCCATCCAAGTTTGTGTCTCTGATTAACATCACCACCTGATTCAATTAACCTAATAAATTATTTTATATTAAAATTATTAAAAACATCCATATACTTTACTTTAAATAAAATATAATTGTCAAAATTTACTGAATTTGCAGTATATTGATTTTGTTTAAGTTGATTTGTTAAGATACAGACATTTTTGTTATACAACATACAATAAAATAGATTTAAATGAATACTGAATATTAAAAAAACAGATAAATGCACAAAACTAAAAAATTTTTTTTAAAACTAGTTTCCATTTTATCAACATTTCATTCAAATGATCAATTCATTGTATACTATATATAAAATTCATAATCAATAATAATATTTAATAAATAAATTATGATAAACTAAATAATTTGTATGGGACTTCACATTTTTGTTAGCTCATTACTTGAAATATTGCAACAAAGTAAAAAAATACCTTTTAACACTTTCTTCATTTCCTTGTTTAGCAGCTTTTAGCAATCTACCATCTGAAAAATTAATTATATTGATAATCAAAAAAAATTATATTTTAGTTAGTTTTTAAAATGTACAGTAATACCTTGACTTACGCGATTTTCAAATCTCGTCGATTCATCTTTTGTTTGAGCGCCACGCAACTCTTGATTACTCACTCCCCCCACATTATTGTTCAGCTTACATGTTTAGACGTGTCGCGCGGAATCAACACATAGCTACAATTTATTTTGTGTTTGTCGGGGTAGAATTGTGCAGGAACATGATTCCCGCCTTTTGTTTTTTTTTAAACCGGTAACGGTCACCGTTACAAAAAGATGGTTGAGGAAGCGACCGTTGGAGTTTGAATGTGTATCTGCTGATTGGTTGTCAGACCGTCACACCACCTGCGGAGCTCCGATAAAGCTACGACCATCGGGAATCGCTGATTGGTCAACCGAGATTGATCAAAAATCGCTGATTTTATGAAGCCTTCTACATCAAAATAACTTCGGTTTATGATTTTAATAATATAATTTGTTATACGTATGTATTATCTAAGATTTTATTAAACATTTTTTTCTAAATTATTATTTTCTTTAGTCTCTGACCCCAATTAAAAATAATTTGTATGTATTTATATGTGAAATTATACCCCGACTTACGCGGTTATCGCTCGGTCCCACCTATTGTGTAAGTTTGAGGTATTACTGTATCATTATCTTTACAGTTATTATATTTATAGTCTGTAATAAAATAATTTAGACAACAGACATTTAATCAGACAATGATACTTTACATAAAAACTAGACATTAACAAAAAACTAATGAAAATTAAAAAAGAACTAATAAATACATAAATTAACAAGATTAAACATGCAAATATTTATTATGATGTCGTCACAATGCCGGGCTGCAATTTTTAATCATATTTTTTTAATTTATTTAATTTAAAATTTATGCTCTTCACCTTCAAAATAGCAGTGTCTTGCCCCTGTACATCATACTTTACCTTTAGCATTCAAGTTGTGCCAGTCATCTATCTAACTCCTTTAAGGGGAAATTTTTGAATTGAAATAATATGACTTCTGGTTTGCATCAGAAGTTCACATATAGTTAATTGAGACCTTCTGCCCTTAAGCTTTCCATATCCAGTCTTGGCTTTCATCTCTCTAACTACATTCTGTATATTGAGGAAGGGCAGACATCAGATGAACAACAGTAAGAATTTATAGGTCTAAGATTTTTTCAAATTGCAGCCCAATGATATCGAATGTCTTTAGCCACTTGGAAAACCAGTCCTATCTAGCAGTTGTTCCAAAGATCAAATGCCTGCATGCTTTGAACATTTGGAAAACTTCAAAAGAGCTTGGATCTTACTGGCTGAGCCCACAGTTTAAAAGAAAGTTCTAAAGTTCTACAGAAATTCCATTTCAATATAATAAGTCTTTGTAAAAGTTCATGATGTTAATGAATCTACAATGTGAGCCAAAAGTAGGTATATAGTTCCTTTTATGTTTTACTTGTTTTTACTTTGCAGGTATTGAAAAACAATGGCAGGGAATCTGAGCAAAGAATGAAGAAAATGGATTCTGAAGTTATATTGGAAGACTAACCCATCAAATTTATATCTGATATGATAAATTATCAAATGTGTTGATGGACTATGTCAAAAATCTTGTCGTGCTTTGTGCACCATTTCAGCATTTTCAATTTCAATTTTTCAAATATTGTTTAAGAATCCACTTTCTTTGTTTTTTAATCAGATTCCCCACCATTGTTTCTCAATACCTGAAAAATAAAAAAATAAAGAATTAAAAGAACTATATAACTAGTTTTGGCTCATTCTTTATATAATAGAGTTGCAAATGATAGTTGGTTTTATCAATATACTAACAATTTTAGAAACTGGCTCTAATTATTGTTCAATAACAGAAAATGAACCATACAAACACCTTACGAATTCTCTAGCAAAAATTTCTTTAATCATATTCAAACTAGTTAGATGGTTCAGCTTCAGTCGCTTACAACTCAATTTGAATGCAAAGAACAAATTTATTCAAATATTAATTTAAGATTAAATATAAAAGAACAAACAACAATTATTTTATTACATTACAGTCATATAAAATAAAAATGAAAACTAAAAATAAATAAATAATTTTTATTTTGTATGATTTTTGTAATTACTATAAGTAACAGTTACTTGCTCTTTTATTTACTTGCAGAGAATTTATACTACAAACTGCAAATGTTATTTGCATCATGTATCTTCTATGTTTTCTTTGTATTGAATTTTGGATAACACACTGTTTATTTTGACACAGGCCACAATTAGTGTTTTGTGCCCTTTTCTTCTTCCTCTTTGAGCACGCTCGTTTCATTTTCGTACAACTGAATCGGATCAAAAAGCAACAGAAAAACTCACAGAACATTGGTCTATATTCTGCAAGTTGTTTCTCTTTTGGAGTGCCATCGTGCCACAATCACGTGGCAGGTTTGACACACACCATCTAGAAGTGTCTTTGCAAATAATTTATTTTCTATTTTCATAGAATGGATTTCATTTTTATTAAAAAAAAAAAAAAAAAAACTAATGGTGTAATGGACTATTAATTTTTAATGGATTAACGTCAATTTGCTACTATTTGAGAAACTAGCAATTAAACCTTAAACTAAAAGAATAATTGTTATCCTCATTCAGTATGTATACTTAAGGTGAATATTTACCATACTTAATATTAATGATTATATGCTTCATTTAATAAATTTATCAAGTTTGAATTCAAGCTTTTATTTATTAAGTGTCTTCTTACCATTTCTGCGATTACTCTCACAAATACCAAAGAGAAATAACGCATAATATCCAATCCAGGGAAAACGTTTTTGATTCCACAATCGATATCGAAACCTATGTGTAAATGTATTTATATCTAAATATGTTAATGGAGTTAAATACAAAGCATTTCTGCTTCCACCCACGTGATAAAATGTCAATTTTTTCGACTGTTGATTCAAAGAAGAAACATTACATCTGTAAAATTTTAGAAAGTACTTCCTAATTGTATTTGCAAATAGTTTATGACTAAGTACATTTGGTCGGAAAAAAGGCATATTCAGAAATATATGCTGCTTTCTAAATCATAACTTAATGATGCAATTCATTCGATCACGACAATGTTTGTCGTCGGCAGTTGAGTCTTGCTACGAGGCTATCTTTTATCAGCTATAAAACGCCATCTACAATAGTTCAAAATGTGAAGAGCAAATGTATAATTTCTATTTATTTTTTTTTTTAAATTTGAATTAAATTTTGTTTAATATATAAATTTATTTATTTTTATAAATACATATATAATATTCCCTACGTTTAAAAGAAAAGTATATAAACACTGAATTATTTGTAATATGGTTTTTGGGTTTTTTTTTTAATTACTCTTTCCGCCCTGTGGGCACTAAGAGAGCCTCTTTTAGCAAGCTCATTATCGGTTCTGCCAGGCCCACAATGGGGCGGCCGGGGGCCGACATATCTAATCGGACCACCCACCGAAAAATTCCTGGGAATTTTTGACCCCTCCGGATTCGATTCCGGATCCCTATTGCGGAACGCTGCAACATTGACCGGTCGGCCATCTTTATAAAGTGGTTTTACTCATGGAGTAAGCTACGTGCAGTACAAAAATGCATTAAACATGATCGTTTTCAATAATACGAAATGCGATTATTAAATAAATTAAATATGTTTTCTGATCTCACAATTGTTAATAACGTTTTATTTATATTTCAATTATTTTTGTGACAGATTTCACTCAATCGTTCAAACAGTACACGTGAAACAAGGGTTAAAGATTCGCAAAACATACGAAAAACAAACATTTTTCAATTGGTTGTTTACTTAATTATAAATTGAAATTTTAAAAACTTATTCGGTTAATTCAAGTTTTTTATTCGGTTTTCTAATTATAAGAAATTTCTATATTTTCATTTTAATGACTGTGATTATTTTCAATATAAGATAAAACTTTAATTCTATCTTGAGGAAACCGTGTTTTGTATTTTCTTATCTTTTCTTTTCTTTCGAAGACACAATGTAGTGACGTAAACTTAAACACTGGGCGAATTTTTCATCCTTTTTATTCGGTTGGAACGCTTTTTTATTACATAACGCGTTTCGGGCCGATGCCCCTCTTCAGCCAACTAAACATTAAAAAGTAAGAGATGGCTATATACAAATATTTAAAATAAATACCGTGACAGTATACATAATTAGTTTTTAGAGGTTGTTACCTTCTAAATCCTGGTGTTACCTTTTTTTTTTTTTTTTTTTTTTTTTTTAACTCTTTCCGCCCTGTGGGCACTAAGAGGGCCTCTTTTAGAAGGCCCATTATGGGTTCGGCCAGGCCCACAATGGGGCGACCGGGTGGTGAGGGACGGGGCCCGACATATCCGAACGGACCACCCCCCGAAAAATTCCTGGGGATTATTCGACCCGTTCGGATTCGATCCCGGGTCCCCCAGAGCGGTAGGCTGCCACCTTGACCGCTCGGCCATCCGGCCGTCTCCTGGTGTTACCTGGTGTTACCTTCTAAATTCGGAAAAGAAACCTATTAAAAAGGAATATTCCCCTGCTGATGCTCGACCAGACATATGCAAATTAGAAACAGATCGTACTCCGCAGTTGAGGTGGAGGAGTACGAGATCAGCGTTAGACAACACACCGGTACACGAACCTCAGGTATGGTTTCACGCATACGATTTGTGAAGAATAACCCAGTATACTTCTACAGACTGATACTAAACCTTTTTTATGGAATTTTATCAAGATTCGTACCCTTGGACTACTACATCCGTCTAAACTACCGAATGAGGTACGGACCAACTTTTAATGGTATACAAGCTCTCACCACCAGGATTTAGAAGGTAACAACCTCTAAAAACTAATTATGTATACTGTCACGGTATTTATTTTAAATATTTGTATATAGCCATCTCTTACTTTTTAATGTTTAGTTGGCTGAAGAGGGGCATCGGCCCGAAACGCGTTATGTAATAAAAAAGCGTTCCAACCGAATAAAAAGGATGAAAAATTCGCCCAGTGTTTAAGTTTACGTCACTACATTGTGTCTTCGAAAGAAAAGAAAAGATAAAACTTTAATATTTCTAGTATTCTTATAGTTTACAAGACGAATATAAAAGATCTCTGTGTTTTATAGCATCCTTTTGCCTATCGAGAAGAGCGAGGAATATAAATTTAGATGGAAATACTTCGATTAATGGAGATGTTACTTTGTGTTAAAAGTGTCCTTGTTTCCGGTAAGTAGCCAGAAACGAAAGAGTCGACGCCATAGTGTGTTGTTACTTTTTAACATAGTTTTCGGTTTGTCTTATTTGAATATTATGATTTTCAATAAATTTATTTTTTATGTTTAATATGTTCTATGTCCAGCGTTGATTTCGTCATTTTTGCAAATTAATTCGAATAAGATATCTAAAAAAGGTAATTAATTGTTTGGCTGCAATTTGAAAAAAATTGTAGACCTATAAATTCCCAAGGTCCTAGAATATATTCTAGGACCTTGTTAAATTCCCACTGTGGTCCGTTCCTCTTGCCCGTCCGTCTTTCCTCAATCTCGAGAACGGAGTTAGTTAGATTAAATCCGAGACAAGATATGTTAACCTTAGGGGCAGGAGGCCACGATTATACTTCTACGATATATAAACTTCCGATGCAAACCGAAAGTTACGTTATTTCAATTCAAAACTTCCCCCTGAAAGCAGAGGCGGACTGGCTTTAAAATTTTTGCGTGGAAAAATCATTACTGGCCCAGCCCATAAATAAAAAAAATGACTTTTTTCTATTTATATTTAAATACAGTATATTCAAAATACAACATTGACAAAAATTGCAATAAGCACAAGTCTAGGGTGTACTATAGATTACTCCCTATGGAATTTCAGGACTTTATATATTTGAACTCAGGAGACCGAAACGAGTTCAACGGTACCCTATTTTTGGACCGGAGACGAAAAATAAAAAAGTTATCATACTTTTTCACTTACCATACTTTTTTAATGCTCTCATGCAGACGGCACCGTAGTTGCTAGTATTGCCATCTTGCGGTAAAGTCTGCAAACCATGACGTCGGACTACGGTCATCTTCCGGAGGGTAAACACGCGATACGAGAGCGGAGAGAGCGACGCGACTTCCGATCATCGCACGATCGCGAACATGGCGGCCGTTCCCACTGTTCGTGCTCCCGACTGACCTCTCGTATGGGAGCCACCACACGCCGCCATGTGCTAAACTAGTAATCGATTCACGGTAGTTCTTGAACAAAGTAAAAAAAGGGGGAAACGTCTACTAAAGGCAATTTTAACGGCAAGCACGCGACTCCCGATCGCGATAGCGAGGCCACTTAGCGGAGAGCGACGCGACTACCTATCATCGCGCGATCGCCGGGAAAAAGTATGATAACTTTTTTATTTTTCGTCTCCGGTCCAAAAATAGGGTACCATTGAACTCGTTTCGGTCCCCTGAGTTCAAATATATAATCAAAGTCCTGAAATTCCATAGGGAGTAATCTATAGTACACCCCAAGTCGAGAACATTAATTTTTTATTTAGAAGTTTGCTTTGTTGAGCAATAATATTAATGACATCATCAGAATCTATTTCATTTAAAATATCCTTTTCCGTTGACATTAACATGAAAGCTTCTAGATTTTCTTGCGAGATACTTGATCTTAATGAATTTTAACATAGAAAAAGCTCCGTTCACAGGACACTTCTGTTACAGACATAGATAGTAAATATTTGTATGCCTGACCAAGTATAAAATAAGCACCACTTAACACGTTATATCCGAATAATATATTATAACAACAAATAGGACAATTTTTGCACGCTTTGCAGTAAGAAAATGAAATCGAATCTTTATCGTTTTCTAGTTGATCATCAGTAGAATGTTCATTTTTGTTTAATTTTATAAAAGTTTCACTGACATTTTCCTTTAAAATATTCCACGACGATTTAAAATGTTGCAATTCTGAAATAATATTGAGTTGCTTCTGGATTAAACTGCATTAAAATACTGCTTAATTTTTGAAACGCATTCTCAGGAATATTTTCAGAAAAATTTTTTGGATGCAAACATGCCAAGTCGTTATAAAGTAATTGGTTTTTTGTAAACGATTTTCCATGCTTCGAAATGCAGTATCTAGTATGTAATTGTAATTACTCATTTCATACCTCTCGAATGAATCTCTTACCGGTAAATCACAAATATTTATTCATATATTCATAAATTAACACAGATATACTGGAATTGATGCGAATGTAACATATCAGATATATGTCATCGAGCTTTTATTGTACAAAACCACCTGCGAACCTCAAAGTCAGTCCAGCATCGAAAGTACTGTAATGCAAAGTTGAAACGTTTTCATAAGTGGTTTTTGTATTTATTACTGACCAGTTCTAAGTCTGAATTGTTTTTAAAATATTAATAATTTGCAAGTTCAAACATTTTAAATTTTAATTTTGGAAATTAATAGTAACATTATTATTACACAGAAATTCTAACTTGGATATTTAAAATTCGAAATTTCACATTGAAATTTTACGGAAATAGAATCTTTAAATATTTAACATACGTTTTTCTATAATTCGGATAAACCACAGTACATTAATAGTAGGACGGCCGGATGGCCGAGCGGTAAAGGTGGCAGCCTACCGCTCTGGGGGACCCGGGATCGAATCCGAGCGGGTCGAATAATCCCCAGGAATTTTTCGGGGGGGTGGTCCGTTCGGATATGTCGGGCCCCGTCCCTCACCACCCGGTCGCCCCATTGTGGGCCTGGCCGAACCCATAATGGGCCTACTAAAAAAGGCCCTCTTAGTGCCCACAGGGCGGAAAGAGTTTAAAAAAAAAGTACATTAATAGTAAAATTTGCAAAAAACCAAAAAAGTGAATGCGACGATACAAAGCGTTGGCAAAACTTTACAGCTCTACATGAAGTGTCCAGTGAAGTCGGGTTAAATTACCAGATAGTGCTTGCAATTAGGGTTGGCCCTCGGGTTGATTTATTTTTGCGTCTTTAGTTAAAGGATAATAAAATTGTTTACGAATGTACAGTACATACGTATACTCGCTTGGACTTCACTTAGTCTTGAAAAGGGGTCAAGCGCGTATGGACAGTCTACGAAAGTATATGTGCATTTGTACACAATTCTATCATTCCTTAAAGACGCAAAAATGAACCAACCCAAGGACCAATTCTAGTTGCGTCGAATGTATGTACTGTACGAAGCGGGCTTTTGGTATTTAGTGCGATTACAAACGACTAGATGTCAGTATTTTAAATTTTTATTTTATATAGCGTTATAGTGTTTTGTAATATTTTGTTCGACGCCGCAGGTTGCCCATTTACAATCAACGCCATTGTGGGTGAATGGCAAACTAAAAATTAGTTGGCTAAACCTAAAAAAATAGATTATTTTTAATTAAATCGTTTGGAATATAGAGGAATTATTATTGAATAACATTTTTACTTATCTAAAATAAAGGAAATGATATAATTGGCCATTAAATCTGTTATGATTACAATCAACGTTTTGGTGGCTGGGTGAAAAACCAGTAACTCGTGCTTCCAAAAATTCATAGGGGCGGTGAATAGTTTCTAGCAACGTAAACAAATGACCAATTTTGTCTGTTTTGATTATTTTTCTCCTAGGATGTTTTGTGTTTGGGCCGAATCGGCCAATGTAGGGACTCGGGTCGGCTGGACTAATTTAACTTCGGTCTCTGGTAGGGCCAGGTAAAACGATAAAGGGCTACACATATATCTATATTACACCTAAAAATTGAAATTTATCTTACATAACGAAAAAAAATAAATGAATTTTTTTTAAAAATAAAACCGAACAAAACGGTATATTATGTACTGTATCTGTACATATTTAGAAAAACGGCCCAAATTGTATACGGCCCGTGTGGAATTTTCCACATATTCCACATGGCCAGTCCGCCCCTGCCTGAAAGCAGTTAATAGAAGACAGGCATGACTCTATTGTTAAAGGAAAAGTATGGTATACAGGGACACTACAATACAGTACTAATTTGAGGTGGACAGCATATATTTTATCCACCTCAAACCAAATACATTAAAAAATATGATTAAAATTGCAGCCCGGCATTGTGACGATCTCACAATAAATAATCCTGTAAGGCCCTGGGCTGGAATGAAAAACATTCTTTTAACCGTATATCCAAACAAAAATAAAAATGAGATTAATTGAAATTAAGGGAATTAAATTATAAAAGAAAAAGGGAAAAATGAAATTATTTTAATATTAAAACCACGTGGTAAAAAAAGGAGAAAAATTAGTAAATTAAATTCTTTATAAGACAAGACAAACAAAAAAGAAAATGTTAGTTAAGGTACAGTACATGGTTCGTTCAACACCGAACGAAAAACGGTGTCAAATTGTATTAATAAACATTAATTTATACGCCTCTATGTCCTTATTTTCTATTTGTTATATATTTTGTCTACGAGGACTTAGCCTATTAATAGGACGTATTGCACTGATGTTTTGGCTTTAGCAATGGAGGAAAAACTTATTCAGAAAAAACAACAATCTTTATTGATCCTCTTGTATTTTACCTGCTATAACGCAATGTGATCAATAAAGATTGTTGTTTTCTCTGAATAAGTTTTTCCTCCATTGCTAAAGCCAAAACATCAGTGCAATACGTCCTATTAATAGGCTAAGTCCTCGCAGACAAAATATATAACAAATGTATTAATAAACAATCGTCTTTCTCGGAAACCGATCTGGTCCGATTTCACCTGGTAACAGAGGAAGACCAATCGGGGATCGAGAAAGGGGATTGATAACCAATAAAGTAACGATTTGTGAGACCACAAAATATTTAGCCTAGGCCACAAGGACACTTCGTTCTTTACCGTGTTTCCCGCAAGGTTCCATCTTCGTCCTTTGCCGATGTATCCTCCGAAAGTTATAGACCTTCGTTGAGAGAAAATTTAGAAATTCCGACTTGCATTCACCAAACATCATTTTCTGTTCAAGAACTGGGACTTAGAATGCAATATCTGGACAGCGGCAGGAAACCAGCTTCGTCACTGGACTTTCCTCTTCTTTCGAAGATTACGCGTCGAAATCTACAGGGACTTCAACCTTCACCATTAGTTCAACCAGAGTGCGAAAGAATTTTTCAGAGGCAGAGTCGGGTTTTTGGGTTGCCTCAAGCTTAAAGTGGAAAACTATTTTGAAGGAACATTTTGCTCCAAAGAAAATGATTCGTGGCTGTCTTGCTTCATAACCTACTATTTCAACAAGCGAGACTGTAATTTAATGAATAAATTCATCCATATTACTTTCCCGAAGGTTAGTGATTCGATTTGTGATTTCTAAAGTTACTTCAAGCAAGTTAAATTAAATTACTTTTCTAGAACCATCGTGCAGCCGAATACACGGCCGAATTTGCTGTAAAACAAAACAGAAATGGGGATTACAAGCACTTTTCGAGTATCTTGGCAATCTTCCCTTCTATCTCCAGAAATCTAGTCGCTATACCATCTCAAAACATATATCTGCATTTGTATGCCCGATAATTAGCGTGATACCCTTTAATGGTTAAGCATTCTTGAATGCAATAGCCACAATTTTCTTGTTGTTGATTAGAAAAGTTTGTTTATTAAGTTCCCCTAGGCAGATCGCTCAACACGACACTTGGGCGATCTGCCTAAGGGGATGCCTTCTTTCAAAATTCCAATTTTCCTTTGATTTCTAAGTAAATAATTCATTATTATACAGTACAATTAATGAATAAAAGTGTTTGACTTACCTACTTCCAACGGGAAGTAGGTAAGTCAAACACTTCTCCGAAGCGCGACTTATCTATTAATTAAGCGAAGCGGTTAGTGCGGTTGATATCGACGGTTTCCAAAACTTTCGGGTCCTTCGCTACACCACCGGCGTTCTTCTTTTATAATTTAAAAAAAATAATACTGTGTTCTTATAGTGTGTATTTTTTCATTACGAATGCATTACAATTGTAAATTTCATTTATTTATTTAAAAACAATTATTTGTACCCTAATATACTCTACTAAAATTATAACGATGGCATTTTATTTTCGATCTCCAATACATGGCACTACGCGTCTCATTTGTATCATTTGAAGATATTTTCTCTTTCTTTACGAATATGTAACAGCCGTAAAATGAGTATATGTAATCTAATAATTTTTTAATCTATTTAATAATACATTAAAAAATTCTATTATTAAAAGTTATGGGATACAGTTTTAAAAAAAAATGTTGAAATTAAAGTAGCCTAAGTGGTGCAAAATGGCGAAATCTTACAAAAAGATATCGGTAAGCATTCCGTTACTGATAATGACATGAATATATTTTCATATAAAAGTTTCACAATCAAAATTAAACTATCAACCAAACTATATTATGACATCATACCGAAATTATATAGAGTTTTAAAATATTACAGTAATAGATGGTGCAAGGGAGCAATCTCTTGCCAGACCACCTACTAATATCCATTCTTGAACAAAAACTCGTTTACACATAAGTGTAAAAGTAAACTAAAGTCAGTCACCATTTAAACAGTGAGAGTCGGCAAGTACTGTACGTAGGTACTAGCAAAGCAAGCGTACGCTTTGGGTGACATTCTCACAGACAGCATCTCTCTAAACAATTAATTTCGTAAAAAAGTTATTTACATAAATTATAGCCACGTGCAGAAGCTGTGGAAGTATAGATCATCCGTTTGTTTACGTCACATAGATGATAACCTCACAAAATCCCACCAAGTAGGAGGGAGGGAAAGTTTTTAGCTTTGCTGTTATTTTTTGTTTATATCGGTAACGAGCAGTTATTTATCGTGACATCGCCACAATGCCGGGCTGCGATTTTTCGTCACTGCTCTCGAATTTAGTACAATCTTGCCCCTGTAATCATACTTTTTCTGTTGACAATGGAGATGTGCTGGTCACCTAACTAACTCCGTTCGGGAGAAAATTCTTTAAATTGAAATAATGTAACTTCTAGTCCAAACTGGAAGTTCGTATATAGTTAATCGGGGTCTCGTGCTCCTAAGCTTTCCATATCTGGTCTCGACTTTCATCTAATTCCGTTCTCGAGACAAAATGACGGGACGCCAGTGGGAATTTATAGGTCTACAATTTTTTGAAAATTGCAGCCCGAACATATATCAATTAAATAAATAAATAAACGGGAGCTCAATTTTAAATATTGCCTAAATGTGAGTTACAGAATGGTCTTGTTTTATGCAGAGTTGATAAAACAGATGCCCGTAGGGGAACTACGTAATACAAAATTGTGTAAATTTGTGTTCCATCCCAAGTAATCTCAGATAATTGACTCTAGACACTAATGCAATACAGCTGACCCTTGATAATCCGACAGGTATGAGACCAAAGAGGTGTCGGATTACCAAAAGTGTCCGGATTATCGAAAGTGATTACATATTTGGCATTGTTTTGCTAGCAGTAGCCTACAATATTCCTACATTTTATGAGTAAAATGCTGCCTAGGTTAATATGGAAATGAAACACCCATTTCGGTTAACTAAAACATGTTTATTAAAAGAAATATGGAAGCCAATAAATGTACATACAGTATGTATAGGCTTAATAATACAGTACGTACAGAACTGCTCACGGAAAACACAAGAAATGTGTCATCGTGTAAGAATTGGGTGGGGCGATTCATGTCGCGACATCCTTCTGTGCAAGCAGACACGTAACGGGACGGGGACTACGGTGACCTTGACGGGAGGTGCGTCGGATTATCAAGGGTCAGCTGTATTTATAAATCAATAGTAAAATGTTAAAAATGTTTTACTTCTTAACAATAACGAACAACATTTTAACATTAAAATACAAATGTTTAAATATTTTGAGAGAAATTCTGTAATCATCAATAAGGAGGATATTCACACAATTTGAGACGTTTTGCTTCTTAATTTTTCTCTCTAAAAACTTGGTGACAAATAGACTTGGTCTGCTCGAGGTGCTAGCCGTAATGCTAACAGCATATCCCCGCACCTATTTTTCCAAGCATTAAAACTTCCATGCACATCTGCGTGACTTTGGACCACTCGTCTTCGCAAACTTTCCAGAAGCATCCACAATGTTGACTTTTCTGAGAAAAAATTGTTTTAAAAAAACTAAAACCTCGAAATCCATTGGCATATCGCAAGACTTGATAGATGTGCAGTTGTAAAGTTGGATTATTATTATTATTTTTTAACTTTTTCCGCCCTGTGGACACTAAGAGGGCCACTTTTTAGCAGGCCCATTATGGGTTCGGCCAGGCCAATGGGGCAGCAGGGTGGTGAGGGAAGGACCATCCCTGGAAAATTCCTGGGGATTTTTTGACCCGTCCCCAGAGTGGTAGGCTGCCACCTTAACCGCTTGGCCATCTGGCCCTGTAAAGTTGGGTATGGCTAGATCTACATCATGATAAAATATGACTTTGTGGAGCTCATGTATCTTTATTTCCGGTTTTAACATCTTCTCTATATAGTATTCTCATTAACTGTAAGTCATTCTTTTTTTGGAACTCCAATCAGAGGAAGGGTACCTACGATCACAAAGCTTTCTGATCATCTTTCATTGTGGTGAATCAACCACTCACAGGAACATTTTCTTGTTTAGCAAACAGAATCTCTCTCTCTTTGTTGCAGATGTAAGCCTCGTGTATAGTGACCATGCACTCTGCCCTATCACTAGCCATTCATGCAGCTTTCGTGTTTTTCTCTTCCAATTTTGAGTGCTCCTGAGTTAGACTATGTCCTTTCGTCTTTTTCCTGGTAACAAAGTCCAAATATTTGGTTATTATTATTAATACTCCCTACAAGCTATTTACAATTATTATTAATACTCCCTACAATTTTACAAGCTTTTGCAATAGCTCTGACTCGGGGGAGAGTTAAGTTCCAAAACTAATTTTCGTACTTCTTTCTGTATACTTAACTCGATTCTTGTAGTTTTCGGCTTAGCACACAATGCAGATTTCTCGTCTGCTAACACTGCCAACTGCTTTTGCCAACATTTTTGATGATTCTGCAAAATCGTGCTCTTACACAAATATTTGTTTTTCTAATTCTTATTTTATGACATTTGACGAAAAATTCTGCTCAAAGGATTCTGATCCATATTTGTTTCAACTTTCAACACTGCAAGACAATATCACTTTGATATTGTACATCACAAGAAAGATTTTAGAAAAATTATAATTTCTATGATAATGTAATTATGTTTGCTATAACAATAAAAATAACAATCATTATGAAAACTTGAATAACATATTTTATTATATTATAGAGCTATTTTATTTTACAATATTAACAAATCATATTGGAAAAGCTTGCATTACTTAAAAAAAAGGGGTGATTAAAAAAGCAGTTGAAAAGGCACAATAGAGCTCATTTTTATTATAATTATGATGCAATATTAAATTTGTAAAATTTCTGTTAGTATGCTCTTGTTGTTAAATGAACAGTTACATAAAAGAATATCATGGCATTGTTCTAACATTTGTTGTAATGTAAGCTTTTCAATAAAATCTGAATTTCAGCATAATGTTTCTCTTCATGCAACTTGCATATGTCAATTTGCATAAAGCTTTACATTCAAAATGTCTTTTTTAGCAGAAAATAATTTTCCTTTAAGCTACTTTCTTAACAATGATTTTTAAAATTCAAAATATTATAACATTTGGAAATTTTCTTACATTTATAATTTATACAACAAATTCATATATAAATCTTTTAAACTTCTCCAAAATCTGCACTTGTCGTAAACAAATTTCAAAAATTTTTACACCTTTTTTATAAAAGAAAGTTTTCAGCACCATTCAATGAAATATGCTAGATATATGAATTTCTGCAACAGCAATTAAATTCCTATATTATTGTTAAAAGCTGTGCCAGAGTAGTTTCTTAACAAAATTAATATACAAATTGTATCACAAATTCTATTGACATTATATTGAACACATCTGATTTTCATTATTAGAGATAAGAAAATCTAGAATAAAATAATATGAAATATAAACAATCTGATTAATCATTCACGTTGAAAGCTTGAAAACTGATTATTAGAATTATTCTACATAATATATATTACAAAATAATTATAAAATGTATGCCTGAAATATCACAAAAAGTAAGTACAAATTATCTGAAAAGTCAACTCAACCTATACATATATAATAATAAAAATGGAGAAACAAAAGCATATTAATATTATCAAAAGTATATGATCTGTATGGCCTGTAGCTTTAAGGCTTGTTAAAATTCTGTGATGTATGAAAGCAGTGTTATACCTGAAGTGATTGAAGAGTTATAAAATTTTTTTCATTTCTTCTTCAATTTTTTTATTCATCCACTGAAAAAAAATTAAATTAAAAAATTAATTATAAAAACTGATTTTTCTATATGAATATTTACTGTAAATGTAAACAATGAAACAATAGAGAGGTTGCGGCTGACGTTTTCAATACAAAAATGTGTATGTTGTACGTTCAGCACTGCCTTCCTGTGAGCCTACAAGTTTGACAATGGCATTTGGAACGTCAGTGGGATGATGCTCGACATTCAAAACACCACTGTCAAACTTCTAGGCTTACAGGAAGGTGGCACTGAACGTCCAACGTACACGTTTTTGCATTGAAAACTTCGACCGCAACCTCTCTAATATTAAGTAATAGATACTGATAACAAATTATAGAAAGACAGATCAAATCTATTCTCATACTATATTAAGAATCTTTACATGCATAAGCATAAAATTTAATATTAGTTTATTGATACTTGAACTACAATTAAACTATTCAGTTCATCACTATAGTTTCCTTTTGCTTAGAGTAAAAGGAAATGTATGCATTTAAAAATGCTTTGTGTGCTTTTAACATTGAATAAAAAAAAAAAAAAAAAAATTTTAATTATAAATTTTTGTTGTATAGTAAAGTACAGTACATGTTTTTTTCAAAATTTATGCATATTTTATTTTCAAGTCAAACCAATCTGAAAATGAAATAAAGATATCTTGAAAAGTGTTTAATCTAAATAAGAATCTAAAAGTGACTTTTTTAAGTGAAAGGAAGGTAATTGATGGTTTAAAATTTATGGAATCAATATTTCAAGTAAGAATGTGTGGTACGAATAGAAATCAGAAATAAAAATTGCTAAAATTAAAGGAGTATTTTTATGATAATGATCAATTAACATAATTTGTCATTAGATGTGTTAAAATGCCATTTTGAACTATATTTAAAAATTAAATATTAATAGATGAATTAATTTAGAGAAATCTAATAAAAGGAAAGATTTGACTTGGAGTCAGACCTCAATCTGCAACTATTGCAAGCTAGGTAGGGAACATTACAGATTACACTATCTGGATTTGCTAGTAGTATGCTTGCAAATTTTCTAAACATATTACTCATTCCATGCATTTTGCATCTGCTCTTTCCTTTTTCAAAACTGAGTTTATCAATGCCACTCTTCTACATTGGAAGGGTAAAAATTTGATATCAATCTACTAATATTTGATGTAGAGCACAATCTAAAAATGGAATAATTAATAACCTTGTTCAACAAGTTTAAGGATCCTATGAATTTCAACAAAGAAATCCTTTGAAATAATGGCATTGAAGATAAGGTATTTTAACTAATATTCACGAAAAACAATCTGTTATACTGTCTGCTTACTACAGGTTTTGAAGAAAAGGAAAGTAGGAAATTTTCATCTATTATCTAGAAAATTTCATCCACCTAATCAAGTTAAAAAACATCAATTACTAAGTCAGGACCAGACATTTACTCCATTAAATCCAGTTTCAGTGTACAATAATTTATTAAATGGATTAACTTGTTTAAACTATAATTAAAGTAAGTAATTGTTAAAATAAAATCCTGTTCGTGACTGATGTGAAATATCTAACATCAGTAAAGAACATTTAAAATTTTTTAAACAAAGATATTTGTCTATTTTTTTTTTTAAAACAGGACTATTTTTAAACAGAACTATTTTTAGGAAAGTAATATTGAAAGAATTTTAATTATTATTACCTCACATAATTCTTTTTGTTTAATAGTCACTAATTTTGAAGTATCTTTATTTCCAAATATTCCTTTTTTCTTTTTGCCTTCCTAAAAAAATAAATAAATATATAATTATTATTTTATTTCATTATAATTAAATTCATTTTCCTAAGGTATTAAAAATCTTTTTTAAAAATTATTATAGCCAAATTATTAATATAATTACTATAATAATTAATTTTTTTGAAATGATCTTTATTAAAATAATTTGATCATCATCATCATCATAAGAAATTTAAAAAAGTTTAATTCATATACAGTAAGACCCTGCTTAATGTGGGGGATATGTTCCTAGACGACAAAGCACTAAACAAAATAGTGTTAAACAAGGTCATTTTAACATAGAATAAATAGGAAAAGGGGAACACACAGCCAAAAATAAACAAATTTTACTATAATTTTAAGTTATTTTTATATTAATTTGCATAATAATATATGTTAAATAACACACAAACCTATGCACACAGAAATGTAAAGTTCATATTTTGTGATAGAGGTACTGGCTTTTCTAAAATTATTGTTTTTTGCAATAAAGTTGCATAGTTTCATTTGTCGCTTTTTTTTTCCTTAAGCAAATGTTGGTAGCAGAAGATTGCATCCGAACGCCTTGTTTTGCTTTTGCACTCCTTTTAAAATCTGGATCATTCGCTACAATTTGATCAACAATTTCGGTTATAGTTGCCAAACTTTTACTAATGAAATCTGTAGAGAAATTCTATGGGCTCTTCGTTTTCAGAATCATTATTTTCCAGTTCTATATGAATTCTTTGTTCTGCCAGTTCTTGAAGGTCATCATTGGTAAGGTCGTCACCAGAAACCTGCAGTAACTCCTCAATATCCTGTTCATCTACATCTCCTATTCCTGCTGTATCGATTAGGTTGAGTTTTGTCAACCTAACGATACAGCGATAGGGTCTTTTCGTTGAGAATTCTTGGATGCCTCCAGCCATAACTTCTTCCACACACTGTTCATGCATTTATCAGTTAATTCTTGCCAAGCAAAGTCAATATTTCCTATGGCATCCATGATGTTATATTTTTTCCAAAATTGCACCACAAAACAAACATAGATTTAAGGGAAGTACAGCACGATGACGAATTGCCACCTTTTGCTGATTGGTTTGTGTTAGCAAATAATTGTATTACATATGTTACAGTCAAACCCGTTTTTAGTTAGAACGCATTTTAACTAGTTGAAACTAGTTTATACTGGACGTCTTTGTTAAAACCAGTTTTATCTAGTTAAAACTAGTTTTAACTCAAATTCATTTTTGACTAGCAGTAAATTCTAGTTTTAACTAGACAAAACGGGTTTTAACAAAGACATCCAGTATAAATTAGTTTCAACTAGTTAAAATGCGTTCTAACTAAAAATGGGTTTTGACTGTAACATATACAAATCAATGAAATGCATGATAATTTGAATCAGCGTAAATTTTGAGCTTTTTTAGGCTTCGAGCAGACTGTGTTATATTGAATCAGCGTTAAGTGGGGTCTTACTGTACTGTAAAAAGGTTTTTAAAAAACTATAGTAATAAAATGTAGTTAGTTGTTTAAAGATTTTAGTCAGAGAAATAATTAGAATGTTTATTTACTTCATGCAGTGCAATTTTCAATTGGTATTAAATTGTACAATTGTGTCTGTTATGAAAATAACTGAAAATTTGACATTCAAAAAAGTATGAATTTAATAAATTACATGATGACCTACTAGTTTTAAAACACAATTTTTTAATATAAAAAAAATATATTATTATTTAAAACAACATGTTCTGTAGATGAATGAATATGGTTGCTAACCTTGGATCCTGACTTGAACTGAACATAGTCAAAATATCAATCAAATAAATAAATTGATGTACTGAAGTACAATTTACAGAAGTTACTATAGATACATAACAATTTATTATAACTATTATAACTAGCTTCTTTGGGAGTTAAAATAATGTTTTTGATATTTCATAAATATAATTCTGATAACTGCTTAAAAATATAATACTATTTAATTCTAAAGAACAATAAACTTATTCTAAGTTAATTTTGAAGTAAGAGTTCAGGCATCTGAGAAACTAAGTTTATTTTTTTAATATTCATATGCTGATTATTGTCAGTTTTCACAAATAGTTAATTAATTTGTCCTGATTTCCCTTGTAAACCATACATTTCTACATTTTTAATCCTTTTTGTATCAGGTTACGAATCAGCTTTTTAAGAATCTTTATAGAACAAAAGAAGTTTTATAAGCAAACACAACCAGCATACCAGTATGTGTATTGTTTCGTTTTTCACATACAAATAATCAATTTGAAATAAAAAATAAACAAATCAAATTTAACATGTGACAATATAAAATAGTCATCACAGAGATATTAAATTTATAATCAAATAAAAATTGATCTTTATGTGGAATTTTAATCAAGTCATATCTAATTGTTAGACTATCATCCTAGACCATCATCAATATTTCATTAGGAATGGTAGATTCTTTTTTAATTTAAAAAAATTGTTTTCTATATATTAATTAACAAAAAATTTTATTGAATGAATGTTATAAAAAAAAGTTACTTTACACTCTTTTAAATAATTTTTCTATATCCTTGAAAGAATTTAAGTTTTTAAAAATAAGCTTTAGATAATATATTTTCTTATTTTTTTAGATTTTGATTTGCATGAAAAGAGGAATTCACTCAATTCTACTTACAGTGATGATTAAAAGAAAGTTTAGAATATAGAAATATTAAGACAAATTAGTAAAAGGTGAAAGAGTAAAAATCTACTTGAAGAAAGAACTTCATATGAAATTTACAGAAATAACTCTGAAATGAGGCAATGGAAATAAAGTTTTTTGAAACTATTTAGGAAATTAAAAATAAAACAAATTCAGATTTTTGAGAGATGTTTGCCTAAAAGTGATAGAAGAGATAAACTTATTTCAATTGTTATGGAAATCTTTCTTTAAAAAAAGTATATAATTAAGTCAGTAATTTGTTAAAAATGGGAAGTTAGTTTTTTTTATGACATTCAAACATTCAATGATATTTTAAAAACATTACCTAAGTTTATTTGATTTTGATTTATTTTTAAATGATTTAAGATTTTTTGATGCTCCTACATCTCTCAGAGTATCTTACAGAAAAATAATAATTAAAAAAAAACAACAAATTAAATTCTTCATAATTATATTTTAGATGATTTCATTACTACAAAAATGCTCAATGTTTATAAATTTTAATTATGTTACAAACCATCTTTAAATATGGACATTATGTTGATTCTTAAAGATATAACTATTTTAAATTATATTTTGAATAAATAATTTTTGACATTTGGAAGTTTGAATAGAATTCTATAAATTATAAGAATTTTATTTTAACTGAAACATAATAGAAAATGAAATTTACTTTTAAAATTATTTTAATTCCTTTATCTGGGATTATTTCAGTTCCAACAATTTCTTCCCATGTATAATGCCAGTCTGTAGACCACTGACCAAATACATCACCTTTTGTGATTAACATCAATCGGCTAAAAATAGAGAAACATTGAAAATAAAAAAATATTTTTTTTTTATAATTCTTAATTTAAAACAATATATATAAACATAAACTCAATTTTCTACAATATATTATATAGCACCATATAGCACAGGATGTCCCACATAAAACCAGACATCCTTAAATTATGAGACATTGGTTATGCAAATTCCCATACTATCTTGTGAATTGAACTAAGTTTTCAAAGAGTTTCTTTGATTAATTTTATGTCTCATTTATCCCATTTTTACCAAATGAAGATTACAGTAGTTTACTCAATTGGTGAGTGGGTCTGGTTTTACATGGGATACCCTATATGTTTAACATAATGTCACATTTAACTACGTTTTATTATATTATTACATTTTACATGATAAACTTAATAAAACTAATTTTCTGATGAATTTAGAAACAGAACAAAATATGTATGAAGAGCTATATAGTCATCAAAACAACTTGATCCTAAACACTTTTACATTTAGGTCTTCTTCAGATATTGTTTTAATAGTTAATTGACTGCAATATAGTTAAAATTGCTGGAATTTCTTCAATTATTTGCATGCTATTGTCAAAGGTGGTAGAAATCAATCAATACTGGATGAATTATATTAATCAATAATAATAATTATATAGTTTATAGATTTATTAGTTACAACTTTTAATTCTTTCAACACGTCTATTTAATATCAGTAAATAAAATCAAAATTTTCACTAAATCACTACTTACCTCACTTAATGTTATCATCAATATAGATTAATCCCAAAGTAATTATAGTATGCAGATTTTACTATATTTAAAATTTATAAATTTGATTTTTCATACAATAATGAAATAAGTCTTTTTAAGCATCTATTTTTTGAAATAATATTTATTTATTTTATAAGAAGAAAAAAGGTGATGTTGTTTATGCTTAGTAAGTGTTGTTCTTGTTTTCCTTTGGAGTTGCTCAAGATCTGTGTGAGTCCAATGTATAACTCCAAAAGAATATGTGAGTACTGGGATGACATGTGTTTATTGCTTTAACTGTGTGTTTTGCATTTAACTCTGTTCTGAGAATAGCATTTAACCTACTTTGGTATTCTTTAATTAATCTTTGCTTTATTTGTGTATGTTCTGTTAGTTTGGCATGCTGGAATCCTAAATACTTGTAGAACTTGCCCTCTTCCATGGATTCAATAACATCTCCATTTCCAAGTGCAAAATCTTCTTTCTTCAGGATTCCTTTTTCTATGTGAAGTGTTTTGCATTTATCTAGGCCAAATTCCATTTGTATGTCCTTGGTGTATGAATGTGTGATTTGTAAGAGTTGAAGAAGTTGTTTTTGTGTGGATGCATAAAGTTTTATGTCATCCATGTACATGAGATGTGACAGTGTAAACTGTGTTGTTTTTTCGTGTCTGATATTGTAACCATATTGTGTGTTGTTTAACATGTTGGATAATGGGTTCAGGGCTAAGCAGAACCAGAGAGGACTCAAGGAATCTCATTGAAAAATTCCTCTCCTAATAAATATTTGGTTTGTTTGTACGGAAGTGTTATGAATCCTGTAGTATTGTTCTCCAGTTCTGCATAGTGTTTTGGATATATTTTGTACAGTACATGTGTAGAATATGTAGCAGCCAACTGTGTGGAATGCTGTCAAATGCTTTTCTGTAGTCTATATATGCCATGTGTATGTTTCTGTGTTGTTTATGTGCTTACCATAGAATGACTGAATCTATGAGTAACTGTTCTTTGCATCCCTTGTGATTTCTATGGCAACCTTTTTGTTGTTTCGTGAGAATGTCATGTTCTTCAACATGTTTGTATATTTTGTTTGCGATACAGGATGTCAATAATTTGTAGAGTGTTGGAAGACATGCAATTGGTCTGTATTGTTTGGAGTTTGTGGTATTGTTGTTTTCAGGTTTCATGTAGGTGACGCCCCGAGTAAGAAATTTTGGCATGTCTTGTGGATTGATAATGATGTGTGTTAGGTGTTTAGCTAGTTCCTGGTGCAGTGATGTAAATTTTTTGTACCAGAAATTGTGAATGTTGTCTACATCAGGTGTCTTCCAGTAGCGTGTTCTGTTAACAGAGTAATCGATGTTGTGTACGTTTATTTCAGCACAGTTCATAATTGGTATGTTGTGCAAGTTTTTGTTCTCCTCCTCGATCCAACCAGCATCAGCATTGTGCATAACAGCACTGAACCAAAGAGAAGACCAATAAGTTGCGAGTTCTTCTGTTGGTGTGCCACTGTGCTGTGTATCAGTGTTTGTTTTGGTACTGATTTGTCTGTAGAAGAGTTTTTCATTGTGAATAATTTATTTTGTTGTTTTTGTAGTGAACATGTTTTGTATCATTTAAGTTTACGTGCTTTGGCTGCGAGTTTTTGTTTTAGTGTATCAATGTGTTCTGTAATGTGTGTTGTGATGTTCGTGTTTTGTGTGTGTTTTGATTTGCTTGAAAATGTTTTTGAGTTGTTCTTTAATTTGGGTGTTATGTTGTTTTTCGTGTATTGTGTCAGCCTGCCTAATTGCTGTCTAATGTCATTTATTTGTGTTACTATTCTTCTCTGCCAGGCAGGCTTGTGATAGAACTGTGTTTTGTGTGTATCTGTCTGTGATTGTATTTTCAGTCCATGGTGTGTCACTACTGTGACTGCCCCAACATAAACTAACATATGAATGTCTGATAGTGTAGAAATTGAATGAATGTGGTGTGGTAGTAAGTGAGTGTTTACATAATTTAGTGTTTTTCCTACTACCTTTGACGTGTTGATTTTTGGTATCCGTGGTCGTTGTGTGGGATCTGTACCTGTATATTTCGTGAGTGTTTCCTGAAATATAAGTGAGAGCATATTAACTAAATCTATGTCTATGTTATCAGTGATGGATGACGAAGTGTCTGTAGTGTTGTATGTGTGCTATTATCAATGCTTGTTACTGGATTATCCTGGCAGGTTACTCGTTGATCTTCATTAATGTTAAATGTTTCTGTCTGTTGATGTATTTGATCAGCAACCTGTTGTTTGATAAGTTCAAGTGTTATTTGTGGGATAAGGTTGTTGTGTATAATTGTTCTTTTTTGATCAACAACCCTGTGTTCGGTGACAGTGAGGTGAGAATATTGTTGTGTGAATCTATGGTGTAGTTGTTGTCTGTATGCTGTCATGTTTGTTTCGAGTTTTGTGATGGTGTAGTCAGGGCTAGATTTACATAAGGGCATTTGGGGCCGGTGCCCAGGGCCCCCCACAAAACTATGTTTAAACATAATTTTTTTTTCTATTACCGCAACAACCTAGTGTGGCCTAATCACGAAGGCCACAGGCAGAGAAAACCAAGCCCGGGGAAAAACCTATGAAACATTGAAAAATTTCAAAAAAAATTTCACATAGGTATTTTTCAGTTAAATTAAAATAATTAGTTTCACACAATAAAATATATGTATGTTTACAATAACCTTATTTTTAAATGAAATTTACAACTTCCTAGTTGAAATCTAGTTGAAAGTACAGTATTTTGTGTAAATTTTCTAAATCATCAAATTTGCCTACTCTTAAGGGGGCCCCCCCACCGTATTTGTGCCCAGGGCCTCTGATTGTTAAATCTGGTACTGGGTGTAGTAAGTACTCATTCATTTCTATTGTCCAGTTCATTTGTTGGTGTGGTTTTCCAGCCTTTGTGATCTGTGGATGCATTGCCACAGGACTAGGTTGGTTCCTCACATCTGTCAAGGGCATTGCAGTAGCCATGCTTGGGTCAGTACTGCTTTCACCACTGATAACCAAGGGAGACTGTGGCCTAATTTTTGAACTTGAGCCTCTACCTAACCCACAAACACGGACCTTGTTAACCCAGGTGACATCCGAGCCGATGACATCACATTTAGATCTGGTTAATGTGATGTCACCGGAGATATTTACCATGGTAAATATTTCCACAGAATGTGGGTGTGGTCACTCTTAGCTTCATTTCTCCCGATAGACCTTACTGGCATGGGTGTCCCTACCAGGAGCTTGTGCTCCAGCCTGCATTGCCCTATAGATCAGTAAAATTACTGGGCTCTCCCACCACAATCAGGTGGTGACCATGGAAGAGTTATTAAGTTATTATTATTATTATTAAGTATATTATAATGTTTCTTCTAAATATATAACAAAAAAATTAAAACTTAATGTAGATATCTAAAAGAGCATAAAATGAATATATCCCAGATTCTTCTGGCAGAACCATTTCTAAAAACTTGGAAGTATTTCCCCATTATTATATTTACCTTAAAATGCTATGGTAATAATTGCATTATGTTACAATAATTGTAGTAATTACATTAATAGCTTTTATTACAATTCAGTCTTTCCACATTAAGATAATCTGATATGTAAATTTTAATAGATATCTAATATCTTTAGTATACATTCTTATTTCAAATATTTAGTAAATTGGAATATCAAAACATATATAATTAAAATATAAACTAATAAATGTTAAAAAAATAATTAATTGTACATACTTTGTAGTTATCATGAGGTACATTTTACCATCAGAACCAACAGGGCAATGAACAACATAATGATCAGTATTGACAAATTTACCTTTTTCCACATCCTGAAAAATAATGTTTAGTAACATCTTTTAAAACTGATCCTAAATAAAGAATAAGCTAAGAAACTTTTAATAATGTAAAAGAAATATATTTGTTAAAACATAAAACTATTTATAAAATAAATGTTTTTATTAACAATAGTATTGGGTTGTTCAGAAAGTAATTTCGTTTTTTCCATAGAAAAATAAATGCAATATTCTTATAAATAAATAAATATTTTATTGAATTATATATTGACCATTTCGGTCAAATACCTATTGTCATTGTTTCTGGTAGTAGCATGATTTCACATTCATAAAAATTTTGATCGTTGTTTACAAAAAACTGATCCAAGTGATTTTTGACATTGTCATTTCAAGTAAATGTCTTACAGTTAAAAAAAATTTGTATAGACCGGAACAAGTAATAATCTGAGTGTGCCTGATCTGACAAATATGATTGGTGTGATAACACATCCCATCTAAGCTATAACAGTTTCTGACGAGTTACCAAACTTGTGTGAAATTTGGCATTATCATGGTAAAACACTACACTTTGTTTGTTGATCAATTCTGGCCTTTTCTATTTGATGATATTACTCAATTTGTTTACTCAATGGCAGTAGACTTTCGAATCAATTGTTAAATTGTCTGGTAAAAGCTCAAAAACAAATTTCTTTAAAATCTCACCATAGAGAGCATCTCTCTTTAATAACATGTGGAACCCATATATCGAGCTTTGAAACGAAACCAATTCGTTTTAAGTAATAATAAATGATTCAATTTAACAGATTTAATCTCTTAGTGATTTCACGTGTTGTTATACGGCAGATTGCTTCAATCAGTACCTTTATTTTGTTTTCATTGGCTTCAAATGGCCATCCAGAATGTGGTGTATCTTCGATATTAAAATTGCCAGAATGCAATTTTGTAAACCAGTTTTGGCACTGTCTTTCTCTCAACATATCTTCTCCAAACATGTACCACAACTTTTTTCTTGTTTGAACAGCATTTTGATTTTTTAGTTATAAAAAAGCAAAATATGCTGAAAATGATGCTTTCGATTTTCCATATTTGATGGGTCACCGGGGGGGGGGGAACAATTGTACAGAATCAAACAAAATTTTTTACAATTAATGCCTTAAAATGTCAGCTGTCAAAGTATATAATGAAAATGTGGTTTAAAATAAAACTGGCTGGTAAAAATACATCTAATTCCTCTAGTAATAAAAAACGAAATTACTTTCCGAACAACCCGATATAATTGAATTAAGACATGGATGACAAATGGACAAAATTAATTCCAGGCCTCTTGTGTAATTCACAAATGCGCATGCAAGCAAAGATGGTTGATTCACGCTGTGACATGCTTTGTCACACAAAATAAAGTCTATTTTGCCAATGAAACAATATGGGAAAAAGATGCGAGAACAAGCGCCTTGACAAAAGTGTCATTCAGTACTATGAAAATACATCAGGACACAGTAAGAAGAAAACTATTGCCCATTTTATGGAACAAGATATGAGAAAAACCACTTTGTATGCCATTTTGCAAAAGTATGAAGAAATGAGACAAGACAATTCAATCCATTTCCTGATTGCTTCATCTTTCAATCAACTCTGAAAGTTGTGAACCAAGTATCAAAATTGTATAATCAAAATTATCATTGCCAAAGACAACTTTACATGATAAAGTCAAGAAATTGAGGATCAAGGGACATAAGAAGCAAACTGCACCAAAATATATAAAGTACCAAGTGGAAAGAGCAAAAAAAAGCTGCAAAAAAGTTTATGAAATAAGTCTGAGAAAGTGTCTCATTATTGATGACAAGACTTATTGCCCATTAGACCCTGGAAACATCCAAAGAAAGTAATATTGCCATGCTATGAATCCTCAGGATACTGCTTAGAAAGTCCAAACTAAGGAAAAATTCTACAAGAAATACCTCATTTGGACACCTCTGGAAACATTTCAGATGCTTTTGTTGGCAAAGGTACCAT
This sequence comes from Centruroides vittatus, assembly GCF_030686945.1. NCBI lineage: Eukaryota > Metazoa > Arthropoda > Arachnida > Scorpiones > Buthidae > Centruroides > Centruroides vittatus. The sequence goes on along the minus strand of NW_027122708.1, from coordinate 8,194,725 downwards.
CACTGCTCAGATTTATATGGAGGAACGTCTGAAAAATGACTACCTCCCTTAACTGATGAGCACTATTACACATATCCAAAAGTATCATTTTCATCTGGCCAGATTTAGCTACACTGCATTATATGAAAATTGTAACTGCCTTCTTAGACAGAAAATGCATTGAATACACATCCAAGAAAGACCACCCTCCAAAAGTCCCACAGTCACATGGTATTGAGTACTTTTTGGCAAAATACAACAAAAAGTACCTGCCAAAAACATGCAGTCCTTCTGCCAGATTTAGGGATTTATCAGCCAAAAAGTTGCATCTACCTCTGGAAAATCTCTCATGGACCATGCATATAAAAATATTTGTTCAAATGCATATCATAGCAACAGTACTAGCAAATAACTAGTACATCTTCACAATAGTTGTTATTAGATGAAGAATGGCTGTAAGAATTGTTCTGTTACACAAGATTTAAAGTATAAGTTGCAGAACTTAGTCCATTTACTTTCTGTCCACCTCTTAATTCTTAGTTGAAACTAGGTATGATCTTCCAACTATTCAATTTAAGTAAACAATACTTTCTAGAGCAGGGGTTCTTAACCAGGGTTCCATGATAAGATTTTACATGGTCCATGAGCTTAGATTAAATAAAATTAACTCATTATCTTTATTCTCCCTAACCTCTTACCGAAATCTAACATTTCCTTCACTTACGAATGTATGCATAAGTGAAAGAAATGTATGCAATAAATGACAGTAGTATTAGCTGTATATGTGGTCACCAATCAAAATAACAGCTATTTTTATATCATAGTATAGTTGTTGCATTTCTCTAAAATTGGCATGAAAATTGAACCATGGATCCATAATCCTTTTCTTTCTGATATAAACTATCACAGATGCTGACTACACCAAAAATAAACTTATTGATCTTAGGACAAAAAGCTTACTTCAGTTGGAATTTAAATCAAAAAGCTTTGGAGAATTCTGAGTGTTCCCTAAGAAAAGCCTATCCCCATCTTGTAAAATGAATTATGGAAGCTTTGTTTCCATTTGCAACAATCTATATTTGAGAATCAGGATTTTCAACACTTGTCACAACAAAAACAAAAAGTCAAAAATCAATTAATGTCCAATATGACGTGTGTTGTCTTGTAAATACCACACCACAGTTTGATGTTCTAATCTATATATATAACCCATTAAACTGGTGTCCGTTCGTGTAATGCTATGCCAAAAACAGGCACTAGAGGTGCCCCTATCGTGTGTCATATTTAAATTAAGAATATAAATTATTATTATTCATTTGGCCAATAACAATATAAATAATTCAGTATATTTGTAATAGGAATTTATTATTGTCATGGAATGCCTGTAATATGCACTAGGGCAAATAACAAATGTATTGATCTGTTAAGATTAGTTTTTAATTAAGATGAAGATTTGTATATATTTATACTTGATTTTTTAAGTATATTAATTCTATTTATTTGAACTATTTTGAATAAAGAATATCTTCACTTTCTAATATAGAAATACTGTTTGCTGTTTGTGTATTGATTTTTTAAGTTTAGTTTTTAAGATGAAGAATTGTATACATTTATACATATTAAGTGCATCAAACTTTTAAAAATTAAGCATAAAACTTTCATATATTAGGTGCATTAAACATACATCATAGGAATTTGTAATGCCTCTAGAATGCCCAGTAGGGGGTGTCCCGGGCTACTAGTTAAAAATAAATAACGATCGTCACACTGACACATCTTTAAAAAAAACTTTAGCTTTCCTGTATTTTAAATATATTATATTATTATTATTATTATTATTTAATGTGTGAAGAAAGAATCATTGTTTTTTATTTTAGTTGCTGTATTTCAAGACAACTGTATTCCTTCAAATTTTATGTTTTGCATTTAAAAATATTTTTCTGAGAAGGAGTCCATGGCCTTCACCTGACTGGCAAAGGGGTCTATGGAACGAAAAAGGTTAGGAATCCCAGTTCTAAAGCAAAATATTAAAATACCAACTGGAAAAAGTTATTAAATGTTATTTACATAAAACATAAAAAATGGCATCTCTGTCTTATTAAAATGTTTTCTATTAATTTAAAATGAAAATTTAATCTATTAGATCTTTTCAATAAATTGCCAAATAATATTTTAGTAATCTTAGCAGTATAAATATGCAAATTCAATGCTACTACTCTAGAGAAAATTCTGAAATCCTGAAGTCATTTAAAACACAAAATTTAACAAAGGTTGATATATAAATATATAAAGATATTATAGAAAACATCTGATTTTAAAAATTGATTCCTTTATTTCACTTATGATTCTATGATCAAAATGAAGTGAAGTAAAACTTCAAAATATTGGTGGGAAAATAACAGATCATTATTATTTTTTCTCAGTTTTTAGAGATAAAATACCTTCTTTAAAATATTTATTTTTATCTTACAGATTTATCTGTTAATATTATCCATAAACTAAAACACTTCAAGTCATACTTAAAAAACATGCAATTGACATACCTTCAAATATCTTAATTTGCAAATCTTTAATACCATAATTCTATATATTAATATAAAAAACTCAAATTGATATAACTCATTCTTAAATAATTGTGAATATAAGGAAAAATTTGGCATCTATAGTTCAGTTTTAGTTAAAAGTAACATATAAATTAGTTTAAATGTACTTAAATAAATGAAAAAACCTCAGAATACTATTAAAAACTTTTTTGATTTCTTTCACCAACCATCTGCATATTCTAATAGGAGCATTATTATTATTGCCATGCTCTTCCATTTATCATTTCTTTGTACACAAATTTAAAATTTTTCATTTATTCATGTTTGACAAATATATCAGCTAACTTCTATTGAATGCTATCTGGTAAAAACACTTGAATTTTTTTTTTTTTTTTTGCTGGTCATCCATTTATACTACTATGCTTTTTTTAACAATTTAAGTCTTCACCAATTTGTATTTGATAACTAGAAAACTTTGTATTCAATTTTAGGTTTTCTAATTTTTTTGTTGGGATTATGAAAATTTTTCAAATTGGGTTAATTTCAATGTTCAAGTAGAAACATTGATAAATAAATTTAAATCTCACTCATACATTTTTGCCAATACTAAAAGATACAGTTTTTATAATTTTCAGATAATTTGGTAAAAAAATATCTGTTTAAAGCAAAATGAAACAATCAATTCTACTGCATTGAATTATAAATCATCAGATAATCCTGGGTAGTTAACAACTTTCCAATACTAGAAAATTAAATATCATTTTCTAGTATTGGAAAATCAAATTAATTAGAAGTCCTGAATACTTACAAACCTTTCAATTCATCAACATGGATGTTTACACATAATAGAAAATTTAAATATAAATTAGATAAATGAGTTTTACATTTAATTTCATTTTGAAATATTTTAGGAATTTCAAACTAACAGGAAGACAAACCATCAATTATCATCATTTTCTGGACAAATGCTATCATAATAAAATTATGATAAAAAGAGACAAACAAAATTATTTCAGATAGTAAATTTAATTTTCTATTAAATTAAATTTACTATCAAAACATTTACAAAAAAAAAAAAAGGAATAACCTTTCTTTTTTTTGTAAAATGTTCTACATAATTTCCTAGGTTTTAAAAACTGGATAGCAGTATTAAGTTTAATGATGATTCCTTCCAATCTGCAAATGATTCTGAATTGTCAATATTTTCTTCCAATAATTTCTGATGTTTTACAATTAAATCTCATTCCATTGCATTACTAAGCAATGGAATGAGAGGAGATATTTATTGGAGGGAGAAGAAATTTAAAAAAAAAACAAATAACAAATCAAACGGATGAGCATTTTAGGAACTAAGTTGAGTTCCATATTGGATAAATTTGTGAGTTTGTAAAGACAAAAACAACAATCCTTGAGAATTAAGGACTGATGTTTTACTAACTGTGTAACTTTTTTTTTTTTATTTTAGTCAAAAGCCTTCCCATGGCTATGACAAAGAGACAGTAATGTTTTTAATTATAGCTTAATAAATATTTTCTCTATTGGTTTGATGTTAATATTTATAACCAAATATTGAACTCAACTTTTTAAACACTTAATGAACCATCAAACACCTGTTGCTGAGAAATGTTTTATTAACAAAAACATTAGGTTTTCAAGCTAATAGAATAGCCATCTTCAGGAGTAACTGAATGTGAACATATTTTAAAAATTTAACATTTTAACAATGGAACGTCTGAACATTTTACATTTAAATTTAAATGTAATTTAATATTTTCATTTTAATATTAGATAAATTAACAAATAAATAATAGAATAAAATATATTATATGAACTAAAACAATAACAATATAATAATATTTTATTATTTGTTAAAGTTAAGTGAATATTTGTAGAATTAATGAAAGGTAGTCATTTCATAATCTAAAATATTTCAAATGACATTAAATGCTTTATTTACTAAAATTCATTAATAATGTACTCTCTTAATATTTTTTCAATTCAACATAATTTTTAACAGGGTTCAATAAGAAGAAATTTAAAAAGAAAGTTTTAAGAGATATTAGAAATTAACAAGAGAGATCTAGGAGAGAAATATCTGACAAAATAAAACTACTATTTTCTTTATAGATCTTTTTCCAACTTTACCATCATAAATCACCCAAATTTCTTTGATTATCTTTAATCTTTAATGACACTATGGCCATTGGCCTTTTCCAAGTGTCAAAAAATACATATCAAACACATCATCCCTCATATCTTCTATTAAATATTAAATTTATATTAAAATTAATAAAAACTTACACAAAATAATTGAAATCCTTCTGCTTCTATTTTACTGTAAGGTCTAACGATTCCATCTGTTCTTATAAATCGAGGTGAACGAACACGTTTAACTTCATCAGTGAGTTCTGTAGCTCTTGTAATTAATAAATTAAAAAAAAATTAACTTTCAATTTTTTTATAATAATAAAAAACATAAATATAATTAATGTAGTATATAATGCAAAGTAGAAATACAATATAAATTATTTATCATTAACATCCTGATATAACCTAAATATTGAATGGAATAATATAATATATAAATCACAAAATTTAAATCAGCATATGATATTTTTTTACTATCTTATGATGATAAGTAAACACAATATATGGTAAATTTTTATTAAAAAATTCCCATTTAAAACAAATAAATATATAGTTCATTAAAAATGGCCAACAGTAAATTTTTATATATTAAAAATATATTGAATAATGAAGGTTCGACTTCTGTACTGGTGTGAGCAAATAATTCACATTCAACCTTTTAAAAACCAGTAATAAAAATTTGAAAACAAACGTTTTCGACCGTTAACTCGGTCTTCATCAGGTTCTAACTATTGAGATTCAAAACTGTTCCAGAACGTATTCAAATTTTCGAATAGAACCGTTGCGCATTCGTGTTACGTGTTGGCATGCGTAATACGTGTGGCGCAAAACACAACGAAATTACAATCCATATACAAACGAATTAAATGGAGCTATGGGGAACATCCCCTTCGTAACAAAACTTCCAAGCTTGAGAAATGTTACACGCATCTTTAGAATTGATGCAGGTTGTGTGCAGTCCAGCCTTGTATATTTCCAGACTTTCCAGGGATCGCAGATGGTCCAATCGGTGGGATATTTTAATCAATTCCGCGTTTTGCAGATCAGCACTTATGCCCGGGGTCGAGGCATAAGCAGAGAGGGTAGTGGTGCCTCTGTTGCGGTCGATATCATATTTATGCTCACGTAGACGCTTGTTGAGCGACCGTTTCGTTGAACTGATGTATACAAGCTCTCTTTGGAATCTGCTATCCCATAATGGAACAGAGTATACCCCCGGTGCCATTCTTTTATCTACGATGTCCTTGGAATTGCGCATGAGGTCATATATAGTGTTACGTCTCTTGTAAGCGATCTTTTTGTTGGTGTATGCGGCAATTTCCCTGTAAATGGAGTCTAGGTGTTTATTATATTCAACTACTACAAGTGCTTGAGTGGTATTGGAGTCGTTAGTGCGTGTGTTGGTGTTGTCAGTACGATGCAAATGTGCAGACGCAAGGTTATGAACTAATGTACGGCTATAGCCGTGTCTTGTGGCTATGATCTGGATGCGCTCTAATTCAGATATGGTGTCCTCGATTCTGGAGTGGTGCGTGAAGGCTCTTTTCGTAAGGGCACGGAAGGCAGCTACCTTGTAAGAGAAGGGGTCCTCCGAAACGGCAGGGATGAATAATGGAGTGTAGCATGGTTTGTAATGGACTTTAGTGGATATTGTGTTGCCATCTATTTGCATATGGATGTCTAAGAAGTTTGCATTTGTGTTGCTTATTTGGTCAAGCTTGATGTGGAGTCCATATGGGTTGTTGTTCATTGCATCGATGAATCTATTTATATTGGGCTTAGTTTTCCATAAGATAAAGATATCATCGACGTACCTCCTATAAATATGTATATCTGAATTAAAGAGGGGTATGATTCTTTGTTCCAGTTTTCTAATGACCAACTCGCATAAATCGCCCGACAGCGGGCTGCCCATCGGAACACCACGTTTCTGCAGATATGTTTTGTCGTCAAAACGGAAAAAGGAAGTGTTGCACAGAATGTCGGCTAGTTCCAGGACTAGTTTACGGTGCGCTCCGTGCGATGTTAGTAAGAGATCTCTAATCGCGCAAAAGCACGGTTGTATTTTTATCGACGGCTACAATGAAACAAAATCGAAAACAGTGATGTATGCACGGTCCGTTACGTTGAGGGGTCTCAATACGTCTAATAATTCTTGTGGGTTCCTGACTGTCCATGGATAATTGTTTAAGTCGTGAATTATGCGCTTGTGCACCGCCGCATCCAGCTCTCTAGTGGGGGATCTTGCCTTGTCAAGGACAGGTCTTAAGGATGGCGTATCTTTGTGCGTTTTAGCGAACGCGAATAGCCTGGGGGTATCAGGGGAAGGTACCACTGCTCTGCTAAGGTTCAGCTCTCTGGCTAAACAAGTTTGTGTAAATCTTTTCACACGTGCTTGTAGCTTGTTGACAAATCCATCACGTGTGAAAAGATTTACACAAACTTTCCAAAGGAATATCCAATATTTCTAATTAAAAATTTTTAAACTAATAGATCCATCTATTACTGTTGTCTGCACAAAGAAAGGCTCTTTTACACATTGCAAAGGGCTACAACACCTGTCCCACCAAGAACCTTTAGATCCCTCTTCAGGAAAACCAACCATCGACCTCATAACACTGATATTCTTTACAAAGATGAAGCTACAACATAGCAATGACATCAATATCAGCACTGGCCATCTTTCTGCTGATCAGTTTGAGACTTCAATGTCCATTCACAACTCAATAAATCCTGGCCTTGTCTATATATAGGTACTACAGTGTCACCTTAAAAAAAATCCTGAGTTATTAATCTATACTGATGGCCTCTGTGCCCTCTGTGCAAAGTGCACAGAGGACATCAGCTACAGCTTTGTTATATACCAAGACAGACTTGAACTGTACTCTCAATAATACAGACTTCACTCCAACTGCAGTGTAATGCAGGCTGAGATTCTGGCCATTCTCCATGCAATTCAATGAACAACCACCAGATACAACAACAAGAATATATCTATTCTCACAGATAGTGAGGCTGCCATTAACTTAACCTGCAAACAAACTTCTCACCCATTGGCCACTGAGATTCATAACCTCATTGTATATAACAACATTACTCCATCTCTTGGACAAAGGAACATGTTGGGACCATTGGCAATGAGCATGCCAATACTATTGATAAAACTGCTGCCAATAATTCCATCCTAGAAATTACTTACAATTAGCTACCAATTTCTTGGGTCTACCTTATGCTGTGGGAAGATCTTCTGAATAGATTGCAACAATCCTAAGACAGTAATCCTTGGGAATGCTGTTATCTACAGCTTTTTCCCAAACATTAGGGATATCTATCAGGCTAAATGGATAGTGCCAGACTTTTATACTACACAGTTTTACACTGGCCATGGGACACTCAACAGCTATCTAACTTGCTTCTCCCTTGGTGACACAAACTACTGTTCATATTGTGGTTCTACTAATGGCAGTCAGCATTATATTTTCAATCACCTGATTCTCGAAAAGCTTAGGCACTTCCTCAGGCTAGCTGTGCTGGACAGTGAGGGTAACTGGCCTTGTGACTGCAAGCAGTTGGTTCAAAATGAGTTCACCTATGGACATCTCTACAACCTAAGAAAGGCTTACAACAACCTTTCTACAACACCATAGTGAAACACCTAGTGCTCCTTTTATGGACTCTTTGATTGTGATTATAGATCAGTTTGGTTTACTACATTTTTCTGTATATTACTACACAACTGTTCTTTCATATGTTTACATTACTTCATCTCACCTTACTCTATATTATATTACATTATGTTATATTATTTAATGTTATTTTATCTACATGATTGATTTTATTGTAAATAATTTTGTACATTAATTAGCTTTGTATTTACACCATTATGCATCTACAAAACTTTTGTCCTCTAGCAATGTATAATGTTAATTTAGTAACTAGTATCCTTTGATAATTGTACTAACTCTGTTGTTTGCCAATGTATTCACTGTACATACATGCAATGTAATGCATGCAAGTTTAACCTGTGTAACCTCTCACACTCAATGGATGAGCCACCTCCTGGTAATGCTATGAGAAACCAGGTGGCACTTTTGTGCCAAATAAAATAAATGAATGTATCTATTACTTCTTAAAGGAAAAAAGAAAATTAACAGAATAGAAGTGTTCATATCTCATTTAATATCCATTTAGATTTTTGAATATTAAATTTTCTGAAAATGCACTAAGAAGGACTGTCAAATACTTAGCATAAGAAAAGACCATCTCTCTTCTCTTGAACAAATTATCACTTAGTTCCAAACTGTTTTGTCACAACAAAAACTGTTTGATGGGAATTTCTCAAAAAATGAATTTCCATGACCAAGAATTGGCTAGAGAGGTATAAAGTTCATTGTCACTGGAGTCAAAGGAAAAATGTTCTGAGAAATAACAAGGTTCAGTATTTGGAAATCTGGTGGATGGGGTCTGGGTTTAGCAAATTCCAGAAGAACAATTCTTGCTTAAGTATGTTGTGCCAGCTGTAAAGTTTGGCATAGGTATCATGGTCTGGATGTGTTTTTCATGGTTTGGGTATGTCTCATTCACCATGAAGCAAACAATCGGTGCTCTAGTTTACATTGACATTCTGGATAGTTTTCTTTTTTCTTATTTTGTAATAACAGTTTTGAGAAGGCACTTTTAATGTTTCAACATGCTTCTGCTCATTAAATAAGCTCTGTAAAAAGAATGGTTTAATGAGATGAATATGGAACAATTTCACAACTATCAAAGCAGTGAGAGCTAGACTCCACTGAACATCTTTGGAATGAATTGGAATTCCAACTGAGAGCCAAAGCAATCTGTTCAATTTTAGTAGTTGATATCACTGAAGCTCTCATATGGAAATAGAAGATAATTCCAGTAGCAACCTACATCTAGTAAAAATTATTGAGCATTATTGTAATCTAGTGAAAAATCTAGCAGTGATAGCAATGAAGGATGTATCCATTGTCTATTAATACTCTTAGATTTAATAGATAAATTTTGGACAAGCTGTCCAAATACTTTTGATAATTAGTGTATACATGAATATATTGTCCATTATAAATGAATGTATAAATATAAATATATGAAAACATGTAAGTAATAAACCAACAGAATGCCAAAAAACTGCTATTATTTCTTTCTTTCTTTTCTTTTTTTTTTTTAAAACAAGAGTTAATACAGGGTGACAATAATTAACCCGTACAAAGTTTGTAGCAATGCTGCACCTGAACTTTTTTACTGTCACCAATTTACATACTATTGTTTAATTCTCCATGATTTCCTGCCCGTGTAGATGTACTTTCGATGTAATAAGGGTTAGTTCTTTATTTTTTTTAATGGTGTCGAACAAATGTTGTGCAATTTTGGAGCTATTCCGACAAGAAAAGCATCAATGTGAAATTGTTTGTCTGCTCGGTGTTCCAAAAATGACAGTCTCAGATGCAGTTCGGCGATTCAAGGAGCTTGGCCACAATGGTGACTGTCCCGGACGTGGAAGAAAGCGCACTGTCAACACGTCTAGGAACCGCAAGATCATCACAAAGCAAGTTGACTGACATGCGAAGGTCTCCATGAGAAAAATTGCTCGTGAGATCAGAATCAATCGCAAATCGGTGCGGTTAATGGCGAAAAAGGAACTCGTACTCAAGCCCTACAAGTTCCAAAAGGTTCAGCTCCTCACCAATGAAAACAAGTGCGTGAGACTCCAAAGATCCCGTTAACTCAAGCGTCGGGCCGCAGGTCGACAATGGGAGTGCATTCTCTTCACAGACGAGAAGCTTTTCTCCGTACAACCATCAAAACGACAGGAACTGGTCCGCGGGGGCTCCTGGACGCTCAGCCGTCATCGAACATCACAAAATCCAATGTCAGTCATGGTTTGGGGCGGAATTTGTGCGAGCGGCAAGACACTCCTTGTTTTCGTCTATCAAGGGGCCAAAATTAATCAAGATGTGTACCACCGTGACATTCTCGAGGCTGTGGTACTTCTGTGGGTTCAGCAGCATTTTGGCAGTGCGAAATGGACGTTTCAGCAGGACTCGGCGCCGACACACAGGACGAAGAAGACTCAGGAGTGTGCAAGGCTCATTTTCCCGATTTCATCTCGTCTGCGGAATGGCCACTGTACTCGCCGAATCTGAACCCAATGGACTACAGTGTGTGGTCCATTTTGGAGGCCAGGGCCTGTTCTAAGCGCCAAGAAAGTTTGGAGTCGTTGAAGCAATCCTCGCGCTGGGAGTGAGACAAACTGTCTCCAGAAGAGCATGGCCCATCGCTGAGAATTTCAAAACGCATTTGGGGCTCTGCATCAAATCAAAAGGAGGCCACTTTGAAACTGGCTAAATATCTGATTAATATGTAAAGTATTGTCACTGTTATATGCTGTTGTTTTGCTAATTTTCATTTCTTTAATAAATTTACGATACAAAAAACTTGTACGGGTTAATTATTGTCACCCTGTATATATAAGGTAGAGTCAAAAATGAGCCAACCTTTTGGCTCAGGTTTTATTAAACAACACATACAAACTCTTACAACATACCACTTTAGAAAAAGCTTTCACTATATCTACAGCATCCATACCAGGGGCCGTATTCTGGTTATGTTCTCTGGTCTCTCGTCTCTCACAAGCCGGTTGTTGATTGGCTAATCCAAATGATTAGCCAATCAGCAACCGGCTTGTGAGAGACGAGAGACCAGAGAAAGCGACCAGAGTACGGCCCCAGTTTGTCAAAGCAGTCCTGAAACCAAATTTTTTTTAGTGATGTTCTTATGAGTTCTTGTTGCTGTACTTCTATCTCTATTGCTGATTCAAATCTGCAATTCTTCAATTTCTTTTTCATTTTAGCAACAGATAAAAGCTTGAAAACAAGATCATGGGTGTAGAGATTGAGTAAGCATTTTATGCCCTTCATCAGATATTTATTAACCAGGAATGCTGGATATAGAAGCTGCTGTGATCACAGCTTTTAAGATATTACAAAATATGGCTTCCAGACCCACTTTGATAAGTGGTACAGACATTGGCAGAAATGTACAGCTTCAGAATGAGCTTAGTTTGAAGGTATAAAAGAGTTTGTGTATTGTTTAAAAACAATGCCAAAAATCTGGTTTGTTTTGATTCTACATCATATAAAATTTACTGTGTGAGAAGTGTTTGAAGAAGCAAAAAAAATTATGCAAAAATTTTAGTATTTTTTTTTATTTAATAAAAAAATAAATCATCTTTCAAAGTAGAAAGATGATTTATTGACTTCTGACTTATCTTTGTAAGAAGTGATTCAAAAACTTGAAAACAAAAGTAAACAGATCTATATTGTATTTATAGATAAATTTATCACAATAAATATAAAATAGAAAAAACATTACATTTACTATTATTTATTTGAAATCAATCTAATACACATTGTTCAATTTCATATTATACCATCAAACAATAAATATTGAAGTTATTCATTATATTAATCAAAATGTAAACAAATTTTTCTGTAAATCATAAGAATTTAAAAATTTATATATATACATATATATTTTTTACCTTTTTACTGCTTCTAGTGATTCACTGGTAAAATCAGCAACACCAGATGTAGGACGTACCACCACTCCAAGTAAGCCTTTTCCAACTCCCTTAAAAAATCCTCCAGCACCACCTTCTCTTGCACCTTCTATTGGTTTAGTTACTATACCAGTCACACCTTCAAATACACCCTATAATATTAAAAAGTTTATATATTTTTGTTTAAGAAAATACAAATTAAAAATGATTCTATTTTACTGATTTGAATGTTGCCAAAGTATGAATTAAAATAAATATATACACCCATCAACATTCAATTTCAAAATTACAAATATATAACTCAACACTAGATATAATGAATCTAACAAACCATAACAAGTCCTTTTCCACTTTGAGCCAATCCTTGTCGAAGATCCTGTGGTCTTCTACTTTGCACTTGTCTACGTTTCTTTTGGTATTCATCATCTAATGTTAATGCAGCCAAGCCTTTTCCTAAAGTACCAGTTATTCTAGATACAGCTCCTGCTGCACCACCTACAATAAAATTAATTTTTGAGCATAATTTGCTAGTAATCAACATAAATCATGAAAATGAAACAAATGATATAATTATTATAATTAGATAAAAATTTAATAGAACAAAATAACAAACTTAATTATTGTTGAATTAAAGTGGATATACAAACATCTCAAAACTTGATATCTTAGTAATAAGCCAAACAATGTGGAAAAGTAGCCCAATGTAATCTGGTAGTAGTTTGAATTAAAATGGTCTTTTTTGAAAAACTTCATTTTCGAAATAAAAATATTTAAAGAATTCTATAATGTGATTAAAAACATTTAACTCCAGAGATGTTAAAAAATTATTCTTTATCTTTGTATATACTCAGCTGGATGAGACTCGAAATCTATATTTTGATGGCTCAATAATATGACAAACAATGTTACAGTATCCAAATATCACTAAATGTTTTACCAACTGAATAATTTGAGAGGGATTTATATTTCCATACATAGACCAGGACTTTTATGCCACTATTTTGGTGTGTAATATGCTTTGTCAATGACTGGATGCTAGCTACGAAATTATAACTATCTTGTCTTTATAACAAAACTCTTTAAAATCAGAATGAACAATGAAACAAAATGCTAATGAAATGATTAAAATATGTATGTAAAATTAATATCATTGCTTTTCTAGAACATGCACTATGCTGGTGAGATAATGCATGTTGTCTAGATGAAATCTTAAAGCTGTCTCCCTTTATTAAACTTTGATGTCACCAGAGATGACATCCTACATGGAGAAAATGCTACTAAATATACTTTATATGGTAGCATGCTTGACTAATTAAGTTGAGCTAGGCTAATTTCAAATACTTTCATTTTTGTTTTAAGAATGTACTTGAAGTTATTCTCTTTTTGAATGTGTTTATGCCAATTTGTGTGTTGTACATTTTTTGTATATTTTGAGTTTTAATATGCTTTTTTATTTTAATTTGTCTAATAAATTATTTTGTTATTATAAAAATCACCTGAAGTCATTTGGTCTGTGACATTTTGTTTCCTTATGTAGACTTTCATTGTAATATTTTTAGTAATTTATCTTACATGCACTAAGATATTACTATACATATTACAATGTTTCATAGTTACATGTATATTTTAATGCTTTAAAATAACAATAAAAATGATAAGTACTGAGTGTAATAATACTTAACTTTTATTGTACTTTTATATTATGTTTCATAAAATAAATTTTTTAAAATTTAATCTTTAATGTATAGGATTGATAAAGTTCATTTTTTTTAAATGTAGGATGCTGCTAGTAGTGATTACTGGTTATTAATGGCAATTTATATTTAATTGTTTTTGTTGGTTTTGAACCTAACATCATGTAACATATATTACAAATAAAAATTTTTCTTGTTTGTTATGGTTATACTCAAATTTTTAAACTTAAAAATAAAGGGTCTTAAGTTGCATTTTCTTCATCTTATGTTTTTGTACTTAGATAAAAAGAAAAATGCTACAACTGCACAAAAAAGAATCTGTGCTGTTTATGGAGAAGCTGCTGTTGATATCTGTACATGTCAAAAGTGATTTAAGAGATTTCATACAGTGAATCATTCTTTAGAAGATGCACCACAATCTAAAAGACCCTTAACTGTTGTTGATGATGAAATCACTGCATTAATTCATGAGAATCCACATTACACCACTAAAGAAATTGTAGAAATGTTCTCTATCACTCAGGAATTGAATGTTAATGCCAAAACTTAGGATATATATTGCGCTATGATGTTTGGGTATCCCATTAATTGAGTGAAAGAAATCTGATAGAATATCTACCTGTAATTCTTGGTTGAAACATAACCAGATGGATTCTTTTTGAAGCAACAAGTTACTGGTGATGAAAAATAGATTGTTTACAATAATGTGTAATGAAAAAGATCAGGGAGAAAGTCAACTGACCCTTATACAATGCAGTCAAAAGCTGATTCACATCCAACAAAGGTTATGATGAGCATTTGGTAGTACTAGCAAAAAATTATCTTTTATGAACTGTTACCACAAAATCAGACCATCAATTCATAGTAGTACTGTTCCCTATTTGATAATCTGAAGGCAACCATAAAAAAAACTGAGCATTAGTAAGAAGAAAAGGTTTGGCTTTCCAGCATGACAATTCTGTGCCCTGGGATGTTTTGTTACCCCATATTCTCCCAATCTTGCACCTTCAGATCATCACTTATTTCAATCTCTCCAGAATAGTTTGCAGAGAAAGAAGTTTGGTATCTTAGACAATGTAAAAAAACCATCTAAAGACATTTTTTGATGAAAAATTCCAAAAATTCTTTGCATGTGAGATAATGGATGTAAAGAATAGAAAACAAAAGGTGCATATATAGTTTAATAAAGTTATTTTTTAATTTTCATGCCCGGCATGCCAGTTTATCCCGAGGGAATGCTGACATATCGGTTTAAATGAGGTTATACAACCCTCTGTAGAAGGTGCATGAAGAAAACAAATGAGATTTTATTCTAAAACTTGAAACTGTCAGCATGACATCAAAAGTTATACGTAATTACATGTTTAATTTCTTCATTTTGTCTTCTTTCTAACAATGTAAAATACTTATGAAATGTGGAAAGCCCTTTTTTATGTTTATTTTATTGTAATTCAATCAAAACCACAAAAATAAAACACATTAAATTTCAGAAACTGGCTGTAAATTATCTTAACTTACACCTATTAACATCCACTGTGTGTGAAATTTGAGAGGAAGGAGTTATTTTTAAGGTCAGGTAGATTGTCAGTGCAGCCCATACTGACTAACTACTATACTACTACTACACTACTACTACTACTACTACTACTACTACTACTACTACTACTGTCAATACACTGCTAATTGTTTCATTGTCCTGTAAACAAAAGCTTTCTTCCTGATTTTAAGTCAGTTATAATACAATGTTATTATTTTATTGCACCCAGAAAAATGTTTGTAACATTTAATTAACAATTAGTTTTGTTAGAGATCTGATTAATTTTATTTTTTAGTTGCAGTTTAGCTGAAATGCTGGTCTCCCCCGGTAATATGCAGCATGCCAATCAATTTGCAAAAATAACATATTATTTTTGTCTAAAAAAATGTACTTTTTGATCAATTCTATAATAAATTAATTTACCAACTGCATGTCCGAACAAGCTTTTTACTCCAAGTGCTAATCCTTCAGCAAATTCTTCTGGTCCTTGTATAGCTCCTTGAAATGGTTCATAAAAGAAATCACCAACACCTTCACTTAAACCAAATAATAAACCAACAGGATTTCCAATGACATCAAGTCCAAGCACAAGCATATATAGTTGTTTTAAACTCTGAAAATGAAAAAGAATATCATCATATATAGATACAAATGGAAAAAACTTATAATTTTAACTTCTCTAATAAAAAAATTTAATAAAATAATCAAATTCTCTACTAGATGTTAACAATTACAACAGTTACTAAAATTTTGCATCATCTTAAATTAGATATGAATTTCTAATAACTGTTATAATAAACTCTCTGAAATTCCAAGAAAAACAACAAAATCAAAAAATGTCATTGAAAGAAAAACAAACCAAGAATCTATAATGGCAACTATACCATGTGACTACTGTATATCAATATATAAAGATAAATTTTTAAGTTATTAAAAACTTACTTGGAATTGAACATTTATGCATATGCACATGTTACGTATTTACAATACAGATGATACAATATTAAATTCTGTCAATATGATCCAATAATTTTCAAACCAATCCAGATACTTACTTTTATCTATACTCTTCAGCAGTCAATAATAAATGAAGCCCAAAAGCTAATTGATTTAGAGAATATTCATTTTGTTCACTAACCATTTAAATTCAAATATAAAAAAATAAAACTTTACAAATTGATTTACAGGCTCTCTTGGATTTGAACCCTAGACAGCTGTAATTGTCTACTTTGCCTAAACCTGACTCCAGCTCTATTTTTAGAGAAAAAAAATTCAAATACAGTAAAACTTTGTTATTTCAAAACTCAAAGGACCAAAAAAACACTACTACAAATTATCTGAAATTTTTTCAAATCAAATGTGTTTTGTAATTCCTGAATACATTTATGATTTTATCTTATATAATTTCACTAGTTTTGTTACAAATGTGTTAATATTACAAGTTATTACTTAGTAATTTAAGCTATTTTGAAAAAAACCATCATTCAGTATGTACTTAATGAAAATAAAACTACATTCAAAGAAAGATCTGAAAATAATGCAAGAAAAAAGCTTAAGTGCTTCAATAAAAATTACCTGCGAATTTTGTCAAGAGGACCAATGGCTAGTTCTATGAAAAATTTACCATTTTGAGTTCGAGATTACAAAAATCATGTGATCTGATGAAACAATCTCTATTAATGGCTAAAGCTATGTACACATTCTATCCTAAATATGCATGTGTATTTAATGAACTTTGGAATTATTGAAGTAATAGCATTTAGAAAAAAAAATGTTTAAATTTTCTTTTCATTGGCAATATGTACAATGTCTGAATGACTTTGAACTGATGTCCAATAAATCAATGTGTAACTGGTAAAACCAAAAATGAAACTTGGGCATGGACACTTTCCTTATAAACACGATATAATAGAAAATTTCAAACTAAACAATATTTTTGTGGGTCACCAGACCAGATAATGGCTTTGAATTTCATTGTATGTATATTTTGAATTATCTGAACTAAAATATATAAAAAATCTTATTCTCTTGGCTGGAGGCTAGACTAGACTTCAAATTACACGATACTTCAAATTATCTGATACTGAAATAATGAGATTTTACTGTATACCTTGAATAAATTTATTATTGTACCAAAACCAATTGCTAGATTGAAAACATCATTGCCAAATCACTAAATGGCTTGAAATATCACCAAATCTAACAACATTGCTCACATGTACATCCATTGCAAAAAAATTTAGAATCCAATCTGCATAGTTTTTTTATACAAGCAGAATAAGCAAAACCACCACCAGCTCAGCTTACTCTAATTGATCAACATCTGTTGCAACTAAAGTATAAAATAAGTTTTATGTGCTAAGCATATTCTGCTATGGAGTTGGGATCTAGTAATGTTCAAAATAACACCAGTCGGATTGACAAAACAACGTTTATATTGACGAGACGAACATACAAAATAAATACAAAATAACGTTTACAACTAGGTATCCACAATACACTAATCTAAGTTACAACCGACTATGTTCCGTACAAGTTCGTCAGAAGGACATCTTACGACCTCCGTCTAACAGACTTAGTACTCGCAACACCTCCGAGTCAGGAAAAGTTTGTGATAGTCCAACGGGAGTCCACTTACACCAGATTTCAGCAAGGTCCCAAAGAGAGATAGACAGAATTCCTTTTCCTGCCGAGAACTGCTTCTTATATAGTAGCCGATGTTCAAATTCTCCGCCAATCAGCTTCGATGTCTTCATAAAGTCCGGCCAACGACCATTCTCCGACAGCCAATCGTCGATTCCAACCACAACGGCTTTCCCAACGGATATTCTCTAACAGTTCTTCCGTAACGGCTATGATTTTGAATTACGAAAGTTTCTGTCATCTTACAAACCCCGGGAATCGCTCACCTGGGCGATTCCATCCACTACAGATCTATACTTTCCAATGAAAATCTTTATTAATTATAATAAAAATCCAGTAACAAGTTGCTTAACTTTCCCAGCAACATTTGAAATTGCTTGTGTGGCACCATCTGTTATATATTTATTAAAATTTTTTTATTTTTAATTATTATAAAATGGCAAAAAGTTTAATTTTGATGGTAGGAATGGGTTTTTTATAAAAATTGTAAATGCTAATAACAAGTAAAATTGTCATTAAGTCCAATCCTACTCAAGATATGACACATGACCCTCTATAACCCCACTCCAACCTTCAACCATCAAAATTTAATAGTGTCAATCTCCCTAATACACAAACCTTTCTGCAAAATTTCAGAAGTTTTGAACAAAAAGCACAGGAGTTGTTAAGGGCGAACAAAATTGTGCCATACAAACACATGCAGAAACCCCCCCCAATTTTTTTTGCATTTCTCTACATTTCAAAGTCTCAGAGACCAAAAACTGTAAAAATATGAAAAGGGACATTTTTTGACTAATTGCTGTACTTTCTCTCTATTATATATAACAGAACTGGGAAAGTAAAAATTGATTTTAATTTATTAGTTTATAAAAAAAAATGACTATTTATTAATATTGATAAAAAATTTTATCTCAGTTTCTAGAGAAACAACAATTTAGATTTGGTAGCTACACACAGCATTTCTAAAATAAATAGAAGGAAAATTTATCTAAACAATGCAATAATGCTAATGTAAACACCATAAAGCCTGATGTATTAATAATAAACTAAACGATCGCTGTAATTAATCGGGCTGATTCTTTTCTATTAATGGGATGCTAGTTGTAACTTTAACCCAATGTGTGATATCGTTGGCCATATCACTCCACTAAGGCTATTGTATTTAACTATTTAGCCCATGCAACTGTGCTGGTTTTGAGTAGCCCACTTGAATGTTTGTGGAGGATTGATGTTATATAAACTTAGAGTGTGTGTGGGCTTGCCCCCACCAGAGCACTTCCATGCAAGCAGCAAAATACATGACTACATGTGAAGCATGTAGAATAGGCAGAATACTGATACATGTTAAAAACTGACCTTTGGAGGTAAATATACAAAGAGTCAACAGTTCTGGAGTGGTGTGAAACCCCTCACTTGGAGCTTGAATCTTACCCAATTGCTGTACATATCAGCTGGTGTTCAGTTAACAGAAAAGTACCATTGAGCTAATTAAGTGTTGTATTAATGATTAACTTTTAAGTAATTTGGTATTAGAGGTAACCATGGATGGTAATCTTGATAATTATATTTAATTACCAATATAAGGAAGCAAAGAATCACTCAAAGGTCTGGGTAGCATAAGTGGTAACGCATTTGCATGGTAAGCAGGAGTTGCGAGTTTGAGTCCCATTCCAGGCTGATTCTTTTCTTCCAGAATATTTTAAATTAATTCATAAATATTATAATTATTAAATTTAATAAGAGATGGCAACTAATGCTTACCTCTAGTATCAATTACTTAATAGTTAATCATTAATATAGCACTTAATTAGCATGATTAATTACAGTGATCATTTGGTTAATTAGCAATAATGCTAACTCAGTCATATACAGGTATACCTCGAGTTACGTCGTTCCCGATTATATGTCGTTTGTCAAAAAAGTATATGGAAAAATAAAAATCAAGTTTAAGTCACTTTATTCGACTTTAAATCTGTCCGCCACAAACACTGAAGTCGTAATATCACTAGAAAAGCGTTAAAGGCACATAAAATCATATTAAAATATGTACATTTACAGTAAATGTTAATATAATCATCATAAATCCTAAAGAACAAAACATGAAAACATCTGTGTTTCTGTGTTGTCATCTTATTTAGTGGTCTTTAAGTGCTCATTACTGGCATTTTCCACACAAGTAAATTCGACTTACGTCGTTTTTCGATTTACGTCGCCTCTCCTGGAACCAATTACCAACGTAAGATGAGGTATACCTGTATACAAATTTAAGGTTGACTATAACGTCTTTGGTTATGCATAAGATCTCCAGCAGATAACAGTAAAAATTTAATGCTTTTTCTATGGAAAAATCCTTTTCCAGAAATTGTCAAAAATGGAGGTAGGTGAAGCTAAACAGCTTTTCATGTTAGAAACCTACAGTTTAACAAATTAAATATTTAAAATTTTTGATCTTCTATGAATTTTTATAGTAGTAGAGATCTCTTCTTAAACCAAAACTAACAAATTTTTAGACTTGGCCTTTATTTGGTAAAATTCTTTAAAGATTTCACACTTATGCTTTTTGTTTGATGTAAATCAAGAAATCAAAGTTTTGTCAATAAACACGTTTTTTGATAAATAATATATAATGAAAAATGATTCTTAAGCATATTTTTATATAAAACATGAAAAATTTTAATTAATAACATTTTTCTAGTACTATGTTGTTTGGTACAAATGTACATATGTTCATAATGATTAATTTTAACTCTTATTCTGTTGTATTTGGATTTCTGATTTTGAAATAGCAAATATTCCAAATAAACTGTCAAATTATTATTGGGTTATTATAAGAATAATGAATAATTAGAAATAAATCAGTTTGGCTGAAGGTAGGCAGTTATGCTGCCGTTTCATAGTAAATTTAATAATTAATTTTAAAATTAACTTAATTCTAATTATTTACTAACCTTATAACAGCCCAAGGGTAAAGCATAATACCAAATAATTTTATTTTCTGTAGATGTGGATATTGTTTCATATTTATATGTAAATATTAAATATTATAGTAAAACACAAGATTCACATCTTAAAAATCAAACACTGATAAATTTTCAGACTATAGTGGTACAAATCTAAGTAAACATTTATATAATAGACATTATTCATCTGATAGAAGTGTAATTATAAATACATCTTAAAATTTCTGTTTTTACCTGATTTATATAATGTCTGCTTGCTTCATTTATTAACTGTCTTTGAGTCCTAAAGACACAATCTCTTTGGAAATAATCTAATCTAATGAAAAAATATATTAATTTTCATTAGGATATAAGTAAATATTGCATGAAAAATTTGTTTCTTATCATTATCATAGTACAATAATTCAGGTCATTTCAGAAAATTTTTGAAATAATAACTATGTATGAAAAATTTAAAAAAACTTATGATATACAGTATAATTTAAATATGAATGTTGTTTTTTTTTGGAGGAATGCATAAATAATGTTTTTGTAAATGAGAACAATTATTCTACAGAATTACATTAGAATTTAGGAAACAGTTTTGTAAGCACATAAGTGGTCACTAAACTGTTTCTCAATTCTAACATATTTCTGTATATGGTCACATGTATACACATGCTTTGCCTTTAGTTTTCTTCTGTGTATTGTGCATGTATATGTCAAACCATGCTTTAAGTGATGTTAGTATACACTCCTACTAAAAACAAGTAAGTTTCCAATAATTTTTCTCTATATAATAACTTTCAAGAGAACTATGTAGAAGGATTGGTTTAGATACTAAGTGATTAACTTTCAAATCTGTGTCAACAATA
This sequence comes from Centruroides vittatus, assembly GCF_030686945.1. NCBI lineage: Eukaryota > Metazoa > Arthropoda > Arachnida > Scorpiones > Buthidae > Centruroides > Centruroides vittatus. Next base: position 8,172,788 of record NW_027122708.1, on the reverse strand, counting down.
TTAAAATCTTTTCTATTTAATTTTTTTTTGTTTATTTTAGTATTTACTATTTGGTATTAGTATTTAGTATTTACTATTTATATATTTATAGTCTGTTCAATAAAAAATAAACTTTTAAAAGACATTTTTTATAAGGAACTAATCCAGTGTTTGCCAATCTGAAGATATGCAGAGCATTTCCAGAAGGTAGGTGGGGGGGGGAAATCTGTAATAGCTGCCAAATGAAATTTCAACTCAACAAATTTTTAAATTTAAAAAAAAGTTTTATATTTATGCAATTCAAAACTTTCAAGTCCTAAATCCTTTTATTAAAAGCTGTTACTTTAAATTTTTATAAACTATGTTATTTTATACATTTCTAATGATCTGAATTGGCAGTCCTTATGTTTTATACATTTACAAAGTTTAGTTGATTCTGTCTCAGTATTCCTTTTTTTCCAATTCATTTTTTATAATTACATCTGTAACACACTGCTAACAGATACAAAACATAAAAAAGAAACATTTCTAATGTTTAAAATGGTACCTTCTATAAACTGTAAACCAGTAACTATCAAACTTGCTGCAATGGAGGTGTATGGTCGTGTAGATTAAGTAAAGGCTTTTTTTTCCATTCTAGTCATTTTCAGAAAAATATATGCTGGTCACAGAGTGTTGTGTCACAGAGTTATTTGCAAAAAGTTATGGTATTAATTTTGTTCACATTTCAAGCTTATTATTTCTTGTTTTGTTGATTATTTATTTATTTTTTTATATAAATGTTTATCTTTAATACTTACATGTATGTAAAAAATTTTATTATTATATATTTTATATTTCTTTCATGCTAAACAATATTACACACACACACGTCACAAAATATCCAGACATCTATAAGATGTAAGACTTTTTTAGTTAAAACTCATTTCTCACATGAAATAGGAAAAATGACGACAGATCTGAAATCCTCAGACTTTTCTATATTAGAAAAAATATTTACATATACAAAAACCATTGATCAAAATGAAAAATCTAATTTTATTTCATACTTCGAAAAATTTCACATTACAAAAGTATCCAGACAGAGGAAATAAATAATGAAAAAACGATATTTTATACTTTTAATAACGAGTTGGACTTCCTTTTGCCCTAATTACAGCTTCTAATGACTAGGCATTGATTCAACCAATTTTTTTGTAATACTTATGTCTATTAAATTCCAAACTCTTGTGATGATGTTTATAAGATCAGTTTTATTGTTATTGATTCTGTTCTGATGGTTTGTTCAATGTGATCCCATAAATGCTCAATCAGGTTGAGGTCAGGTGATTGTGGATGACAGGGAAGTACTTGTGTATGGTGCACATCAAGAAATTCTGACTGATTTTGACATATGCTTCACATTGTTATGCTGGAAAACAAGCCCTTGCCCTAGCTTTAATTTTCTAACTGATTTCTGAACATTTTCATTTTAAATCTGTTTATACTCATTTTCATTCATTACTCTATCAATAAATTCCAGAGTTCCAGCACCATTTGCAGACATACCACCCAAACTAGCCTCCTGAACCACCTCCATATTTCACTGTAGGATTCAGGTTTTTCATTTTTAGAGATTCTCCAGATTTTTTCCATACTTTTAGGCAACCATCTAAACCAAAAACATAGCATTTGGATTTGTCCGACCATAAAACTAAGAAGGGGAAAGCACGACCTGGGAAATTCACTTTGGGATGAGACTTGGTATATAGGTAGTACTCCTTTAGGATGTTCAATCCTCAAAACAAGAAAGTGCAATGGCCAGCCAATTTTAAGAAAAAGGCTTTTAAAAATTCAAGCTTAGCTTATGTACTAATAAGTTTCGCTAGGTCAGCAGCTGCTGAGCAGCTCAGTCAACATCGTTCTTGGCTACTACCAAGTCGTTCAGGGTTCGAATCTTGGTCTCAATTAGTATTTTTTTTTTCTTTCTAAAAATGCTTAGGAGCACTTATTTGTAGACTTTTCTTCAATTTTCTGACAATGGCACATTTGTTTTGAGGTAAATATTTCAGGGCATCCAGTTTGAGTCTTATTTACTACACTGTTTGTTGTTCTAAATTTTGTAATTGTATCTTGTATTGTGGACTTTGGAATGTGAAACAGTTAAGAAAGATTCCATTCAGATTTTCCACTCCTTAATAATGAGTTCTTTAACAAGACTGGTTAACTCTTTGGTTTTCATTGTTTACAACAAGAAAAAAATAAAAAAACAGTTGAAGTATCAAATGAATACTTTAACTAACTTGCCGATATAAATTGTTGGAGACACATTTTTATGCAAACAATCTGACACTTTTTATTTATTCCCTCTGTCCATACTTTTGTGATGCAAAAATTTTCACAGTTTGAAATAAAATTACATTATTCTTTTTGATTAACTTTTTTGCATATTTAAATATTTTTTCTAGTATAAAAAAGTGAGGATTTCAGATCTGTCATTATTTTTTTATATTTCTTGTGAGAAATAAGTTATATTCTTCTTTAACTGCACTAATTAATATTTCCATCTCAACACCTATCAACCTTTAACATGCAGCCTTCTAACAGACTTTGTTCTGGAACATTATAAATTTTAACTTTAAATTTAACTTTAGATTTAACTGTGCAGGCTTGTATATAAATACCTATAAACGGTGATGTTACTCGTACCAATATACATAGTAATAAATAAATAAATATAATAAATAAATAAATAATTAGCTGCTCGTTTCTTAATTATTATTCAAAATTATGCTTGCTCTCCAAGCAGCTGATATTTTACTGGACACACTAAAATTTATTGCGAGTCCTTCTTGGTACGTCTTATATATCTGCCATGCCTCCGCATATTTCAAGTGTCTCTTGTCATGGATCTTTTGTATTATTTTAGCCCTTTGCCAATCCACAGTGACTTCCTCCGAGTCTGCAATAGCATACGTAGCTAGGGCCGTGACCGGTTGCTCATTACGCACATTTCTTTCATGTTCTTTCAGTCTTTCTTTTAACGATTTTCCTGTTGCCCCAACGTAGTACAGTGGTACCTTGGTACTCGAACATAATCCGTTCCAGAAAGGTTCACGTACCAATATGTTCGGACTCCAAATCATTTTTTCCCATTACAAATAATGTAAAATGGATTAATGCGTTCCAATCCCCAGTTGATTTCGCTAGTATTTTTTTTATTGTTTCTTTATTCTTTAAAATAGTCGATATCGTCAACTTAGCCATAGAATATTGGACAGCGAGATCCGAAACACGCACTCCATTTTCGTGTTTAGCAATGATTTCTTTTTTCAGTTCGATTGTTGTTCTCACTGTTTTCCTTTACACTTGACCACTTTCACTTTTATTCTTCTTGGGACCCATGTTTAAGGGCTAATAAATCAAAAGAAAAGGATGCTAATCCAAAAAATATAGCACAGCATAAGTTAATGTGCATGCGAAACAATGACTGTCTCGTAAAGACCAACAACTGCCATATTATCGGGCTAGCAAATGGCTATAGTAATATTAATAATTTAAGATAATTTGGTACTAGAGTTAGGCGTTAGGCGCCATTTCTTGCTAAATTTAATAATTAGAATTTTAATTAAATAATTTAAATAAATTTAGGCCTAACTGGACTGTCTCGTAACTGACGCCGCCACCGTGGCGTCGGCGTCGACTTGGCGGGCTTTCCCGTTCGAGTACCAAAATTTTGTTCGGGAACAGGGGCATTTTTTTTCGAAATTTTTGGTCGGGTACCGATTTGTTCGGGCTTCGAAACGTTCGAGTACCGAGGTATGACTGTATAGCTTTGTATGTCTCCTTTCATCGTAAACCGGAATCCTATATACTCATGGAATCAAGCTCTGGTCTAATTCTTCCTTGTCATTACTTAGTATTTGGTAAATTGTGGGATTTCTTTTAAAAATTACTTTCTTGCTTGTTGCTGTTCCTATTTTGTGGTAAATATTGCTTAAAGGAAGAAGGCCTTTTAAAAAGACCGAAAATGTTTGAGAGAGGTTTCAGACAAGGTCCGTAAATCACGAAATTCTTGCATTTAATCATAATAAATTATATAGAAAAAAAAAAAAAAAGAAAAAACTCTTGATCTAGACATCGTGATGCAAAATTAAACAACGAGTGTCGGAACACGTGCTGGAACACGTGCCAAAACATGTGTTAAAAATGATCCATCTATGTCAAACGGAAGGGCAGAATTCTGACATGAAAGCCCATAAATAGATAGAATTATGACATAAAGACTCATAAATAGGTGAAAGTCTGACTCAAGAGCTCATAAATAGTCCATCTAAGAAGACAACTTCAGAAGGGGAGAAAAATTTAATAGATAGAAAACCATCGCGCTTGAATTGTAAAAGTTCCTAGATGACAGAAATTGCAATTAAGAGCTAAATTATGAGTTCGAGTCTTGTAAATCTATCAACGATCTCCGAACACAATGGTCAAAAAAGGCGCCAGATGGACACCCTGAATCGGACCTTTCCCATGACCCGGGTCGTCTGAGTTTCGCCTAGAAACAAAGGAGAGACCAATCGGAAAACGGGAAAGGGGATGAGGGACCAATCAGAAATTGGAATAGCAAGCGAAGAGCTATAAAAATCGGAATCTTCAAGGTCAGGGAGAGTCTCCTCCGCATCCAGCAGAGAGCCATGATCCGTGTTGTGTTGTGTCGCCGCCAACAACGTAGGACGCCTCAGCACCTCTGCGAGCAGCTGTCCAGCAATATCATCTCGTCCGCCTCGGGGCTTCGACGGAAGGGAAATCCTAGCCACTCCAAAGGACTGTAGAGAAGTGGACTGTCAATTGTGGATGTAAACATATATGTTATCCAATAAATGGGGTTCCTTATGTAAAACACTTGTCATCATTTGCGTCCTCCGCCACACCCACATGCAAACATCCTAGGTTCATCCTGACACGGGACTAACTTATCCCCACCTGTCAGCGATCTTACACTGGTGTCAGTGAAGTGGGATATTTAAGACCAATCTACACCAGTCCAAACCTTACATTGGAATTAGAATTAGAAGGCTGCATGTTAAAGGTTGATAGGTGTTGAGACGGAAATGAGTTTTAACTGAAAAACTCTTACACCTTATAGGTGTCCAGATACTTTTGTGATGTAGAGTGTGTATGTGTGTGTATATATATATATATATATATATATATACACATATGCATATATCCATGCATGAAAAAAACTGTCCATATGATTTTTACAATCATAACTTTTGTGAATTTTCAATAGATTGTATTTTGAAAATATTTTTGGAACAAAGTATCATTAAAATATTAGAAAAATCATTATTAAATTTTGATTTACAATAAAGCTGATTTTTTTGGTAAGTTAATACATCTAATACAGTCTATAATATTTTTTGCGTATTAAATAAGCTATAACAAAAAGATCTTAATATAATTAGAAATGAATTATCAAATTCCAAAAATTTAGTAATTATTCATTCATAGCTTTACCTAAAAATGATGTCTTGTACTTCTGTTAATGTGACCCCTATACTTTGAAGTAATAAATTCAAGAACTCTGAATGTATTGCAGTAGGTTGTCCTTCATCTTGTGAAGAACCTCCAGTCATTGAAAAACTGATGTGTATCTATTAAAATTTAGTAATTTTACTAAAAATTCTATTTAATTTATTTAAAAAAGTAAACTTAAATTAAATACTAACCTTTAGAGGTGAAAAATGTAACATATCAAAATAATGCTTAAGTTCTTGTGATGAATATGTTTCTGCAACATCTTTTAAATCAACTTGAAGAAGTTCTTTATCTTTTGCTAATAATTTTACCTACAAAATATTGATAGAAGATTACAAGGTGTATGTATATATATAGATTTTATTATTTATTATAATATATATATATATATATATTAATTTATTAATGTCCAAATAATAAAAGCAACAATTAAAACATTAAAAAAAAATAATATTGCTGACATCTATTTTAAGTATTTAGCATTAAAATCTATTATTTTAAAATTAAACTTTGGATACTAATGGTTAAATTAGTAAAATCATTTGTATAATAAAAAATTAATTAATATAATATTTTATAATTTTGACAAAAGAATTGAGTTTGAAGTAGTTTAAAAAATTTAGGCAAAGAATTTTCTTTGTTCTTTACTTTTGTTAACTGAGTGAAGTACTTAAATTAATGATCAAATATTTATTTGTATAATAATAATAATAATAATAATAATGTGGCCATGGCCTTACTAATATAGTTAACCTGCACTACAAACAAATTCAAATACTGCATGAGTTTTTCCACAAAAAACATCAAGATTACATAATGCTATAACTCTGGCAGACAGTAACCACATACCTTTAAACTTACACTCTGAGCATCTGGACATAACTCAACACACAAATAACTGACACCACTAAACAGTCATGGACACAAAAGGCATTTCATGAAAGAAATGAGATGACCTAGCTCAAGACTATGTCGACAAAACTGCATCAAACTACTGGCTGACTAGAGGCTGCCTGTTTGGAGAGACTGAGGGGTTTATGATTTCCATTCAAGATCTGATCATAAACAGTAAAAACTACAGAAAACACATCCTGAAGGATGCATCACAAAATGACTCATGCTAAAAATGTCATATTCTGCCAGAAACAAAACAACATATAACCAATGGTTGGAAGCTCTTAGCACAGACAAACTATTTACATAGGAATAATCAAATAACAAATATAATAACCAAGTGCTTGCACAGAAGCACAGATTATTAAACATCCAGGTACTATACTACAAACATACTCCACAGGCGATATTAGAAAATGACACACACAAAATATACTACAACATAGTCATAATCACAGATATAACAATTTACAACCACAGACCTGACATCACTCTCATTAACAAATGCAGTTAAAAAACTTATATAATAGACATCTCTGTCCCAAACACTGAAAAAAATCAACAAGTACACTCTACTCATTCAAGAAATAAGACAGATGTGGAAGATGGATAGGGTATTTATTGTATCTGTTGTCCTCTCTTATACTGGTGTTATACCACATAAAATTTCAAGATTACATAATGCTATAACTCTGGCAGACAGTAACCACATACCTTGTGTAGGCCTACTAAAGTCACTAAAGACCACATGTGTGTGTCTTTATGGACTTTTAGAAAAATTACAGTGGCATATTAACATATCTGATGATTTAGATTTTTCATGGTTTAAGATGCTCATGGTATGTTTAGCAAAGAAGAATACTATACAAAAGTCTAGAAACATTAAACCTTAATATCAACATGTACATGGCACTACAGAAAGCTGCAATACTGAACACATGTCACATTGTTAGGAAGTTCCTAGATGTGGGTGCCGGGAGGCGGACGGAGTCTCTTTCCTCCTTTTTTCAGCTCACAGGTCCGTTAGACCGGCCCATGTCAAGATGGCGGTTCTGAAGTGTTACGCGTTACGCGTTTTTAGGCGAGTGGAGGAAGTGGATGGGTCCGACGATAGAGCGGCGGTGACGATACCCTAATAAAAGACATAGCCAACGGATAATAACAACAACAAAAATTTATTTTAGCTAACAATATAATTACAGAAGAGGCGCGTGACGGTCGCCTCTTTTCGGATCCACGAAGGGAGAGTTTACAAAAATTTGGGTCATACCTCGTGATCCGGGTCGGTCCTCCAGGTCAACGTATTCCGTGGATTTCGGGCGGTTTCCCCCGATATTGCGCACACACACAGTCAAATTGACAGAACGTAACCGCCCCCCCGTCTTCCCTCGTCGCCCTTTTATCCTCTCGGTCACGTTATTCAGTTTCACCAACCAGCCTTTTTCAACTGTTGTTCCTCCTGATTCATATTTTCTCCGTGGGAACCAAGCAATAAAATAATTTTATTATTAACGGCTTGGTTCCGGCGGGTTCGAATTTTCACATAGATGTTGACACATACCATTAACACAGCTTAATGTTACACTTGTTTGGATAGCTATGCTTTGACTTTAGTCTGACACCAGTATCAGCTGAGCATGGCATTTAAAAAAAAATGATGGCATATATACTCTGCAAAAATTTCTAATACAAATAAATTAGTTGCATACATCACACCATCATATATACCACATCTACTTATGATCATTGAAAATATGACTTTGGTATTCAATTTAGAAAGTATCATCTCAAATACTCCATTTTCCCCCTGCTCTTCACTTCCATCATTTTACAATTACATCTACAAAAGCTCTAAATGTAATGGAACTCCTAAACTTAAGTATTGGAAATAAGAATAAATTATCATTCAACAGTGATTTTGTATTGTTCACTTCATTCCAATAAAATAATTTCTAAAACAACATTAAAAAATGAAATAGAGAAAAATTTTTAATGTCAATAACATCTGTAGTAGACTTTATGATTGAAAAGTTATCTAGGGTTGTTGAAGAGTCTGGTGGTAATACGATTAGTTTGGCTCTCATTGAGGATAATTGCTTAACAAATGCAAAGTCACTGGTAAATAAAGTATTTGCTATTAATACCATTGTTATATATTTTACTAAAAAATTATTACATATGGATTACAATATTCAATGACATGGATTCAAAAGTCAATCATTTCACTCTTACTTGCTGTAAAAACTAACAAAGAGAAAACAACACCTTTCTTTCAAAAATTTCAGCAAAATTTAATCATGTAAAAACGTTTTCAACTGATTTCATCAGTCTTCTTCAGTTACTCGAATAAAAATAAAAAGAACGAACTAAGAATTCAAATTTATAAAAATCACGAGAACGGAAAGAATTTTTCAAGATTGTGCAGTGTTATCCAATGAACGATTTCCAAGCAGACGACAGCCCATCTGCGTCTCTGTGGTTGATGCAATGGATGTTAATTGTGCCCTATATATTTCTAATTTCTCCATGTGTCTAATGACCTGTTTAGATCTAGTGGCTTTTAAGATGGAAGCCCTATCCCAGTGTACCGTGATCCCCTATTGCTTAACAAATGCCGCTAGGACTGTGCTGTCAACGGTCCTATTAACAGATTGCTTATGCTCTTTTATTCTCTGTTGTAAATTACGCAAGGTGGCCCCAATGTACACCAGATCGGACCCAAAACGTTGGTCTCTGATTGGAATCGAGTACACTCCCGTTAGTTCATTTGGTTTCTCTTTCCTCTTATCATTCCTTAATAGACGGTATACCGTCGGGTTGCGTCTATATACTATGCGTAAGTTCCCGTAAAAACTAACAGACAATAAAATCAATAATCAGTTTCTAAATAGTCATTTTCTCTGAAAATCATTACATAAAGATGGGAAAATTACCAAAAAATTGTAAGATTTTAAGTTAAAGCATGAATATCAAATAATATCAATTAAAGCATGAATACACACACAAAAAATGAATGCAATAAGGCAAAGAATGTATGTGTGTGTCTTTAGTGACTTTTAGAAAAATCACAATGGCATATTAACATATCTGATGATTTAGATTTTTCACAGTTAAGATGCTCTTGGTATGTTTAGAAAAAAAAAAAAAAAATTGTTAAGTTCTTAATTGCGAGTTAAAATCAAAACATAACCCAAATCTGCTTTCAAACTGACTTTTAAACATATCTTGCAAGTTTTCCACAAATTTATGGTAATTAAATTACAGAATTTGTTCTAAAGATGGCTGTACCTTTAGACAAAGTCTATAATTTAATTAAAAACAGTTTAATTCTAGCCCAAAAATAATCCAACTTTTAAACATGTTTAGCTATTTGTTTTAATGACTATCTTGATTTAAATATCAATAGATATTTTCAATTTGATACTTTGTTGAAGACATCCTATCATTGATAAAATATCATATGTAAATTCAAAAAATTTTGAATAATGATATCACATCTTACACAATTTAACTGATTCAGAACCAAACACAAAAATACACAACCACCTTTGATTAATCAAAAATTTCCATTTAATAAGCTCCAGCCAATATTTTCAGCCATCTTCAAAGGCCATCATCAGGGTGTTTGACTAGATTAAATGTTTTTTAAAGAACATTTGAAAAAAGGAACATTAAATGTTCCTTTTCAAATGTTCTTCAAATGCAGTAAACATAAAGAGCACTAGTATAAAATTGGGACAAGTCCACCCTTGACTATATTGGCTATGTTTGCCTTGGACAAGTTTATCAGTGTGAGATGGGAAGAGGCAAAAATTATTAGTGTGTTAAGATCTAGAGTCAACCTCAAACACATGGACTTATTACAGAATTGTAAATCTACACAATAAGGCAGGTCTATTAATTATAAGGACCAAAACACTGTTTCCCAGATGTGGAGATCATTACATGAAATCTCCACGTGACCGCATAATTGTTTGTCACTGATACTATGTATCACATTTAATTTATTTGGTTTTACATTAAGTAATACAACCAATCATAATGAATTGCTAAGTTTAAATTTATGTACATTGCCTTTGTATTTAACATTCCTTTTCCATTATGTTATTTAAAAACATCGAAACAGTTGAATAGCCTAATGATGGCTAAAAATATTAGCTGGAGCTTATTAAATTGAAATTTCTGATTATCAAAGGTTATTGCATGTTTTGGTGTTTACATTCACATCTTTTCAAAATTTTAAAACTAACTTACTTTTAAATAAATAAATGATTGAACTGAAAAGTGATGGCATGTTTCAAAAATTTTATTTGAAAATGACATTTTATCAGTTTTCAAATTTTGTAATTACAGTATGACTTTGTTTACAGTTCAATTTTATTTTTTGGTTCCACTATAATAAATTAAGTAATTTAAATTTCAATATCCAATTTAGAAATATACCAAAAATATAAAAATTAGATGTTAAAAATTAGAGATGAACGAAATAAGATTTTGAATGGGATGGAAAAACCAACTAGGTTTTGGATGATAACAAATACTAAATAATTATTCAGATGTTACTGTTGCTGAATACCAAATATTCTTATCTTTCTAACTACTGAATATTTGATGAAATATCAGCTGATTTATCTGAAACTGCTTGAAACAGAAAGCTTAGATTAAATCTTAGAATAAGATGGAGGGCAGTGTCTTCCATTCAATAATAAAGATCATTTTTATTTAAAAATTTTAATTCTTTTGTAATGAAAAGTAACAAAATAAAATCTTGCAATTGAGGTTCATTTTTTTTGGCAGCCTCACAATGTAATGTATTTAGTGAATGCACAGTATATTCAGTGAAGTTAAAAGTACAGTAGAGCATCGATTATCCGACTCAATTGGGGACTGGAGTTGGTCGGATAACTGAAAAGTCGGATAACCGAAAAGTATGAAAAAATACATTATTAGTATAGTGTATTAGACCTGGTTTAAATACTAGCCTCCCTTTCAGGGTTGAGCAAGTGCTGACAGCTAAAATATGCAAAAATTTAACAAAAATAATATTAAAGTAGCCAAGACATAACCAAATATTGTAGCGCCACATCACTAGCGGACATTTGAATTTGCCGACTAGAACGCAGTCGGTTAACCGATAAGTTGGTTAATCGGGGGTTGGATAATCGATGCTCTACTGTATTTATGAAGACAACAAAATCACTTACTTCCTATGAATGCAGAAGTGTTAATGCTTCTTCATTATAAATTATCACTCTTGAATTCTGATTATTAAATAATATTTACTCAGAATCATTTATTAAAGTTATACTTGTTTCAGAAAGAAAGAAATAACTCAGATATTTAAAAATGTTTTTTCTTTTCTGTCTATTTTGTTTTTTCTCTTTCCTTCCTCTCTCTCTCTTTCCCTCCCACAAACTAAAATGACATTATTTGGCCAAGTAGTTCAGCTTTGAGAAAGTAATCATCTAAATATACTAAATACTATTTTATGGCCAAATATATCTAAATACCAATGCCAAATATTTGATACAAAATTATTTCTTCTTACAATAAAACTCTTAAGATACAATTAAATAATAGTAGGTGTTCTTACATAATCAATATCTGTTATTTCTTCAGATCCAAAAAATGATATTAAACTGTTTAAAAATCCTTGATCCAATTTTACATGAAACTCTTGTATAAGTACTTGACAATACCTATAAATAAAAAATAAAATTTTAAAATAAATTATAACAATTTTTCTTAATATTTATTTATTAATAAATATTAAGAAAAATTTAAAAAGTTATAGAAATTAACTAACTCTTCTCCCACACTGGGTTGTATAAACAAAAATAAATACAGTAGAGCGTCGTTAATTGGAACGTTGGTAATTGAAATAGCCGGAAATTGGAATGATTTTCAGTCGGACTGTGTCGTGCTGAATCGAATGTTTTTGATACTAAATTTACTTCTAAAGTATAATTTTCATGTTTTTTATATTCTTCAATATATTTATTTTGTTTGTACAAAATGCAGAAATAATTTTTAACGATACGATAGCCTCGATTATTATTATAAAAATTTTCGTTTGGCTTAAAATCGACGAAAATTCAACAGGAAGCGATACGCAACGGAGAAAAATTTGAACATCGGACAGGTTAATGTATTTTTTCGTACAAAGTCGGAAATTGGAACAAATGACTAATTGGAACAACCCCAGTCTCCAATTGACGCCAATTTTCGACGCTCTACTGTACCTTCTATAACCGGTGACATACAACCCACACCTAAAAACAATATACAACGCAATTGCGAAGAAAAAGGGAATTAAAATCGCTTATTGGAGAAACCCTTCCATATACAGCCTATTGAGAAACGAAAAAGACGCACATAACCCGAATAGACTTCCGGGAGTATATAGTATCCCTTTACAAGACGACAAATGGCAAAAACAATTATTGTACATAGGGTCCACTAAACGCCCACTATGCACTAGAATAAAGGAGCATAAATCCGATATTACCCGCCATAAATACACAACGGCAGTGTCCACATATGCAGCTAACCTAAACATAACACCAATTTTTAATGAGGCAAGAGTGATCCGCACCACCCAACATCAAGAACATCTGAAAACTTTAGAAGAGATAGAAATTTACAAAGCCGATCGCACAACAACATGCATCAATTTCAAAAAAGAAGAAATGAATCTCTCGGCTGCTTGGCAATTTTTATTGGAAGAAAGGTCATAAATCGTTAAACGTCACAAGTAATTAGCATAAGATGCACGCATCGTTTTCCCAACGGAATAAAAGAAATTTAAATGTTTAGAACGGCATGCGATTGCCGCACGTACTTGAACTTTTAGAAGCAGAACATGTTCCATTTATTTAAACTATTCAATTATCGAATCTGGTTCCAGCAATAAAAATTGGCCTGAGGAAGAGCCCAGGAGGGGCAGCAAAAATGTTTGCCATTTTGAAATTATTTCACGCCAGTTATCGGTTATAGAAGGTATTTATTTTTGTTATAGAAATTATAGACAATGACCACACACTTTAAAAAACAACAAAGATATTTCTTTTAATGAAGCATAAACTTTAAAATAAACAAGTTCAGATTTGTTGCCATCTTAAGAACATTTACATATAATGAATTTAAGTTCATTATAAACTGTAAATTATTACAAACTAAAATAATAATGAAATACTAAGATGTATTTACAAATATACATCAACGAAACCTGATAATATAAGTAAATACACTCACAATGGCCATAAATGAATGGGATAAATTTGGTACTAGAGCTAGACGTTAGGCGCCATCTCTTGTTAAAACTAGTAATTATAATATTTTAGTTAATTTAGAATAAACTGGAAGAAAAGAATCGGCCTGAAGTGGGATTTGAACCTGCAACTCCTGCTTACCAGACGGACGCGTTGCCAGTACTTTACCCGGACCTCTGTTCTGATCTCCTCTTCCAGTATATATAAGCCAAAGACATAACCATCGATGGCTATTATGGTGCTGACTGGGGACGCATCCGCGCCCACGGCCAGCAACATCCACCCAGGCAGCTCAGTCGGCCATCACAAAGACAAGGCAAAGATATACAAATATACATCAACGAAACCTGATAATATACCTGGGCTGATTCTTTTCTTCCTGTTTATTCTAAATTAACTAAAATATTATAATTACTAGTTTTAACAAGAGATGGCACCTAATGCCTAGCTCTAGTACCAAATTTAACCCGTTCATTTCTGGCTGTTGTGAGTGTATTTAAGATGTATTTATAATTACATATAATTAAATCAAATATGTTAAAAAACATTCTGTATTACACAGTCCATGATCAAGAGTCAGAAGTGAATAAGCATCCAAGTATATAAAATAAATTTTTGATTAGCTAATTTTTGACTGACTTCCATCATAGATTGTAAATAAAATAATTAAATTGTAATTCAAATATATATTTTCATTATCATCTATACAAACTAACCACTACATAATGTAAAAACTGGAATTTTCATTAAAAACAAAATAATTAAAATTTACACATTTAAAAATACATACTTGAATTGTTTTACAGATGTAAATTCTGTCTTTTGAATGATTATACTTGCTTCAGTAAATGGTTTTGGTGCTAAAAAATTTCAATTAAAGAAAATATTGTTAATATTTAATATATAGTACTATAACATTTTGATTTTTTTTAATAGTATGTTTATTATGACTTTAACAAATGCTAAGAAATTTTAATTATGTGAACAAAATATAAATTATATTTGAATTTTTTTTAATAGAAAAAACTTAACAGCTGAAGTAAACTGAAATTTGAATATAAAACTTAAGTTTGTATAGCAAACTGTTTTAGTTATGTAAATTCTTTTTTAAAACTTGAATAATTTCTTTTTAAAATTTGTAATTTTGTATTTTGAAAAATTTTCAAAATTGAAGAGTAACTATCATTCAATTTTTATTAAACATAAAATTAATTATATTTTATTTAAAATTTACATAAGAGTATTGATTTTTTAATTACAAATATACATTTTAACATATATTTTATTTAATTATTTTTAACTTACTTATTTATTTAACAAAAAAGTTTCAATTTACTACACACATACATTTATGGGTCAGGCTGTACAAGCATATTACAGACAGCGTGACCCATACACTGGCCTGTATGGCCAGTGTATGGCCAGTGTATGGGTCACGCTGTACAAGCGATTAAACAACGATAAAAATCCCACAGCAAACACGTAGCATAAGCCTGAATCCATGCATGTGCTGCTACGCCCGTCACGAAGCTTGCAGTTCGTTCTAGTTTGAATATTTTGAAGGTTTGATGCATGTTCCTAACACATACATTTGAACAACATATAAAAAGAAAAAAATTCAGTCTAAAATTAAATCATATATTTTTTAAAAATTTGGCCAAGTTTTGTTTGTTTCTTTTAAAATGTGTTTCAGTTGTCTCCTGCCCACGTGAAAGAATAAATCCATTCTAAAGATTAGCTCACATTGAAAGTGAATAGTGAAAATGAATAAAAAACCAAAACCATTTTTATTCACTTAGAAAATTGGTTTGCACTAGAAAAAGTGAAAAGTGAAAATTTTCAATGTATTGGACTAAACAGGACAGTGCTAAACAGGGAAATTTGCTCTCATAACAACTATATCCATGGATAGTTAATAAAGTTTTTATCTTACCCTATTCATTAAATACTTCACAAGATTTAATGGAAAACCTTGTGAAAAGCTAGTGCAATGTTCTTTATTCTGGTGTTCATCTCTCAAGGATACTGGTATGTTTTATTTCTTTGTATTGTATATTATTTAATTTATATACTAATGTCTTATATACATATTATGTTAAAAAATGTTGTATTGATTCAAAAGTTCAAATTCAAATTTCAAGAGTTCTATAAATGTTGTTGTTTTTGTTGTTGTTAGATGTGATAATTCTGACAAGGGGATTTAATGGTTCTGAAAAACATTTTATCATGTAATTAAGATTTTTTGGACTACATGTTTGTTTGCCAATGTTTTTGTTATTTATTAATTTATATTGAATGTTTAATAGATGTAATTTGTAAACTTCAAATCACTTTAATATTTTGGTTTACTAATCATATTCTATTTATATCACTGAAATTAGGGATTAATGTATTGGAAACAAACCACCATACATCCAAAAGTAACATTAAGCATAATTTACTTTTATTTGTTTTACAGTATCTTTATTGAAATATTTCATGTACAAAATCATTTTCTGCATTCTAATTTCAGTGAAAGAGAAAAGAAAATAATACAGAAACAAGAAAAGGAAAATGACAGTTGACAAATACATATATAAACATTAACTAACTGCATTAATACTCACAATAAAATCAATATTGTATATAACAATATTCAATTAATAATCTTATCTTCAACAATCACAACAGCAAACTGTAAACTTTATAAAGATGTATAATTGTGATTATTTTATAAATTTTAAATCCTTTTCTTCCTCTTCCCTCATCCTATCCTCTTTCTAACTATACTAAAAACTATTTTCTGTCCTTATTTCCATTATCTAACTTTCCTCTGTCCATTAATTTTGTCTGATGAAGATAAAATGAAACCCTAAAGTTGCCTATTTTTTAATTAGTTACTCATTTTTACTGTAGAAAATTTTTCATGGATGACAAAATTAAAAAATACTTAATCAATCCTTTATGATAGGTCTTCAGACATCCTCACTCTGTTTAATTCCAATTAAAGAAAGAGCATTTATTTCTTTTTTTTTCCTCACGAAGACAAATGCAGTAACAGTAGATTTTAAACACTGGGCAAACTTTCATCCTTTATTCAGTTGGAACACTGTTTACATCGCACGTTTCGGGCCAATGTCCCTCTTCAGCCAACTAAACAACAAAAAGGTGTTTTTTACACAAGAAAAGAGTACAAACAAATATTTAAAGTAAACAATACAACAGCATACACAACACTCCATAAAACATACCTTATAATTGTCTGTACGTGTTACAAATACATGTGTACAAACAGCATAGCAGTTATTGGGGGTTGTTACCTCTTAAATGTTGATGTTAAGAGCTTGTATACTGGAATTAATGTTAAATATACATTTATATAATCAACTAAAAAGGTGGGTTTTTTCATTAAAAGACTGGACTGCACCTCGTTCGAAAGCATAAACAGAGTACGAGTAGTCCAACAGCAGGAATCTTTATAAAATTCCATAAAAGTTTTTAATATCAATCTGTGGAAATGTATCAAATTATTTTCTACAGATCGTATTTACAAAAAATATACCTGAAATTTGTCTACCGGCATGTTATCTGGGAGTTCCCTTGCATAGTGACTACAGTTGTTTCCGTATACAGATCTCACACGCTGCTGCTTCAACTGCGTAATTTGGTTTTTTAATTTGCATACATTTGGTTAAGTACCGATAGGGCAGGTATTACTTCTAAGGAGTTTTCCCTTCCAACAAAATTATTCCGGAGCTTAACAACATTTTTTAGAGCTTATTGCTATACAACAGGTGCCCATTGCCAATTTTTTATTTCACTTTTGGATTTTAATATCTATCACTATGCAAATGACGTAATATCGAGCCTTGAAACAGTTTCGTATATTTTATAATATTTTTTATAACATTTTAATCCAATTTTCGCTGATTTTTACACTTAGATTAGTATTTATACAATTCTTGTTTTTGTTTTTATTTTTAATAATTTCTACACTTTCTTTGAATTTTCTATTATATGTCTTCTTTTCTCTATGTAGAATACTTATTTCATTATCATCGATTTTACAATTATTTAACACACTATGATCATGAAATACTGAATTTAGTCTATTGTACTTTAAGTCAGCTATATGTTCTTTTACTCTTATTTTAAGTTTGCGTTTCGTTTCTCCTATATAGAAGTTAGTGTTTTCACAAGTACATAGTATCTTATAAACTATGTTTTTCATATCATCTTTTTCTATCTTCTGTTTCTTTTTTCTTTGTTTAGCTTTAAGTCTGGAGAACAAATTTTCATATTTAGGGGCAAGCTTTATATTATTTTTCCTCATCTCTATATCGATTTCCTCATACAGATTCCTAATGTATGGGAAGCTGGCATATTTTATTCTTGGTTCAGTTTTTTTATCCTTTGTTTTAATCTTCTTATTAATTTTATTTTTCCATTTATTAATCAATCTGGTTGGGTACCCGTATAGAGCAAACTTTTTCTTTAATTCTTTAATATGTTTAAGTTTATTAATTTCTTTACTAGTTCTATACTCTGTACTTTCTGGTATTCCATGTTAAAAATATTTTGTTTTATATATAATGGTATATTTGAAGTATACTTTATTGTAGTGTTAATTGAAAGGTTCAAAGTCTAATTCGTTTTCATTTCTTGTTATCATAACGTCTAGATATCTTATACTATTATCGGCTACATTTTCTTCTTCTATTTTAAATTGAATATCCTTATCTATATTATTTATTATGTTTTTGATTGTGCTAAGTTTTACTTCTGCATCATTATATATAATTAGAACGTCATCTACATATCTTTTATAATATTTTATGCCTGTTATGTTATTGATCTCTTCATCGATATCTATCATTGTTATTTCAGCCAGTTTCGGACCTATGACAGCCCCCATGCTAATACCATTATTCTGCATGTAATATTCTTCATCTATCTCGAAATAATTTCTTATGTACTTAAATTCTATTAATTCTATGATATATGATTTTTCTTCTATTTTTTTAAGTTTATCTTCAATTAGTTCCCATTTTATCGATGGGTACATATTGATCACGTCTAGGCTAGCCATTTTTGATGTTTTTTCTATTTTAACATTTCTTAGACTATCCAAAAGTTCTTCTGTGTTTCGAATTATGATATTTTTTAAGTTTTTGTTTTAGGAATTTTTCAAGATTATATAATATAGCAAATTTAAAATCAACTATGGGTCTTACTTTTTCTCCCATTTTGTGAGTCTTAAGTTGCACATTCAGTTTGGTGTTCTGTCATTATCTTGGTTGAGGATAAACTCTTTCTGCTCTTGTGATTTTATTAAGTTTTTGCAGTTTTGTAAATCTCTTTTTTAATTCTTCATATAGAATTTCTTTCGGATTAATTGGTAGTTTTCGAAATTTGTTGCCTCCCACTATTTCTAGTTGTTTTAACTTAACCCAAATGTCGTTAAGCTCCGCAATAATTTTGTTGGAAGGGAAAACTCCTTAGAAGTAATACCTGCCCTATTGGTACTTAACCAAATGTATGCAAATTAAAAAACCAAATTACGCAGTTGAAGCAGCGGCATGTGAGATCTGTATACGGAAAACAACTGTAGTCACTATGCAAGGGAACTCCCAGATAACATGCCGGTAGACGAATTTCAGGTATATTTTTTGTAAATACGATCTGTAGAAAATAATTTGATACATTTCCACAGATTGATATTAAAAACTTTTATGGAATTTTATAAAGATTCCTGCTGTTGGACTACTCGTACTCTGTTTATGCTTTCGAACGAGGTGCAGTCCAGTCTTTTAATGAAAAAAACCCACCTTTTTAGTTGATTATATAAATGTATATTTAACATTAATTCCAGTATACAAGCTCTTAACACCAACATTTAGGAGGTAACAACCTCCAATAACTGCTGTGCTGTTTGTACACATGTATTTGTAACACGTACAGACAATTATAAGGTATGTTTTATGGAGTGTTGTGTATGCTGTTGTATTGTTTACTTTAAATATCTGTTTGTACTCTTTTCTTGTGTAAAAAACACCTTTTGTTGTTTAGTTGGCTGAAGAAGGGCATTGGCCCGAAAACGTGCATGTAAAAAGCGTTCCAACTGAATAAAGGATGAAAATTTGCCCAGTGTTTTAAATCTACTGTCACTGCATTGTGTCTTCACAAGAAAGGAAACATAAAACACAATTTCCTCAAGATAAAACAAAATTCTTTTTTTTTGATAATTATGAATCTTGCATCATAATTTGCCATTTTCCTTAAATACAGTTAGGTATGCTCGAACAAATGATACTACAATAAACAGTTATCATCTACAAAATCAAAATGTTACAATGAACATGAAGGAATACTATTGGCCAGCATAGCACACTCATGTGTATGACATCTTGAGGTTTGTCTGATTTGATTAGAACATTAGTCATTGTCTTTATTGTAGTTTGCAAGGTTCAAATAACTGTTTATTTGCATCTTTAGAAATAAAAATACATTTTAAAAATTATTCTGCTATATAATTTTAGCCATAAGCCAGCAAAATAGAGTGAAAAAGCTAATTAACTTAGACATTAAGAGATGAGAAAGTGAAAAAAGTGTAGATCAAAGTAATGATTATGTTATGACTAAATCAACGATCAGTATGATTTTAAAAAAAGAAGATATAAAAAGTGTACAGGTTGTAAAAGGAAATCTCTAAATTAAGCTGTTTATTTTGCAACATCATAGAACAGATGAGAACTATTCTATTAGTTTGGATTAAAGAAAAAACAAAGGCAGGTGATAATGTCAGTGAGGCAACTATCTGTAATAAGGCCAAACAATTGTTTGAAGAACTTGAGACTAAGACTTATAGTACAAGCAATGGTCCTTTAAAGAGTTTTTGGACCAAGGTATGGTTTACCAAATTTATGAAAATGATTGGATTACAGTGTTGTGAAACATGGTGAGGCTGTTAGCACAGATAAGGATGCTACTAAAAAATGGAGAAATTTAAGAAAATAATTGAGGAAAGTTGTTTCTCAGCAGGTGTTTAACTATAAAAAAACTGGCCTTTTCTGGATGAGAATGCCATGCAAAACATACAGCAAAGAGGAGGAGACCATCTTGTTAGGCCATAAGCCAATGAAAGACCAGCTTACATTGTTCTTTTGTGTCAATATGTCAGGAGACTACAGAGTGAAACCACTGCTTATGTACCATTCAGAAAACCCCGGAGCTTTTAAAAACAAAAAGATCCACCTTGGAGTTATGTTGCATTCCAACCAGAAGTCTTTTCTCAGACTGCATAACTGAGGTGTTTCTTCCTGCCCTAAGGTTTCCATATATGGCCTTGTTTTTCATCTATCAAACTCTATTCTTGAGATTACATAAAGACAGACAGACAAACAACAGTGGGAATTTATAGTCTACAATTTTTTCAAATTGCAGCCCAATTAAATTTTTGATTTTGTATTATATTTTTCTTGTTTAAATGGTTATGTTAGATGTAACTTTGCTCTAGGTTGTTGGCTTAGAACAGATTACATCTAACACACACATTTGAATGTAGGCTAAAACAAATGAGATTCTAGAACCAATTATGTTCATTCTAATACATCCGACTATATTTTGAAGTTTTGTTGTTCTTAATTTCACCACTCTATTGTGCAAGTTATTCGTCATCTTAAGTATATAGGAGTAATAAATTGATGCTATGATTTTTTAATTATCTTTCAACATAAATTAAGATTAGTATAAAAATGTTTTTCAGATAATTATTTATATTCAAAAATTTTTTCCTATAGTTTCATTTTATCAAATTTTATATAAATTTTTAGTATAATTACCATTATCTGCTACCACTGATTT
Organism: Centruroides vittatus; assembly: GCF_030686945.1. Classification (NCBI taxonomy): domain Eukaryota; kingdom Metazoa; phylum Arthropoda; class Arachnida; order Scorpiones; family Buthidae; genus Centruroides; species Centruroides vittatus. Next base: position 8,151,282 of record NW_027122708.1, on the reverse strand, counting down.
TGGTGGTGGTACAGGTGCTATGACCACGGGAAAAACACAGTCTCTTAACTGGTTGTCAATCTGAAATAAAATAGACAAAATCATTTTAAATTAATTTAATTAAATTTAAATTAATTTTAACCAAAGTAGTGAATATTTATGATTAAAGAGATGAGTTCAAAATTTATATTCAGATATCTAAATATGACCTCACATTTTAAGTCATAACTTTTTTATTATATGACTCAATACTTTGAAAATATTTTAAAATAATGGAAATAAATAGTAATGATACGAAAAATATTTATATATAAGGGTTCAGAATCTCCATAAATTAATTCTACATGGTTGGATTTTGTGTTACAGTGGATTACCTCTTATATAATCTCTCTATGCACCGGAACTTGTAATAATAAAATAAACCGTTCTAACCTTTTATCCGGTGTCGTTCTATTTTTAGAATCGTTCTATTTACAGAAACGCAAACATTTTCACAGCCCCTCCTGGGTTCTTCTTCAGGCTTCGTCGAATAGGCCGTTAATATTCAAATAAATATTCAAATTTGAATTTTTTCGGAATATTAGCACGTGCAGCAGCTGGATATTCGTACTGCGCATGCTCGATGCTCCTCCCTTTAAATGCTGTTTTCTAGTACAACCTGCCATGCGCTCGATAGGATCATTTCCTCCTTATGATTAATGCAGGTGCTACGTAATCCAGCCTTAAATATCTCCATGGCTTCTAGCCATTTCAATTGCTGTGGGTTATAGCTGGGTATAATGATTTTTGCCGCATGCAGGTCCGCCGTTATCTCCTCTTCCGACGCGTACGTCACCAGGGCCGTAGTGTATCTACCGTGGTGTATGTCCGACTCGTGCTCCTTTAACCTCACTTTTAACGCACGTTTCGTGGAACCAATGTATGTTAATTGTCTATCGCACCTGTGATCTTCTAGCGGTATCATATATACTCCCGGAAGCCTTTCGGGGTTTGGTGGGTCTTTGCCGTTGCTTAATATTCTGAAGAGAGTCTGACATCTTCTGTACACGATGTTAATTCCTTGTAGGTTGGCCACGGTTTTGTAAATGGATTTCAGCACTGGATTGTATGTGATAGATATCCTTTCATTTTCTTCCTGTCTGATATTCAATGGTTGTGCTGTCTGATTATTTTCCTTTTGGGACTTCTTATGTCTTCTAGACAACTTTTCAATGAGAGCTTTGCTATAAGCCATGGATACAGCAAAGCTCTCATTGAAAAGTTGTCTAGAAGACATAAGAAGTCCCAAAAGGAAAATAATCAGACAGCACAACCATTGAATATCAGACAGGAAGAAAATGAAAGGATATCTATCACATACAATCCAGTGCTGAAATCCATTTACAAAACCGTGGCCAACCTACAAGGAATTAACATCGTGTACAGAAGATGTCAGACTCTGTTCAGAATATTAAGCAACGGCAAAGACCCACCAAACCCCGAAAGGCTTTCGGGAGTATATATGATACCGCTAGAAGATCACAGGTGCGATAGACAATTAACATACATTGGTTCCACGAAACGTGCGTTAAAAGTGAGGTTAAAGGAGCACGAGTCGACATACACCACGGTAGATACACTACGGCCCTGGTGACGTACGCGTCGGAAGAGGAGATAACGGCGGACCTGCATGCGGCAAAAATCATTATACCCAGCTATAACCCACAGCAATTGAAATGGCTAGAAGCCATGGAGATATTTAAGGCTGGATTACGTAGCACCTGCATTAATCATAAGGAGGAAATGATCCTATCGAGCGCATGGCAGGTTGTACTAGAAAACAGCATTTAAAGGGAGGAGCATCGAGCATGCGCAGTACGAATATCCAGCTGCTGCACGTGCTAATATTCCGAAAAAATTCAAATTTGAATATTTATTTGAATATTAACGGCCTATTCGACGAAGCCTGAAGAAGAACCCAGGAGGGGCTGTGAAAATGTTTGCGTTTCTGTAAATAGAACGATTCTAAAAATAGAACGACACCGGATAAAAGGTTAGAACGGTTTATTTTATTATTACAAGTTCCGGTGCATAGAGAGATTATATAAGAGGTAATCCACTGTAACACAAAATCCAACCATGTAGAATTAATTTATGGAGATTCTGAACCCTAGGTGATTGATTAACAAACATAATCCGTTCCAAGACTTTGTTCACTATCCGAATTTGATTAATTTGTTCTGGAGACCCCAAAAAATAAAAAAAATAAATATTTTCTTACTACATTTATTTATATGTAATAATAAAAATACATATATACACAGTCTTGCATTTTTATTAGTCATGTTTTTTCCATTTGTGGGGTGTTAAAGAATCTGTTAATGTTGATTGCTTCTTCTCTCTTCTTCAGGATTTTTCAGAAAGTAACTAGTAGCATTGTAATTGCAGGGATCCCCAAGCCTATTAACCTCAACCTGGTTTCAATGCCATTCTAAGACTGTTGTTCTGATATCCTCCCACTTCTTCAAAAGACATGTTAATAAAGATATCAGCATTAATCCTCTTTTTCAGAAGAAAACATATCTGCAGAGTTTCTTGGCATTCTTCTGTTATTAGATCAGTTTCAGGTTCCATTATGAGCTCTTCAATGTTCTTTATTTCTCAGATGTGATTTTTGTTACTCCTTAAGCTGCTTGAGTCTTCTTGATTGTACAGTATCTTTCTTAGATAAGATTGAACTGCGGCCTACTGTAGACCTGTTCAAGCCATACTGCCCAGCAACATCAGACATCTGCCCACTCTCTACCTTTGCTATTATACTCTCACCTTTCGAAAATAAAACCGACACAAAACTTAACGAGTGCGTCGCCGAGAGTCCTGCGAAATACTATAAAAGAATTGCTTCTGTCAGAAAAATAAAGGCTGGAATTACAACGGAGAGTTTCAAAGTTCAGAGAAAACTATCCAATCACTATATACTGGGTTGAGCATTGATGTCGATGTCTCCCAGCTCTGAAAAGTTTCGAATTGTTTGCCTGAAGACAAGGGAAGACCAATTGGTATTCATTATTATTTTATGTCACTTCTTGTGTTTGTTCTGTGAAGTGTTCATTATCTAAACATGTGTTCATTGTCCAAACATAAAAATCTTTTGCAAAAGTGTTCCTTATCCGATTTTGTTAACCAATCACCCACTGTATATGAAAATTCCAATGGTACATTTTACAGAAAGATTCAAGCCTCATTCAGATTCCAGCTGACCCAAAATATCAATATACCACTTAATTACAAGTAATGTGTCAATTAAATGCCCAATATCAGATGAACAAATCAAAAATGATTATGCGTGAACCAGGAAAAATTTGGTACTTTTGTGTGAAAAGTCATCTGGTAGGTTTCCTTTTTCTAATGCATGTCTCCCATGATATTACAAAGCCATAACATAGGAATGATTAAAACAAAAGTAGTCTTGACAAATATTTCAAATATAATTTTATCAAGATTCAATAATCATAAAAAAACTAACAAAAATTTATTATATACAGTAAATGTTTAATTATATCCAAGAAAATACTGCAGACTCACTACTTAGACAGCAATCTGCAATATTAAGATATTCAAGAATATTCTTGCTGCACATAATGATGCTGTCAAATACTGGTGATATTGATACCTAACATCAAATTTAAATTTATAAATACTTTCAAAAAATGAAATGTATTTCAAAATGCAACAATATTCAAAATACATTAATTGCAACAATGTTTGAAGAGAATTCCATTTCAGAAACCTTTGACATGAAGATAATCTATAGAAAAGATTGAAAACATTAGTCCTTCCATCCATAATTATTTAGTAGAGTTATTTATGGTTCTTTAAAGTGTTTTGTACTGTGTACTTATACTCTAATCTAGAGAACTATTCTGATGGAATCAATTGTACTGTTTACAAAGAAAATTCACTAACAATAATTTATAATTTGAAATATATTTGTATAGTTATAATTTGAAAATTTAATAGTGACTGATATTTATATATATGTGTGCAAGCATGCACATGCACAAGTATCAATCACTATTAAATAAAAAAATTTTAATACTTTAAATATGCAAATAATAATTATACTTTTAAACGGGGCGTGTTCATCAGTCGAGGCTGCTGGCGTTTTTTTCTTGTGCTCCTGGTCATCTATACTAAGCCTAAGCAACATACGTTTTTGTCTTTTTATTGCTGTTATAAGTTTAAATTTGTAACTTACTAAGATAAATTATTTCAATAATAACATCATTAATAAAAATGCAACATTCTCCACCTAAGCGGGGAAGGCCTTCAAAAAACCGTGCCAAACTGGATACCAAGAAGAACCAACCTCTTTCGTCAAATTCTAAGACAATATTAGACTTTAACTTCAATTCTGGAAAAAACCTTCATGAAGAACCTAGTGACGAAATGAATCCCATCTTAAATTCATCGCAAATAAGTGCAAATAACATTCCAGGTGAGTTAACCAAGTCTGACTATTATCTCTCTACTAAACCGGATAAACTTCCAGACACCTCTACTTCAGTGTTATGGAATAAAATATCAAATTTGATTAATACTGCTAATGACAAACTTTTTAGACAAATGGTTATGATAAAACAAGATCTAGAATCTATTCACGAAAATATCCGTGAAACGAAGGACCACCAGCTAAAAATGGAGAAACAATTAATTAACTTAAAACAACAGGTAGCTAAGTTACAAATTAACAAGGATTGCATTCAATTTAAAATGGACTCGTTAGTTAACGAACATCGCTATAATAACATTATTATGTACAACTATCCAAACCATAAAACCACCTCAAGAGCAGAAATACATAATTTTATTACTTCTCTTTTAAATATAAAAAATATAGCTCAAGAAGATATACTAGAGATAGTTCAACTGTCTAAAACGCCCAATATAACATTAAGAGTTACTCTCAGCAATAATCAAATTAGAGACCGTATTTTTACTACCATTATACGGAAAAAACAACAAAACTCGTTAGAAGAATGGAATAATTTACAAATTTCTCCGGACTTAACTAACAATTCAAGAGCTAGACGGAAATTTTTATTACCAACTTTCTACGAACTACGTAAACAAAATTCGCAGGTTAAACTGCGTAATGATATCTTATTAATCAACCATGAAAAGCTAACCTACAATTTAACTACTGGAAAACTGGTACAAGTAGACACTTTTCTTCCATCGTCAAGAATAGATATAACTAAATGACAAATTAACAAACAAGATAAACTTCAAGTCCGTAAATTTTCTTCTAACGACCAATTCCTTACTATTATCAATTGGAAGAGTCGGCAATTAAATATCAAAGTTAAATAAGCAATTGACAATTTATTATTTCTATGGGCAACAATGAAAACATCAAATTTGAATATTCAATTTAAACTCTACAATACTAAATCCTATCATCTATTATGCAAGCCCAATATGGGGACTGGATTACTTATACAACTTTGAAACTCTGCATAATTACTTCCATTGAATGTTATTCCATCTTGAAAAAACAATACTTGGATACGCCTTCCGTCATGAGATAAGTTTTATTTGGGCTTTATCCCATATATTAAAACATATTTTAAAATTCTGCTACAGACTTAAATACAAAAGTGTCGATAATACCGAATTTGTATATCAAGAATTGATAAAGCAGTGCAATAACGAGAAAAAACAGGCAGCTTTGGCATTATAAGTTTTGATGAATCTTAAATACATTTGGCATATCAGAATTACTGTTCACAGATACGATTCAAGACTGGAAACTCGCTTACTTACTGTCAATCATGTCAATCTGATGACATTTCTATGCTCCATCTACTCCAAAATTGCCAAACACTAACTAAACTGTGTGGAAAATATGATATTATAAGAATATGCAACAATAGATCACTTCTCGACTTTAGAATTAACCTAAATTTCATCAGTAGAAAGGATGCCTATAAAATTTGTAACTACTTTGTTAAAATCACGGAAAAAATTATTGGTAACATCTAATTATTTGTTGTTGTACGTTTAGGCAAATCCTTTATAACAATATATCCTAAAGGTACTAACAGTGCCTTGCAATAAATTATGTTGGTTAATAATCACTAAAAAAATATGTAATATGTATCTTTATCTTGTATTAATTCTTTAAGTAATACTTGTATTTGTACCACCCCCTTATAGAGAAACTTTCCCTAGCAAATAAAATTAATTAATTAATTAATTATATTATACTTTTAAACTTTTCATATATTTAAAAACTAAAATGTGGGTAATTATTTTGTAAATAAGAATATAAAATTTATACCACTTCTCAACAGTCAGAATTTCACATTTATTTTATAAGAGCAACATAAATTTTATTTCAAAATATTTTAATTTACCTCTATTTTTAATAATTTTAATCCATTAAAAATGTATACCTGGATTCTGTTAATTTTTGCATGCAGTTGTAATTGATGAGGTGATGTTTTATATTGTAACCAAAACCCAGTTTGAAAAGATCGACGTATAACACGATTAATAGGCTTACACATCATAATCTCTTTCTCATTTCCAAAATCAACCTATTTAAAAAGTAGTTATTGATATTTTTAATTTTCTTTCATAAAATAAATTTCAGTAATATCATTGCAATAATATATATATATAGTATTATATCCTAATTCTTATTTCTATGATATATTAGTCTTATCTGTAAAACTTATTCTATGTGTGAATTCATATATACGTGTAGAATAATCAAAAGTTTTATTTATTAAAATTATCTAACAATAGGTATTCTTAAAGGAATCAATAATCTTTGTTAAGTAATTTCAATTTTATCTTCAGAATCAGCACCTTATATTTATGATAAGTAAAAGTTTTCTTAAATTATTTTCAGCAACTGTCTTCAAAAGTGTTTAATTACATAAAGATTATGGAATCCTCAATGCAATTAATCATTTTAAGTCATCTAAAACAGGAGTTGTAAAAAGAAAAGTTAAACTATTTTAATAATTAATCATTAACATTACTTTAAGTTTAAAAATTTATTAAAAACTAGTGAAAATTATACAATTATGAAATTAAGATTTTAAAAAAATTATACTTCAAGTTTTCCCTCAAGATGCCACCGAGGTTTTGGTTTTTTCCCAATTTTCTTCTCCATTTGGTATCTTTGATAAGCTTGTTCAATAGAATTACATTCCTTTATACTCAGTGCTTTGTATCTGGAACCTTTTAATTTCTTTGCTTCCCACAAAATACCAGAGCTAGAAAAAAAGTAATTTTATCTAAATCACAAACAATACAATACAAAGGAAAGTACACAGTAAAAGAACTATAAATTGCTTAAATACAGAAAAATTATTTGTCATTTAATATTTTATAAACAACATTATATAAACTACAGTAGAGCATTGATTATCTGAATACCGATCAACTGAAATATCGGTTAACTAAAAGCGTTCCAGTCGGCATTTCAAATTTTCACTAGTGCTGTGGTGTAGCAGCAGTCTTCCCCTCCCTGCCAAACTAAAGTGTAGACCTACCTACTTTAATGTACTACTTTATGTAAGGTATGTATTTGTAAGATGTGTGATACAAAATATATAAAGTACAGTTTTGTGTTTAATATATTTTTTTGTAAATGATCAGTTATCTGATAAATAAGTTATCTGAACAATCCCAGTCCTGAATTATTTTGAATAATTGATGCTCTACTGAAGGTTTAATTTGACAAAAATAACAGGAGAAGAAATAAAACTCATCATTTTTAAACTAGGCCACTTACATTACATAGCAATGTAATTGAATTAAAAAACACAAATTATCATAAATTTAATGGTTACTATTAAATTTATAATTTTTGAGTCAAGTTTTAATGGTTATCATAAATTTAACAGACTATTCTAAGAAAAATTTGAATTTGAACATTGTTGCTAAAGTAGAGGGACAGAGATGCAATATTATATTAGATGTTAACTGACTAATTTCTGACAATCTTTCAAGAAAAGTTGACTTAAATTTTAATTGAAATTTTGTTATTTATATTAACATTCTTGTATACGAAGTACAAATGGTTAGCTCTTCTGCTGAGATTCTTATAAATAAATAAAAGGAAGTTGTAAGCCTAGACCCACTATCAAAGTGAAGAATGTTAAAAGGGTAAAAAAATGTAATTACATAACAGGGACACTACCATGCAAGTGCAAAAAAGGAATTTAAAATTTTTTCATTATATGTTATAAATTTTTTCTGTGTTCCAATCTGAAATGTTTTTCTTTTGCATTCAATTTGAAGATGGATATAGACAACATCCAAAAACATTTATCAAAATATTTAAACTGACCTATAAAGAAAAGGTAATATACAGATCATTTTAATCACAATTACTCATAAAACAAAGGATCATGCTCTAAAAAGCTGTATATATATATATATATATATCTTATTTAAAGAATAATTTTTAACTATAATAAATAAACAAAAATAATTAAACATCTTTTGTCAGAGTAATCAACAACCAGTCCTCTCCACATGCAATGCGAATAAAAAATGACCAAATGCTCTAAACCTTGAGTTTAATTGTTGGGTCTCTATTAGAGTCAAGAAGTTCAAAAAGTGTTTGATTGGCAAGACAATTTCTTTTCAATATAAAAAAAATTAAATTATAATGTACTTTTATAACTTACGTAATTTTTAATGCACTTTTTTTATGTATATGTACTGTACAGTATGTTATGGAAAGTATTGTATATTTTTATGTGCATTAATTTTTCTAAAGAATAAAAAAATATGAAAAATCCTCTATCTTGTAATACATAAATGACTAAAATATTATGTCATACTCTTTCTTATAAATATTCTCTCCCCAGTTTAAATATATATGTAGCTGTACATAATTTATACAACTGCTATTATTTTGGAATATTTTCTATTACATACAGTATGATTGATTATTTATTTATTTGATATTTTGCATTTTATTAATTTGTAGTTTCTTCTAAGTTCAAATTCTTACCTTGATATACAAAGATATAAAATATCTGTTTGTGCTGTGTTATCTATCAATGATAAACCTACACCTTGTAAAGAGATTACAACTTCTAATTCACTTCTTTCTAATTCTCCAGCCTATGAATGAGATTAAAAATATATATTTAAAAGTAGTCAAATACAGAATAAAATATCATCATTATTAAATAAATTTGTATGCAGTACTTGCTGTGCAGCAGTAGCCAGAGCAAGATCTTCTGTAAGTAGAATAACTCTTTGTAATCCATCAAGAAATGATACCCAGTAAACAGTTTCTTTACTTTCAAGTTGTATTTCATTTATTCCATCCTAAACATTTACATAATTTCATTATTAAAAACCAATAATAACATAAAATAATTAAATAGTTTTATTTACTGGTATTTAGCATCACTTTTACTTTTGTCTCAATCATTATATTTTCTAACAGATTATCTTAATATAATTTTTGACATATTATCCACAAGAAAATAATGAAACAAAAGTAAAAATGTTACATAACCTGCACTGTTATATAACAGATTGGCATTGAAAATATTTCACTTAACTTTTATCTAGTTCAGAAGATATCATTTCAGATATTCTATTTTCCTTATTTTTTCATTTCATTTTTATCAATAATTCATTATAAACAGTCAAGTGTCCATACTTGGGACAGCAGTATTATTTGAGACATTTTAGGACTTTTCACATTTCAAGATTAGAAAACACTAATAGAAGAAGAATATATGCGGTGTGTGAAGGATTTTTCACAATTTTTAAAAATGCTTTTGACAAGTTTCGATAAAGAAAAAATTGTTGAGTAAGCTTTTCATCTAAAATAAACAGAAATTCAGCAGCAGTGCATAAGCCTCATCTGCTTTAACACACAAATAATTCATGAATTATTTGCAAGATTTAGTATTTTCAATAACATTATCCAAATAATGAAGTGTTTTAAATTAATATAAAAAAAATGATGACAATTGTTTTTATTCCTTATATATATGTAATTTCTAGTGTGTGTGTGTGTGTGTGTGTGTATGTATGTATGTATGTATGTATGTATGTACATACATACACACACTAGAATATACATATACACACAACAGAAATTCTCCTGTCAAGCATGACAAAATATTTTTTATGAGAAAGTAGAGAATGAAAGATTAAGAAGATATTTCAAGAAACTCTAGAAAATTGACATTGTGATGCTGTTTCTGCAGCCCTTGACAAAGCCATTATTAATTATTACTCGATGTTGCTGAAGTCAGACTTCACGGCTTCAGGGGTTTCAGTTGTTCTTATTCTTTTAGATCTAGAACTTACCTGACCAATTTTACTCTTATGCTTTCACCTAGGCATTTCCCCCCCAACAAAATAGTGCGCCTTTTTAATTCCACGTCGATAATACAAAGATAAATTGTATGTATGTTAATTAGGTAAGTAATAACACTTTCTAAATAAAGGGCTCATTAGATCGTTACTTCAGAGTGGATAATAGAATGTCATATGGTCACTATGAAAAGGTTTTTAAAAACTTTTCATAGAAGTGACATGAAGTGGCTATCTTTTTTAAAGTTTAAATTTAATGAAGTAAGTTTAAAATACACCATTTGCTAAAATATGCAAAAATGCAACTTAAGAGAAATTTCCTTGTCAAGCATGAATGTCATATGGTCACTGACATCATTGCAATGTAAACGTGATCCCTGATCTGAAATTGATAAATTCTATAAAAAGTCTGATATTTCCACAAAAGTAGCATATATTTTCTGTCAGAACATAAAACAAATATAACCAAAATTTTATCTAAATTAGACAAAAATTATAGGAGTTATAAGGAATTCACACACACACGACAGCTTTATATTAGTAATATATACAATTATGACAATATTGCACATTTAAAATATATTATTTTATAATGAAAGATGTTAAATAGGAAGATAGATAATAAAATACATTTTTACTATGTATAAGAATGTTATGAAATATTATATGCATCCCTCTAAAATATTATTGCATGTATTTTTGAACATATTGAAGTAATGTGTGTCTATAATTATAGGGGAAACAATATACAAAACCATATATAACCAAATATTTGAAACGTTTTCTTTTTTTAATATTTATTATTAAAAATAAAAGTAACTAAATAATCTAAATGTATTTATATAAATATAATTAGAACTAAAATAAATAATATAAAAATAAGAGCATATACAGAATCTGATAAAACTACTTTAATATTCATTATAATTCAATATTTAAAAAAACTTAAAATCTATGCAATAAAAATAAATCAACATCAGGGTTTATAGTAAATTATTAAGTAACATATCTTCTGTAAATTTTTTTTTACTGAAGTGCAAGCAATTCTGTCTGTCACACCATAACAGAACTAGTATCTTTACTATGAAGTGTATTTTTATATTCTTTTTGTTCATTATTAGAATTTCCCTGTTATTCAAATATTGATAAATTTAAACAATTACGAATACAGTATTGTATTTATATCTGTGATAAGAAATATTTGAACTTAAATGTGTTCTAGACAATTTTTATAATAAAAATGTTTAAAGAAAATTTAAAAAAACATTCTTATTTCTCAAATTTCCCATGGCTGAGTAATCAAACATTCACTTATTTTGCTCTTTCAAGCGTATTTACCCATTTGATCTCATTCTTTTCAGTTGTCTTCTTCAGGCATACAAATAATATTGGATGAATTTAAAGTCAGAGCATTAGTTTTACTAATGTTTAAAATAGAAACTTAATAATGATTAAACACAAGTTTTATTACCTTAGCTAAATTTATCTTGCTAGATTTCTTTCCAATATTGATACTAAATTCTCTCTCCGTGCAGGGATCTTCCCATGTATATAAAACAGCTTGTTTACATTTTAAAGCTTTTTCTGTTTTCCCACTGTATTAAAAAAATTATTATTATTATAGATTTTATATTAAAATAAATATGAAAAACAGTTGATCTTATAATTTAAATCAGTGATGAGCAACCTTTTATAAATGTGGGCTGCAAGCAAAATTTGTAGGCTTTCAGTGAGTCATGCATTTTTTCTTAGAGTTGCAACTTTTAAGCCAGCTATGTACCAAGAGACTCTTGTAACTGCCAGTATGTTAGGTACTAGAATAATATTTGTTAATTATATGCAAGTTAGTAATATATAGTTTATTCTCATCTTTTCATTAGTCAAGTTTTTTTTTTAATGCTATTTATCACAAATATCAGCTTAATTAGGGTTGGATAACAAAGTGAGGCAAGAAACCAGGAAAATAAAATTATATGGCTGAAGCCCAGGGGTTTCATATTAGAACCTTGTGGGCCATGAGGCACAGGTTGCTCAGGACTGATTTAAACTGTTAAAAATACATATTACAAATCATTGTTACAATCCTTATTGAGTGTAAAGCAAATAAAATCATCTGAAATAATTATGGCAAATGAAATATCACCTATACCAAAGGTGACTGGATTATTTACTGAAATCTAAAGTCCAAGTTTAAATTTTAAATTTATCTTTGTATACTAGTACATTTATCAATTAACAGGACTTATTATACTGGAACTAAATAAAAAATATTATTTCTCAGGTGAACTAAATAAAAAATATTATTTATTTAGTTCCAGTATAATAAGTCCTGTTAATTGATAAATGTACTAGTATACAAAGATAAATTTAAGCTATGATAAAGGACAGAAAGGCATAATAATTGAATCCAAGTTTAAATTTTCAGAATTGGAACATGTGAGACAATACAATACAAGTAAAGAATAAGAAGACCGTATCTTGGGCTTAGTCTTTGAAGTAAAGGATTATGAGGGTGGGGAGAGAAGAAAGAGGAAGTAAGGGGGGAAAGGTAGACAGGAAAGTGGAATGTGAGTCATCTGAGCAGGCAACCAGAATCCATTACTTGCCCAAAGAAAATTTACACACACAGTGTGGGTCACAGCCCAGCTGAATACAGATATTCAGTTGTTCAAAGAAAAGGCAGTGGTTTGACAAAAAAAGACAAGACAGGTGCTACCCGTGACAAAACAGGACAAAAAGGAGTGATGGAATGGAAACACAACACAATGTGTGACAAAAACAGAACAGGCTTGACATGTAACAAATTTATAATCTTTTTTTCCCTTCCTTAATTTTCTTCCATAGACTCGTGACAGAGGGTGTGTCGCATGGGTGAGACACACCCTCTATTGTGAGTACTCTCTGTTGCTTAGGGATTTTAGCCCAACTATGAAATCATTAATCAATTCTCCTCCTTTCTGTACCTGGAGAGTAAAGTTTGCTCTCTTGGAAATTATACTAACTGATTTATTTTTATGAGATCTCATTATACTTTTTAAGTCAGAAAATGTCTTCAAGGAAAGGTTAATCAGGTTGACAAAGATTTCTTAACAATTTATAAGCTACCATCCCATCTGACTAAGAAGAGTAGCCATCATTTTCCTATCATCAGTAATATTAGATGCTATAAAGAATTCTTCCAATTGTTCTGCATATTCATCCCAATAACTATTTAAGTTATAAGAATTGATTTGTTTGCAATTTTCTGACCAGTAATTTGAAGAGGCAAAAAGTTATCCAGCCTGAAGCAGAAATCCTAATAAAATCATTTTTCAATTAAAGTTTTGGTCACAAGACATCAAAATGAAATAAGGGGAAGGAAAATAGTTACCAAAAATGGTTTCCAATAAGTGAATTTATAATGTTGCAAAGGTAAAATAAGACAAATTAAGACAGCTAGTGGCAAAAGAAGCTAGTAGCAAAAAAGAATCAATTCCATAATCTCAAGAAATAATCTAAATATTTCACAATTGATCACAAATAAAGTTATCTATGAAGATCTTGATTTAATAAAATTAAACAAGATAATTCATAAACTGAATGAAAATTGTAAGAAAAACCACAAGACTAATTGCAGAAAGTTATTTGATAAAAATATACATGCAAGCACTTTTGATAATGTAGTATCGTCTTTGCCAGAACAATATTACAATGACAATAATAAATCATCAAATGATTGAATGTATATTTTATTTTTTAAAAAAGCTATTAATGTCAAAAGACAGTCAATATGATATGTTAGTTTTTTATTGAAACCATGTAAATCAAGAACAACATTTATGCAGGACATAAAAAATGACACTTTGAAACCTATTCTATTGCACTATTTTAAGATGAACTAAATGAAATTGCACAATATATCTTCTTTGTTTATCAATATTTCAGTTTGTTAGTAGAAAATCTTGTCACTTCTATTACAAGCTTCAATCCCAGTTTCTTTTTTTTTTTTCTAATTACAGTAACTTATTAAAAACGTTTATTGTCTTACCTCAATAAAAAGTCATCATAAAAACTTATTTTTTTATTTCTGTTTAGTTTTTTTTTTATAAATTTTCTGATATTGAGATAACTTTAATGCATACTAGTGTAACACTGCGACCTAATACAAATAAGGAATCACATTCTTTTTAAATACAGTAGAGCGTCGATAAGTGGAACGTCGGTAAGTGGAATGGCTGGAAAGTGGAACGATTTTCAGTCGGACTGTGTCGTGCTGAATCGAATGTTTTTGATACTAAATTTACTTCTAAAGTATAATTTTCATGTTTTTTTATATTCTTTAATATATTTATTTTGTTTGTACAAAATGCAGAAATAATTTTTAACGATACAATAGCCTCGATGATTATTATAAAAATTTTCGTTAGGCTTAAAATCGACGAAAATTCAACACGAAGCGATACGCAACGGAGAAAAATTTGAACATCGGACAGGTTAATGTATTTTTTCGTACAAAGTTGGAAACTGGAACAAATCATTAACTGGAAGGACCCCAGTCCCCAATTGGTTCCACTTATCGACGCTCTACTGTATATAAGTTGAAAATAGCAGTAGAATAACTGGAACATCTTCAAAGTTAAAAAAATAAAAATGAAACATTAATTTTATTAGTGAAAATACTAAATCTTAAAATGAAATACTAAAAAATATTTAAAGAACTGTGTTAAAGTGAAACTATCATGTAAAATGAAATTTGTTTGCAATTTTCTGATCATGTTAAATTCAAATTGTGCAATTAAAATAATATAAATCAAGGATTAGTTATATGTTTATTTAAAAATTTTTATAATCTGTAATATATTATAATTTATGCTAATTAATTAAATATTATTTACTAAATTTATAACTTACAACACTATACAGCATAATAGTCATTTTGTAAATAAGGATAATAATAACAAAAAATTAAAATAATATACATACACTTGATGATATATTACTGGAAACGTTTCTAAATTATTTACTAAAAGAACAGCTGCATAACCTGGATGATAATCATCGAATGTTAGGATGATAGATGCTTCTGCTACCTGCACATCTACATTTAAACCACCTTTCTGTTAAGTTAAAAAAAAAAAATATTTAGATAAAGCTAAAGAAAATATAAACTTGTAAAAGTATAAATTGGCAATAAATAAACATTTTTTAAGTAAAAAATATGTCATATAATTATTTTATAAGAACTACTTACTGAACCACTGCACTTAAGAAGAGTAGTATGTTGTTTCTTAAAAGTAAATGGAATAGTTTCATCAGTAGTTTTGGCATAACGGGCTATCATTTCTGTCTTTTTAGCATCTTTTGGCCAAAATGGCTTGCACTTACATATATAAAAAAATATTATTATTCATTAATATAATTTATTGATTGTATTTTAATAGTTATTACTAGGTTAAATGGAAAATTTTCATGTTTTCCAGTAGACTTCACTATAGAAATAACTAGTGTTATTTGATTAAAGGTATTATGATATTTAACAAATTTTTCCTGATATATGATAGCACATCATTAAATATTTATTTTAATTTTCATTTTTAACATTATTTGGATAAAATCAAGAACCAATGTTAATAGATAATATATGTATAAATAGCTTGTTATGCTTTATAAGTTTTGAAAAATACCACTGCCATAAACAGTAAAAACTTTTTTGAAAATGTTATTTGAAAAAAAGCAATACAGCAAATAAGGACAGTTTATGGTTTCAGCTCTAAAAAGAACCATGCATTCCAAAAGATTACTGCTTTGCATATGTTAGATATGGATGGTATAATTTATGAGCTTTTAGAGCCCAATAAAGTAACAAGTTCTGATAATTGCTGACAACAAGTACGTTGAAAAAGAAGACAAACAAAAATATCCATATCTGGTCAACCAGAAGAGAATTCTTTCATCAAAATAACACATACCTTCATGTCAGTTTACTGATGTAACAAAATATAAAAGAAAACCAAATTGAAAAATTTTAAATTATCTGTTCCATTCACCCAACTTAGCATCTTCCAATTTCAATTAATTCAGATCTTTAAAAACATTTAAATCAAAAATTTTTAAAGTTTTTAAGAAGTGAAATATGATGTACTGTACAGTACAATCTGTTTTGAGTGAAAATAAAAACACTTTTATGCACATAAAACCAACCAACTTGTGGAAAGTAACTGCAAATGAGGGCAATTACATTTTTTGATAGACTAAATAATTTTTCCAGGATTGTCACTTCTTGTCTGGGTTTTCATTAGTTAAAAGACTAGCTTTAACCTTCACACCTATCAAACCAACTACCTTATAAGATTAATTTGATAAGTCTGGAAGAAAGGCAAATAAATTAGCCTATTAACTAATTATTAATAATAGTTAAAAAATTTTTATTTTACAAAAATTCTCTCTAAACTTTTTCCCAAAAAACAGAAAAACTTTTCATTTAACCTAGCATTATATTTAACAACAAACATTAAAAGTAATTATTACCATATTTATTCAAATCTAAGAGACATCTTAATTTCTGTGCTCACCCATAGATTTTTTTTTTTTTAAATACACAACTTGAGACAAATTTATGTCAACAAAAATGTTCAGTATTTATTGCAAGTAAAGTAAGTTTTATATATATATATATATATATATATATATATATATCTGTCCTCCATGGTATTCAAATCAGAAACCTCTCCACTTGCTGTGTTAGGCCCTTCTGAATCAATATTAATATTGTTTTATTAATGCTCCTAAGTATTTGTTTTAGTCGTTACATATATGCACTAATCATTTTATACTAATCAACACTGGAATAGATATTCGCATGCAATCATACTCAGTGTTATTTAAAGAATGAAATGCATATCAGAAATGCAACATTTCTTGAAAAAGCACTGAACAACTTCTTGTGGGATTTACATCCAAATACTTACAACATTACTGTAATAGATTAAAAAAACAGCTAAGTTACTTCTAAAATATTCTCTATTACAAGTATTGGTTGAATAAAATCATTAAAATGGTATCATAGAATTAGTGACAAAAATATGATGCATAGTACCAGAGGTCACTAATTATGACATACTGTATTACATCAAGTCTAATATGCAACCTATTTTCAAAAATACTAAAACTTGAAAAAAGTGCATCTTATATTCAAGTAAATATGGTATATTATACTTAACATAAAAACACCATTATTTAATATTAATAAAAACATAACTAATTTAGTGTTTCAAATTTTCATTTGTGAATAAAAAGATTAACATCTCAATGATATTTAAGTTTTTGTTACATTATAATCTTTCATCAGTTTTGCATCAGATTGATTATTTCTCATTTCTTATTTTATGACTCTGATTAAAGAAGCAATCAATTTACATTAAAACAGTTTAATTAAAAAATTTATTCTTTTTTTTTTTTGGTGGTTTTAGGCCCTTTACCGCTCTGAGAGCACAAAAAGGCCAATAAAGAATTTATTCTAATAAAACAGTCTCAAATATTCAACAACTTTACATATTTACAACTAAAATTACTTTTACTATTTAGAAGTCCAAAACTTTCAAAAACTTATAAATCACTATTGTTTTTCATATGCTTTATTCCAGCTATGGGCAACCTGTAGCCCTCAGCAACTTTTTCTATAACCCATATATCAAAATCCTTAATTGTAATTATGTCATAAGTAATTTATAAGTTCATGTTTCTAGTGAACAAAAGTTGTAAGATTATAATCAATACATCTGAAGATTAGTTATTTACAGTATTCACATTTCCTTTACAAATTATTAGAGTTGGCTATGTGAGAAAACAGCCAATTATAATTAATAAGTTGAATTACTCAAGCTGCATCTATGATTTCTGAAATATTGAAAAACTTGTGAAAATGAGCAATGCCAAAATTAAGTTCAAATACATACATAACATTTTTGGACATTTTCAATCTTAATCTTGATCACATATAATGTTCTATTTAGAAATAATTAAGAAAATTGAAATTCTGATATATTTTGAATCTTAAAATTTGATTATATGTAAATATATTCTACATATTTTGTGTTTCAATCCAATCTCTCATTAGAATAGTGTAATATGGTTCATTACTATAGAAAGGTTGCCTATGTGTGCTTTACCTCATTCTCAAGTATCCTTAATTGAGCAGAACATTCAATTCAAATATCAAAGGCAAACACAAAGCTCATACTAAGAAATGTAAAATTTTACTTTTAAGAAAATATTTAAAAATTAACCTTAAGATGTGAAAATTTACTACTACTAAATGTTGATTTACTTTTCATAGAGTTATCTATACATCTGAATTTAAACATTCATTTAAATTTCAAAGATTAAAATAACAACAAAGTACTAAATTTAAAAAAATTCTGAAATTACTAAATAAACTTCTAAAATCAAATTAAAATTATAGAATTTCTGTAAGTATCAATCCTATCTCCTCTTAAATAGATGATTAAACCTATAGTCTTTCTGTGTTAATTGCTTCATAAACATTTTATGTTTGTGGAATTTTATTCACCTTGAATCAAACCTTTAATGCTCTTGCCAAAAATCTTTAATTTTAGATTCTGATAAAGAGACTCAAAAATGTTTAATAAAGTATTTTTTTGGATTTATAGGGTAAAGTAATAGGTTATTTAGTTTAAATAGTATAATTTATAAAATAAGTCAAACAGATATTTATTTTAAAATTAAGAAAAATGTTTGAATTTTTAAACAGATATGTAACATAATAAACTGTAATTATATTCACAATCTTATTACACAAAATCTCTCTCTTACCTCATTACTAGGAATTAATAACCATAATGCATCATCAACATTTTCACGAATTTCAATATCAGTCTGGAAAAAAAGATGAAAAAATACATCTACTAAGTATAAATATATACTGTATATATAAAATCAGATATCATAACATAACAGCATTACAAAACTTTGAAAAAATTTCATTTCAGATAAATGAATTTTGATTTTGATTATATTTCCAATTTGTGTATACAGGTGTAATGTATAAATATAATAGTTTCAACTTGTACAGTACATAAAAAGCAATGAGGAAAAATAAAGAAAGAGAGACACATAAGAATAAAATTGAAAATAGAAATAAAAAACAGTTAAAAACTGATGTTTAATATTCATAAAACCAAGATAATTTGAAGGATAACCATGCTCCTGGTAAACATTACAATTGTAAGTGTGAATTTATTTATTGAAGAAAGAATTAACAGTGAATTTACACATAATATAAAACCAAACACTATGAAAAATAAACAATAATAAAAAAAAACAGAAAATTCAAAGATGCTGATAACTTTATTCAATGAAGTCATATATAGCAGGAGAGAGAAGGGAGGAAAGGAAAAAAAAAGTACATTTAACACAAATATTAAGTGGGCTAACAAAGAATTCGAAATTATTAGATGTATAAATAATTCATAAAAATAACAGGAAAATAATAGACAAAATATATAATGGACAAAAAGTGTGTATATTAGTAAAAACAAGAAGTGAAATGACTATAGAAGAAAAGTACATATTACTCTTAAAAAAATAATAAGACTGTTTCCAGATGAATGTTATACCTAACAGAGTAGTATGTAACAACATTGTATTGACATACAATTCACAGAACATATGATACCATTATTTCCTAAAGAGATCCATAGTGCTTGTAAAGTTGATGACTATTTCCAATGTCACTGTTGAGAAAATTTATGTATACAATGGAATCTCAGTTCTGCATACTACAAGTTGAGAATAATTCCTACAGATTAAGCAAGAGTTCTGAAACTGAAATAAAGAACATTGACATAAAAAAAAAAACAACTAGAAAATAGTTCATGTGCATGTATTTCAATTACAAATTATTATTGTTTACAGTAAAATAATACAGTAATAGAAAGAAATTAAGATAATAATCTGACTTGTAAAGCCAACAAACTTCACTAAATAAAATATTCAAAGATTTCAAGTTATACTATGAAAATAAACAAATTTTATAAAAACAACATTATAAAATGAAGTTTAACTGCATTTAAAATAAATTGTTTTCCAATTTTCTTATTAGATTTTAAGGTTCAAAATATAACAAAAATTTTCACTGGATTTTAAATATGTAAATGATAATTTATTCATGAACTTCTGACTTTATGATGATGATAGTTATGAAGAAAGACTAAACTACTATACATACAGTACAATGTGTGTCATTATAATATACACTTATATATGTCATTATAATGCTACTCTTAAAATCATGCAATTTACTTATGCAAATCATTAGCAGATTTGTTTTGTCAATGAGATGATCTAACTTGAAACTACCTCAAACTGCACATAGAACAATTTCTTTAAAGTCTGATTTAATTTTTGTGATTAACAAGATCCTATTAAAATTTATTTTCAGTTTATTCAAAATGTTCCTTATATGAGACAAATAAATTTTTGTAATGCCTTCATTCTATCATGAACAATATAAAAATGATTCTCAAAAACTGTCCTCAATCTTTATCCTTATTTTACTTAACAAATATTACATTCCATAATTTTTTCTAGAATTTGCAGTACTCAGTACAGCAAATTGCAGTACAGTTAAATCATACTCTATTTTTATAAAAGAATCAATAATATGAGACATTAACAAAAGAACTGAGAACTATTAGACAAAACAGGATCTTTAGGAAGCAATGTAGACAGATATGTACATCAAAAATAGCAATAACAGTATTAATTACTACTATTTATTGTTCCAATAAATAAAACGAATATATTTTAAATAAAGAAAAATTTTTACATTACACTTGTATTTAAATAAAATTATAATGAATAATTTGACTAATATTTGAAACACTTTCTGCATATGATTAAAATGTTGCTCTTTTATTTTACATAAATAAATTTTATTTTATTTGTCTAATACCTAGGAACCTTATTGAGTACTTAAAATTTAAGGACTTTAAATGTTGTAATTCCTTGAGTGAGGAACTAGCATTGCTGCTTCTTGGACAGTAAAGTTTAATGAGTAATGTACAATTGGGTAATGTAAATACCATGACATGTTGCTAATTCATATTGAACATACTTTGCAACCTATTATAAGCCCTAAAGTTCTTCCACAACTTATGTGATAAGCATACAACCAGCATGATATTACTGGTATACAACCAAACAAAATATGCAATTACCAACAAACCAGCAAGCAATTAGATTTAACTAATCGTTAAACAAACGTTTTCATCTTTTTTCAATGGTCATCCTCAGGTTTTGACGTAATGGAATGTTAAAAGAATGCAAATTCCAAAAATTTTAAAAAGTTTGCACATTGTAAAAATATGTGCATGCTCAATGTTGCATTTAACAAATTAGACTTCAAACTGGCTTCCAGTTTTAAAAATACTAAGTTTACATAAAATATAAAAACCAAACTTGACCAAGAAGATCTATTGTACGTCAAAGCACGCCCTCCATGTGGCTGCTAATGAGTCCATTTCTTTAAAATTAATTGCTGTCCCCCTCCTAAATGCTTTAAATATTTACAGTTGTTCAAGATATTTCAGGTTGGCAGAGTCATCGCAAAGTTGTAGTAATTGGACATTGTCAAACTTAACCTGGACATTGTTATCAATGATGAAAGAGGCCAATGCAGTAGTGGACAGACCTTTCTGAATCATGTATTTATGCTCCTTGATCCTCATTTTTAGACCATGTGTGGTAACTCCAATATATTCTCCTGAATGGTTCACCCTATAATTGTTAATAGGGATAGTATAGAATCCTAGGATACAATTCTGGTCCAATCGGTCCTTATTGTTTCTAATAGTAGAGAAAACTGTAGATCTCCTGTAAGCGATCCTGTTACTTGTAAAGTGAAATATTTCTTTGTATATGTTGGCAAGGATCTTATTATAAGTAACATGTAAAAAGGACTCATCTTTTGATTGTAATGTGTCTGTTGGATGCTCCTGGTGTGCAACAAGAGCATTGATGAGGTGTGCAGAGTATCCATGCTGCCTGGCTATACTTGAAATGTAATCCAGTTCTATTTTTCTATTCTCCACGATCAAACACTGGGTGTAAGCCCTTCTTACAAGGGCCTTAAAAGTGGAGGTCTTATAATTGAAAGGATCATGTGATCTTGCATAGTTGAAGAGCAGAGCATATGAGGTCTTACAGAACATCTTTGTTCTCAATCAGCCATGTTGTAATACGATATCTATATCAAGAAAGTATACACTGGTGCAGTTTTGTTGTTCTGCCCACATAAACATTATCATTGAAAGCCTCGATGAATGCAGAGAAGTTTGGTAATTTTCTCCAAATATAATCTCTCTACACACCAGAATTTGAAATAATTAAATAAAAGTGAGATTAAAGGAGCACGAGTCAGACATACAGCATGGTAGATACACCACGGCCCTGGCGACGTATGTGTCGGAAGAGGAGATAATGGCAGACCTGCATGCGGCAAAAATCATTATACCCAACTATAACCCACAGCAATTGAAATGGCTAGAAGCCATGGATATATTTAAGGCGGGATTACGTAGTACGTGCGTTAATCATAAGGAGGAAATGATCCTATCCAGTGCATGGCAGGTTTTACTAGAAAACAGTGTTTAAAGGGAGGAGCATGGAGCATGCGCAGTACAAATATCCAGCTGTTCCACGTGATAATATTCCGAAAAGAAATTCAAAGTGAATATTTATTCGAATGTTAACGGCCTATACAACAAAGCCTGAAGAAAAGCCCAGGAGGGGCTGTGAAAACGTTTGCGATTCTAAAAATAGATCGACACCGGTTAAAAGGTTAGAAGGATTTATTTAATTATTTCTCCAAATAATCAACACATCATCAACATATCTTGCATATAACATTATGTTATACGCAACCTGAAATATCTTGAACAACTGTAAATATTTAAAGCATTTAGAAGGGGGACAGCAATTAATTTTAAAGAAATGGACTCATTAGCAGCCACATGGAGGGCGTGCTTTGACGTACAATAGATCTTGGTCAAGTTTGGTTTTTATATTTTATATAAACTTAGTATTTTTAAAACTGGAAGCCAGTTTGAAGTCTAATTTGTTAAATGCAACATTGAGCATGCACATATTTTTACGATGTGCAAACTTCTTAAAATTTTTGGAATTTGCATTCTTTTAACATTCCATTACATCAAAACCTGAGAATGACCATTGAAAATATTTGTTTAATGATTAGTTAAATCTAATTTCTTGCTGGTTTGTTGGTAAGTGCATATTTTGTTTATATGATAAGCAAATTGCTGTAACATTAGGGCCAAATTTCCCATTAGAAAATTTTGGAAATAAATGTTTTATTTGTGAAATCAAAATTCCATGGTCAGGAAAGTATATACACCAATAATTGCATTTGGCCTAATAATTCTTTCTACAGAGTTCTAAACGCCTCATGTTTAACTATAACAACTCTGTACAACTGCTTTATTTAAAATATAACTAGAAATAAAATGTAATTAAAGTTTTTAATCTTATAACCATTATTAGCATCCTGAACTTTTATGTTATTAAATCCAAGATGAGATTTGTACATTAATTTATCATCATATTATACATGAAAGCATTTTTCTTTTATACTGTATATACACGTAAAATCAAATCTTGACCAACAGTATTTACATTAAAATATATAAATAAAATTTACTGAAGCTGCAAAATTGTCTTTGTGTTCTGTCGTTACAAACACCAGTGACTTCTAAAAACAATTTTTAGTTGTGGAGACGACCTTTTACAACAGAATACTAAGACAATTTTGCAGTTTCAGTATATTTTATTTATATATTTTAATGTATATATACTTATTTATTTGTTATAACATAAATGTAGCATGAGTCAGAATCCTGACCTTGGTAATGAATACAAGACATAACAGAAGCCGATATTCATTCATTTCACATATTCTCAGTATTAAATTTGTAAAACAATTTTTCAAATTTGAAAGCTAAAAAAGCCTATTTGCAGAAGGATTAACGAAAATAATTAAAATAGATAAAGTAGAAAATAATTTCCATAAATAACAGATAAAAATATTAAAAATAATTTATTTTTCTCTTTATCTTAAATACTTTCTACTACAAATTGTATTGTCAATTAGATTGCTTAACCAGATGCTATGTCAAGTTCTTACATTTTGCTATCTATATAAGTGCATGTGCTAAACACAAGTGTATATTAGTGTGCATTGTGAATGCCAGTGTATATTTTGCTTACAAACTTTAGTTACTTTTTCTTTTAATCCTTACAAATCAACAACGTCATACAAACAGTAAGATTTTAGTGGCAAAGTATCAAAAATACCAAAACAAGTGAGATTTTTCTCTCAGGGCTGTCAAGACAACACACAAAACTGTTTGAACTTCAATACTTTATAAAATCTTAAATGTCCACATCTATGTAACAATGTCACAAACAACATGCTGTTATCACTTGATAAACCAGTTTAGACATAGCAAAAGACCCTACAGCATGATGTTTGATGTCAATCAAAGGTTTGCAAAATGGTTTGGCAAGATCTATTGTGGTATTTCTTGTTGGATTTTCAGTGAACCATCAAAGGATAACATGTTATGCATCTATGAAAGCATACCTCAAGGTAGCATAGGTGTGGACACACTTTAAGCAGCTGCAGCTGATTCCATGTTTACTAGACAAAGTGGTTTGTTCAAATGCTATGGAAAGTATTGCAGTGTATTGCACAAAACCATGTTCATCAAAAATAATTCTCTCTGTTCACAAAAATGGGTTATGGTTCATAATGAGGTAACAAAATGCAGTCTGCAACACTGTCACATTAATGTGAACATAGCTTTAAAATGGCAAACTATGGATGAATTATCAGGCTACTTTTCAGACTTAAACTTAAAAAAAATAGATTATAAGTTTATATCAAGGTTGAAGTTAAAGTTAGTGAAAATGTAATGATTCAGACTCAAGCAAATATCGTTTTCCAACTCCACAACCCTGGTTTCTCAAAGACAAAATTAAAGTGCTAGATCATTTGAAGAGAGGAATTCAGCAATGTGTTCCTTGCACTTTTGTGGTAAGTGGATCTGTCATAAGATATATTAGACAGATTGGAAATGCGGTAGTAAAACATCTTTGTATTAAAATGTTTTTCTTATTTTATAATTATATATCTATTTTAATCCCTTGACCTTATTTTTACTTTCTCATCTGTTATTTATAACAGGTGGAAGTATGTCAATCAGTAGAAAAATGACCACTCAAGATTTTTACATTTTTTGGACTTGAGACCTTGAAATGTCAAGAAATGAAAAAATAAATAAATAGTAAAAAAATCAGTGTGTGTGGGGGGGATGATTTTGTTCACCCATTTTGTAGCTTAACTCCTGTTCCTTTTTTCCCTCAAAAATTTCTGAAATTTTGCAGGGAGATTTATGTATTACTGAAATTAATACTATTAAATTTTGATGGTTTAAGGTTGATGGGGTGGGGAGATAAAAGATGCTCATATAAAAAAAATTAAATACCTTCTAAAACCAATAACCGGCGTGAAATATTTTCAAAATGGCGAACGTTTTCGCTGCCCCTCTTGGGCTCTTCCTCAAACCAATTCTTTTTGCTGGAACCGGATTCATAATCGAATAGTTTAAATAAATGGAACGTGTTCCATTCCTAAAAGTTCATGCAAACCTGGATATAACACCGATTTTTAATGAGGCAAGAGTGATCCGCACTACCCAACATCAAGAACATCTGAGAACTTTGGAAGAGAGAGAAATTTACAAGGCCGATCACACAACAACATGCATCAATTTCAAAGAAGAAAAGAATCTCTCTACTGCTTGGCAATTTTTATTGGAAGAAAGGTCATAAATCGGTAAATGTCACACGTAATTATCATAAGATGCACGCATCATTTTCCCAACGGAATAAAAGAAATTTAAATGTTTAGAACGGCATGCGGTTGCCGCACGTACTCGAACTTTTAGAAACGGAACACGTTCCATTTATTTAAACTATTCGATTATTGAATCCGGTTCCAGCAAAAAGAATTGGCCTGAGGAAGAGCCCAGGAGAGGCAGCGAAAACGTTCGCAATTTTGAAAATATTTCATGTCAGTTATCGGTTTTAGAAGGTATTTAATTTTTGTTTATACAACCCGGTGTGGGAGAAGCGTTAGGATGCTCATGTCACATCTCCAGTAAGGTCAGACTTAAGATTTTACTCATTATTAGCATTTAAAATTTTTTTTATAAAACTCATCTCTAACCTCAAAATTAAGCTTTTTCCATTTTATAACAACTTAATTAATAATATAAAAAGTTTTTAAAAATAAAATATCATAACAGATGGCACTACATACAATATTAAATGTTTTTGTTGGAAAAGTTACACAGCTTGTTGCTGGATTTTTTAAAAATGTATTTCACTTTTCTGTGTTTACAATTTCACTACTCATAGCAGTTTTGTAAAACTTAACTGCTGCAAATAGACTTCCTACTGTAATTGTTTTCAAATTATATTTTAATAATTTCATAACACAAAAACATTTAAAGCTAAATTTTTATTAAAAAATGTATTTTAAAGTTAAATTTCAAAATTCTCACATTTATGTTTGAAATACTAAATTTCAAATATAAACTGATAGAAAATTGTTATCAATTTGTCGTGATCTTAAACAATTTTGTCATCTTTAAATCTTAAATTCCAATAATTAAGAAAGATGATAAATTTTCAAAAACATTACTTTACCTGAGACTTATTTAAGATGAGATAGAATGGAGTGAATATGATTATTTTAGTCAGCCCAGCATTACTTAACTTAATTTGCACACAAATCTGAAATTAGAAAAATTTATGTAAAACTACAAAATACTACTACTAATACATATTTATAATATCAGTAACTTGGATGTATGTATTTATTATAAAATTCTTAAATAAAAAATTATTGTAATATGTTCTTTAAATCAGCATAAATACAGGTCTTATTCTCTATAAAGTATTTTTACATTTTTCTAATCAATAGTACATTTATATTCATTACAATGCTTGAACCATAAAAGTTGGTTATATCTTAATTACAATGCCGCTTCATGTCTTTAATTCTAGTTAGAAGTGGTCTCCCTGTTTCACCTATATAAACAACTGGATTTACATAATACATAAATATCTAGGTTAGTTCATCAGTATGTATTATTAGTTATTTAATTTATTGGTTGAATTGTATGTATGTACAATTCAACCAATAAACTAACACCAGCTGAATGAGAATGTGAATTTGTTGATGGTATAGGAGCAATTCTTAAAAAAATCAAATTTTAAAGATTAGTTAGTATTTATATATTTGGTTTTATATTTTCATCTATTAAATAAATAATATAAATAATAAATAAATAAATATTTTCTAACATCTATTAAATAAATAACTGTAATCATCTTAATTTTAGCCTGAGGATGGGTAACTGGATTGTTGTCACCCAAAATATGCATAGCATAAATAAAACATTATTCCGAAAATTTCCTTGGCTGTGAGTCCTAGTCTCTGATTGATGCAGATAGTGGAAAAACAATATGAACACTTTGATGATTTTTTTAGCTTAATTTTAAGCTGAAGTGATTTTTACATCTGCACCATAACAATTGGGAAAAGAAGTAAAAATATTTCATATCATCATAAGTTTGTATATAGTAAAACTTCATTAAGTTGAAATTGTCAGTACTAAAGCTAAATGATTGCTGGATTAAATCAGGCTACTTTTCCACTACTATTAATAATTAAATAATTTGATGCTAGAGCCTCTAGTTCCAAATTATTTAATTATTAATAGCAGCAGTAAAGCAGCCTGATTTATTCTGGCAATTGTTTGATGTTTCCAAACGTACTTAATAAATAAATAAATAAATTTATTATGAATATCACACTTTGATATGTTTATATATGAGTAATTGTCAGTACTTTTAAATCATAGTATTTTTGTGTACCTTCCACCCTTTGACATAACCACCATCTGTGATCTTTATTTTTCCTTATATTCCATGTGAACATAGACAATTAAAATAAACACTACAGCTCCATGCCATTACATTCTTGAATCAACATCCTTTGAAATTGGCATTATAATTGGGTCAGAAGGGGGATCCTTTGACAATGCATTCAAAAGTTCTTGAAAGATTTTTGAAAAACAAATTGATAGCAAAATGTATATGGCCACAGAAAATTTTTAAAAATTTAGGTATTTAACTCATTAATTTGAAACTAACTCAGTCAGGACTTTTTGGCCTCTTAAACTTTTACTTGAGGTTTTACTGTATTGCCATTATATAGATTACATTATATGAAGAAAATATATGGATAAAGATATTGTAAAAGAGAGCAAAAAACTTTTAAAATACAAAAAACTTGAAATCATGAGTTATCATATATACAGTCGAGTCCTCATAAGTCGACACCCCAAGGGAAAGTGGAAATGTATTGAGTTAGTCAATGTGATGACTAAAGCGAAGTTGGAAAAAAACCACAAAACTATAAATAATAAAATACAGTAGTGCGTTATACTGTAGTATAGGCTTACAATACATCGTGTCCTCCATTTACAATTACTCTGTAGATGAAAAACTGAAAAATTTGTTTAGTGTTGTTCGTTTTGAGCACTTAACTGCTCAACTTTCTTTTTCAATGATCTTGAACGCCTTAAAAACATCATCTTTGCAATTGTCAATCATTGGCAAGTAACGTCTAAGGATTCTTAATGAGAAAATGCAAAATTGGATTCTGGTGTGACGATGTAGATTGTATATTCTCTTTTTGTTTATCTGCTATTATTTTATCATAAAAATACATAAAATGTTAAGGCATTTTTATTAATATGTATATATATTAATAATACACTCATGTTTGTGAAAATTGCAACACCATGAAGGAATTGTCAGAAATTAATGAAATTTATTCCACATATTACTGATAGTGGTACAAATTTACAAGACAAAAAAACAAAAAGATCGTCAGAAATCAGTACTTTGTGTGTCCGCCACACTGAGCAATGAGAGCCTCACAACGTCGTGGCATTGAATCATAGAGGTTCTGAATGTAATCCTGGGGAATGGCATTCCAGATGGCTTCGACTTGACGCTAAAGTTCAGTCTTATTGTGTGCCCCACCAGCTGTACGAGTGAGTCGCCAACCAATGAAATCCCAGATATGCTCGATGGGCGACATATCTGGGGAATAAGCAGGCCATGGAAGAAGCAAAACCTGTTGTGCACTGAAGAAGGCTAGTGCAGTCTGAGAAACATCTGCATGGGCATTACCCTGCTGAAATACAGCACCCAAAATGTGTCAAAGAAGGGGAGGACCTCTGGCTCCACAATTTCCCATATGTAGCGATCACTGTTGAGGTTGCCCACAATGTGCACTAGATGGAATCGACAATTATACCCAATAGCACCCCACACCATGATGCCAGGTGTTTGTGTGGTATGATGCTGGATAACACACTGTGGGAGCAGACGTTCCCCTCTGTAACATCTGATGTGTACTCTTCCATCATTGTACTGCACATTGTAGCAAGATTCATCAGAAAAAACAACTTGTTGCCACTGGGCACACTACGCGCTGTGTTGCTAAGCCCATTGAAGTCGAAGGTGTCTGTGAATCAGTGAGAGGGGAATCCTGCATAGAGGAACCCTTGCATACAGTTCATGCTGCAGCAGATGGTGACGAACTGTGGAGCTAGACAACAAAACTCCTGTAGCCATGCTCCAACATTGTGCTAACACACAAGAGGATGCTGTATGGTCCATTGTAGCCATACGGATGAGGTGTCTGTCATCCCGTGCCATTGTGCTATTGCTTGCCCCACTACCAGGTTTTTGCCTTATTCGGTTCTCCTTGGTCCATTTCTTCCAAACACGCATCACTGTTGTGGCATTACACTGCGTGCGAGCTGCGATTTCTCGATATGAAAATCCATCCTCTTGCATACCAACAATGCTACCTCGTAAAAACTCCGTTAGTTGTTGGTATGGCTTCCTCCGCTTTTGACGAGGCATATTGACCACCAATGAAACGTTTACTGCAGACAGAGGAAAATAAAAGGATTTCAATGTATCTCTACAGTCCTTTATATACCTGGAACAAGTGGCTGATAAGGAGCAGTTTCTCGTTCCACGCATGCGCAATTGCTTTGTAATTCTAATCATTTGCATGTCTTACCTCACTTTACATTTCCTGTAAGTTTGGTTCAATTTGCACAATTCCTTCATGGTGTTGCAATTTTCACAAACATGAGTGTATTAATATATTATTAAATATATTAATTATATATTAATAAATAAATCAACTCCCCCTCCTAAAAAAAAAAAAAAAAAGAGTTTGCACCACACGTGCGGAGTGAATTCATTTTTTCAGGAGGGGTGATGACTTATTGGAGTGTGAAACAGCAAAAGTATGTCGACTTATCCAGTGGTGACGAGTTAAACGGTGTTGAGTAAACCAGAGTTTTTTAATGTTAATGCCCATGTAAGTCAGCTGGGACCACAGAAAACTGACTACTTAACTAATGGTGTTGAGTTATCCGAGTGATGACTTATGCACACTCGACTGTGTATAATATAATTATAAAAAATAGAAAGTACATGTACAGTTCAGGTTCATTAAATAAAAAGATAACTTTAAATAATATTTTTATTAAAACCTATTATTATGAATAATATGCCATTCATGAGAATACACTACAGCAAGAATACAAAAATAAATTAATCATCATCATAAATTAATAAAAAAAGCTCATTTGATCCTTTCTGTCAAAGATTTTTTAAAATCTTTTATAAATGAATGATTATACAATTTGAAGCAACTTCATAATCTTTACACAAGTGAATATTACAAAATGTAAAGTCACATTGTATGAAATATAAGAAGAGACCTAGAAAATACAACTTAAATCAATTTAAATAAATAGTAAAATGACTGCACAATAGCAAATTTAACAGTCTTTCTACATCATCATATATTCAAATTGCTATATTTGCATATTTCATGAAAGTTATAAAAAAGTTAGCAATGTGAATTGTAAATAAATTAAATGTTAGGTATCTCAAGTTAATAAATACAAAACTACCTAAAAACATAACTTGTGATTAAATTTATTTTTAAAGTATGTATGATTAGTAACTTAAAATTTTTTGAACTTCAAGGGCAATACTATCATCATTAATAAGGTTCATCAACAGGATCCCTCAAGCAGATGTTGCTAAATTAGAACCAAAATGTAAAGAACAGACAATTTTTGAGATGTTTCGAAAGATGTTAAAAAGAAAAAAATAATAATAATAATAAACTTCATAGTTCAGAAGAACAACACACAAAAGCTGAAAAATTTTTATTAAACAATTTTATTACACAAAAAAATTTTATTAAACAAATTAAGAACAAAGGTTAAAAAAGACACAGTCGTTCCGAAAAAAAATTCTTCTAGACGATCACCATTTTTTCATTCTTGTTCTAGAACAAACTTCTTAGATGACCAGACCTTCCTTTTTAGGCTACTTAGCCATCTAATGTTAAAACGTAAAAATCCAATTTTTAAGAATTTTAAAAAAATTTTAATTGGACTAATTCTGTTTTAAGGAACGTTTTAACATGAGATGGCTAAGTAGCCTAAAAAGGAAGGTCTGGTCATCTAAGAAGTTTGTTCTAGAACAAGAATAAAAAAATGGTGATCGTCTAGAAGAATTTCTTTTTCGGAACGACTGTGTCTTTTTTAACCTTTTAAAAAGAGTTTTAACATCCGACGGAATTTCAAAATTAAGAACAATTTATTACAGTCAGCTCCTGACTTATAACCATCTATAATGACCAAAATTAGTGCATTAAACAATTACAGTAGAGAGTCGTTAATCGGAACCCCGGTAATTGGAACGATTTTCAGTCGGACTGTGTCGTGCTGAATCGAACGTTTTTGATACTAAATTTACTTCTAAAATATAATTTTCATGTTTTTATATTCTTCAATATATTTATTTTGTTTGTACAAAATGCAGAAATAATTTTTAACGATACGATAGCCTCGATGATTATTATAAAAATTTTCGTTAGGCTTAAAATTGACGAAAATTCAATGCGAAGCAACACGCAACGGAGAAAAATTTCAACATCGGATAGGTTAAAATATTTTTTTGTACATAATCGGTAATCTGAACAAATCACTAATCTGAACAATCCCAGTCCCCAATTGATTCTGATTTTCAACTCTCTACTGTATTTTCAAATATAAACAGTTGCATTCATAATGGCATATTACACAAATATTAACTATAATATTATAATAGGCAATTTTTAAAGTTTTCAAAATGTTTTATGTTAAAAAAAATGAAAACAAAAAATGTCATTAATAAACATTATTTGCATAGTTTAGTATTATATGATAATAAATTAAATACATTGAATACATAAAATATAATTCATTTTGTCAAATACTTACTCCATACGTTTGACCATCTTTACACTTAGCCAGAACTGTTCCTTGACTTCCAATTACATCAAGTGAGAATTTATCTGACCATTCTGATTCATTGGCTTTCAGTGAAGCCTTAAAAATAAAAACAAATTTTTTCATAAAATTTTCAAATTTCATTCAAATGTGTCATTTAAATAATTTGTTTTACAAAGCACAGCCGCTCAACCTTAACCAGCAAATTATTTAAATCTAATATTTTTAGCTATCTCTGCATCCATCTTCAAAATATCACAAAATGGAATTGTGAAAATCTGAACTTCAACAAAAAAAATAACACAATTTCATCATACCTATTTTGATCTGTCATTGATAATTATCATCTGTTACCTGAGAACATCTCATTTTGCACGTTCTTGACAGCAAAAGTAATGCTTTTGCTGTCATCTTTTGATCTCCCGGTTGTGCATTACCAATTTCAATATCAGAACTGATGGCCCAATGAGAGAGTCGTCGCCAGTGCATTGATTGGGTTAGTTAGTTTAGTGCATCCTAGACCTCCTTCTCCATCTACAGATATTACCTACTCCTCATACACAGATCTCATCTACTCCAGTAATGGATATTGCCTAATCCACACACGAGGATATTACCTTTTCCACAACTTGCCTATTCACCGAACTGATCCTATTATCAACCTGTCTGCACAACCCTACTACTGAAGACACCTCTTATAGCTGGAATGTCTTGACAGAACGATCCATCAGGTATTTATTCCCAAGCAAATTATCATGTAAACTCTCTCTCTCGTGACTACTTCCATTATATAGGCTAGTTATTTCTATATAATATAATGTATCTATTGAGTAACCTTTTTCTTTGCAATTAAACAGTTTGTAGGGCAGAGGGCGCCACCACGATTTTGGCACACTGACCGAACTTCGCTCTCGAACGCTGTCAAGGAGGGACGTTTTTCTTTTTGTTCTGTGCCGACCATACCTACTGTAAATACCTCTTAATAGTGAATGATACTACTGTATATATCTAGCAAACATGATGAATAAAGTAAGATACTTCGCAAGGATCAGTGTCTCCATTAATCCTCACAGACAAGTAAAGGACGCGCTGTCGAGATTGAAGTGATCATCATCCAAGGTAGGACCAAACTCGAGCCAATTCTACTGAAACGCACCGACGGATTTTAGTCACATCACTAAAAGTTATTTGTTTGTTACCGTAGTATCTGAGTGCATTACTTCTGTCATGCTGTCTCATAGTCCTCCATCTGGTATCCGATCACCTATGCACATGACCACTCATATGCGGTAACTAAAAAAAAAAAAAAACAAAGGAAAAATACGCAGTTGCGGCTTCTGTGTCGAATGAGACACAATGGTGTCATCCCAATGAGGCAGTGCCGACCCTCCAGTCACAGAATAACTACTTTTAAACCAAATAATCATATTCATATGGTATTCAGTTTACAAATAATTATTCCATTTTGCAATATCCTGAAGATTGCTAAGGAATATGAAAAATAATGTTTTGACTCATACTGAATTTCCCCAAACATAAGACCTAACTGGAAAATAAGCCCTAGCATGATTTTTCAAAATGCTCATAATAGAAGCCCTACCCCTAAAATAAGCCCCAGTTAAGAATGTCAGCCAGACAATTGTATTCAGTACGTCCATTGTGAGTTACAATGAACATATGGACGTACTGAATACAATTGTCTGGACGAACAATTATAATAATAATACATAATTAAATATAAATAAATATTATTATTGACATTAATACTTAAAAAAAATGATAATAAAAATTATAATTATGTATTTGTAAATACCCAAGCAAGTGCCTTTGGACAAGACATCCCCTGAAAATAAAACCTAATGTGTCTTTTGGAGTAAAAATTAATAAAAGACCCAGTCTTATTTTCAAGGAAACACAGTATCAGCCATGATAAATTATGGTAGTCCAGAATATATTTGAACTTGGATTATACTGCAATATTTTATTGAAGCCAAATCATGCAATTTTTATACTTTTAGATATAATTAAGTACTCTTAGGTTTTTGATTATCTAATACAAAATTAAAAATACAGTAGAGAGTCGTTTATCCGAACACTGGTTATCCGAACGCTTTCCAGTCAGACTGTGTCGTGCTGAATCGAACTTTTTTGATACTAGATTTACTTCTAAAGTACTCGTATGATTTTCATGTTTTTATATTTTTCAATATATTTATTTTGTTTGTACAAAATGAAGAAATAATTTTTAACAATACAATAGCCTCGATTATTATTATAAAAATTTTTGTTAGGCTTAAAATCGACGAAAATTCAACACGAAGTGACACGCAACGGAGAAAAATTCAACACAAAGCAACACGCAACGAAGAAAAATTTCAACATCGGACAGGTTAATATATTTTTTCGTACATAATTGGCTATCCGAAAAAATCAGTTATCCAAACAACCCCAGTCCCCAACTGATTCGGATAAACGACTCTCTACCGTAATTAAATATTTAAAAACAGTGAAGCAAATCAATTTTATTATTTTAAAGACAATTTAATTACCTTTTTCTTTGCAAAAAAATTTTTTGCTTTAAAAGAAAACAACAATGGAAAATCCATTTCTGGAGAATGTTGAAGTATATTAGTTTCATCAGTCTACAATAATAATAGTAAAAGTTATTGTAAGTAATTTTCATAATTAATATTTACAGTAAATTTAGCAATTATTAGTTGTATTTTTACTAATTCTTAGATAACAAAATGCTAAAAAAATAATTAATTAATGAGTAAAATGCTTTTGCATCTAATTTACCTATCTGTTTAAAGAATAAGCATACAGAAAAGTGAAAAATCTATTTATCTTACAGTGACAGAAGCAGTAATAAGAGTATAGATAGATATAATAAAAAATTAAGCAACAAATAGAATATTTAAAAAAGAACTCTAAAAAACATATTTATAACTTTTCTAAATTAAACAAATGATATTTTTCAAAATTAACAAAAAATTCAATTAAACATTTTCAATACATTTCAAACATAGCAAAAAAAAGCATGCGTAATGAAATATCAGGTTAGGATGAACCACTCACAGACAAAGAGAGTGTTGAACCTCTTCTATTATCTTTATCTGACTGTGTTAATAGAATAAATTTCAAATGTTGATCAATTAAAATATAAATTTCTACTCTATATGAAATTTTATAAAACATGCTTCATTTATCATTTAAATGCATATAAAATGCCTTTATAAGTCAATATCAAAAAGTAATATTAATACATTTAAATAAAATTTTACTTTTGAAACTAATTTCTTAAAATATGTTTTAAACACAAATTTCTGAATATTTTAAAGTAAAACTGTTTTAAAAGTAACATTATTAAAATTCAAAATTATTTTTTTAAGTAAGAAATTCATTAAAATATTGTTATTAAAATTCAGATATTAGTAACAAATATATTTGTAAAAAATCTGTTAAGTTTTATTATGATGTTAAATTTTAAATATATTGAATTTGATTTTCACCTTTGGTGAACCTGATGAATCTGATTTCTCTAACTTCTTAGATTTCTGAAGAAAAAGATAAAAATAGACAGACAGAAGAAAAAAGTATTAATCACATATAGAACTAAAAAGGAACAACACTGATAATTACACCTTCACAAATTTCACATCAGTGCATTCACTAACTAAAACAAACAAAAAGTGAATATGGATATCAATATACACATATAATAATAAAAAAAGTTTCTTTATATAATTTGAAATAAGTAATAATTTTAGATACGTATGAAACTAAAAATAGAAAATAAAATTTTCAAATTTTTATTGACTAGTTTTATTTTAACTAACTTAAATTCTTTTATCATAAAAAAATGCAACATTATAAAAATAATAATAAATAATAGATTGTCATTATATTACAATAAAGTTAAATTTCACTTCCTAATTTTAACTATATATCATATATCTTGGCAGATAAGACAATAGTTGAATCATAAGAAAAAGCCCCGAAAATCCGGGGTTGTCTTAGAGGACAGATACAAAAAAAAATTAGATTGAAATTTATATAAATTAAAACCATTATAGTAAAACGGACAAACCATAATTATTTACTAGTAGAGAGTAGAGTATGTCCACAAAATAGAATAGCCCATATGATGTTTTTATGAATAGTCAAGGTTATTACCCGAATGTCCGAATCAGTGTGAATGTTTGCAACAGTCGCAAGGAAGTGCTGCCAGATGCATGAAAATAAAATTTTGTGTTCTTTCAAAAAATTATGAATATAACATCTATATATGCTATATAGTATTATTATCCATATATGCTATACAGTATTATTATCCAGAAGATGATCGCTGATCTAAACTAAATTCATAGGCTGTTGATAGTTTGGGGGTTGTCTTATAAGACAGATATATGCTAAAACTGTAAAACTTTGATGAAAACTTATATCTTGTTTTATCTGAAGGTTGTCTTATCTGCCGAGATGTACGGTAAATATAGAAAATTAAAGTTTTTGGTTTTTAAGTTTT
This sequence comes from Centruroides vittatus, assembly GCF_030686945.1. Classification (NCBI taxonomy): domain Eukaryota; kingdom Metazoa; phylum Arthropoda; class Arachnida; order Scorpiones; family Buthidae; genus Centruroides; species Centruroides vittatus. The sequence goes on along the minus strand of NW_027122708.1, from coordinate 8,113,905 downwards.
TTCATAACATACAGGGTGAATATGGAAAAATATATTTTCATAAACAGTCAACATTAAGATTGATAAAAATAGTGTATTATGCAATTAGTTTATAATATAGGCATTTATGACATGAATGGAAGTTTGGCATACGAGCAGAGTGAGTGGGCCAATTTCCATGAATGCCATAATCGCTAATTATAAACAAATTGTCATATGGTATTTTGTGGTTAAACTACACCTAAAACAATATACTTATGAAAATTAAAATTATGTATAAACACACTGTGTCAACCATGCCATAAAGCCATGCCACAAAAATTTTATAACTGGCAATCATTGATAAATATTGTTGCTGTGCCATAAAATTTTTGGTGGTTGCATTAAAATTTTGTGGCACCCATGCCATAGAGCTTTATGGCACAGGTGCCACAAACACTGTGTTTATACATGATTTTGAGTTCTATAAATAGTGTTATAGGTGTAATCAACCACAAAACATATTTTACAGTGTCTTAAATTTGTTTTAATTTTTTTTAAATCAATTAAATTATGTTCAACATATTAGGACACTGAAAAAAACTAATAATTGACATAAATCATTTAGAGAATAATTTCTTAAATTAGTTCTTATGTTATAAAATTAACAAATATAATCAAAACTGAAATCAAAATTAAATTTCAGAATAACAAAGACTGATATACACTAAAACTTTCAAATCAATTGCAAGATATTCTGTAGATTTCCAATGTCAAATTGTTTGTGGAACAGAACTAAAGATAAAAGTTTATCCCAGAAAAATTTGGCATGTTGGATTTCCTGAAAGATGTAAATATTTTAACAAAGACTTTCTTAAAAATCATAGATTTAAGTAATAAGAATAGTAAGATGTATTTATAACTGAGTGACAGTAACAGTAGTTAGTTGTTACAAGATTCAAAAATTTCTACATTTCAAGTATAATTAAAATGACAATTCTAATAGAAAATATATTTGCTATATTACATATAAAATCATTAAATAGTAAGAGCATTAAATAGATGAATGTAATAGAGAGAAGGAGACTATGGACTGCTTACAACAGATTCTCTCTTTTCCAATTAAAATATATAAAATTAACTTTTATTAGTACTTTGAAAATTAATTTTCCTCAAATTAGTGTCAATATGAAACTATTAACTCAACAGCAGTTAACAATATTCATAATCATAAGATGTATCAGGAAGACATAATTTAGATTATTCTTGTACAGAAATTTGATTTTCAAAAATAAATATTGACAAAGTTATAATTTTTCCTTGGACATTGTTATTTGTAAATATGCATATTAAGATATGCATAATTGGGGGGGGGTAAAATTACATTTTAAAAATCTTTTTACGTAAAAGTGATGACCCTACTTATTACATAAGTGCTATGGCCAAAATGTTACAGAATAAATTTAAAAGGAAAACTATTTTCTATATAGCATAAAAATACAAAAACAACTTCAGCTATGAAAATGATATATTATCATTTTAATTGCTTTGAAATGTTGCTTTGGATAAATATCTAATGCTAGAGTTCATTCAATTCACGAAGCACTCAAAATGATGCTCAATTTATCTTGTAACCTCTTATTTTCCATTTCAAGTAGCTTTTGATATGCCTCTTTGATAATTCTGGATAACAAATATAGTTTAAAAATCATTGACTATGAACATAATAGTATATTCTTCCATTTCTTATTAAATTTTTAATGTGATGATTTCATTATTAAAATTTTTTTTTAAATTTATTACTTTATGGATACATTTCAGCTATTTAAATTTTACAAAAAAAAAACAAAATGTAGTATGATTTTAAAATTTAATTTATAATAAATGATTCACACTTGCTCACTTTAAAACTGTTCAATTCCTGAATTTTTTAAAATAAGTATTAAATATTTTATAAAGTGCTTGAAATTTTTAAACTTCCTGGAAAAAGTTACATAATAAATTAACAAAAATATCTGTAAAAATACTAAACCACATTTCACTATTAGGCTTGAAAAAAGTCTTTATGTTCACTAATTTTAAAAGATTTTCAGATATCACATGAATATCATGGATTTAGAGATGAAACAAAGAAGTATTGAAGTAGCAATGATTTAGCATCAAACAATGAAATGAAAACTAGAAGGAGAAAAAAGAAAAATTCTGATTTTTAAGAATGAAATAGATAAATCACAGATTAACTGTTTTATAATGAGAAGTAAAGATCTAATGCTCACAATATAAAATTTTCTTTATTAATTCACAAACAATGTAATAACTCAACAAGCATTTATTTATTATGACATCATCACAATGTTGCACTGAAATTTTTAATCATATTTTTAATTTCTTTCACTTAACATGTGTTCTCCACCTTCAAATTAGTAGCAGCTTGCCCCTGTACAGTACATCATACTTTTCCTTTAGCATTCAAGTTGTGCCAGTCATCTATCTAACATCTTTCAGAGGAAAATTTTTGAATTGAAATAACATGGCTTCCAGTTTGAATCAGAAGTTTGTATAAGTTAATCAAGGCCTCATTTTCCTAAAACAGTGAGGAAAAATGGGCACTAATGTTTGTTCCAGTAAAGTATATTAGCCAAAGCAACATAACTGTCTTTATTATTTTAGATAGCTGACAAGAACTACTATTAAAAACCTTTCTAAACAACAGATAATATTGAAATAGAATAAATAAGACAAATAATAAAGTTGCCTTATATTTACAGGGTGGTTAATAAATATTTTAAATTCGTTTACATATATTTAATATGACAATGTCGTCATAATATGCGTCAATTGCCACTGTGGTAAAAAATGATTGCTACTGTGAGATTGGGGTTGGTAGAACCTCGCTCACTTGTCTAAAATGGCTCTATTTGTTCTAATAATAATAATAATAATAACAATAATAATATTTATTTCCGTAATATGGAATGATCCCGTTACAAGGGAGAACATAATTTAAACATTTGATAATTTTACATTAATAATAGTATATATCTTGAATTATAAAAAAATAATTTTGTTTATATCTCGTTACCAGATTTGTTGCAGGCCTTCTCAGACAGTTTAACATATTTAATGAAAAAATTGTACAATCTTGTCATTATAGTTGGGCTCATTTGAAACAACTTTTTATAGAATTCGTTAATTGATTTACTCTCGGATAGAGTGGAAATACCATATTTTTCCCTAATCTCTGTACAGCCTCTGCATGAACATATTATATGGAAAATCGAAATTTGCTCTTGACATAATTTGCATGTTTCGTTTCTAATCTTTATATAATTCTGATCCACTAATATATAAAAACTGTTTAGTCGGAGCTGCATATAAAATTTTTTTATCATAAACGGTAGGTGAAAATTAATATATTCGTTTGAAAAAGGAAAATTTAAGTTCTCCATATACCAGGGATGAAATTTCGAACTCTGTAATTTAACTATTTCTTGATGGATAGAGTTGTTAAACAAATTTTCTATTAATGTAGAGTTACCAAATTGACAGTCTTCTTCTGTGTTTCCAAATAAAGTGGAGAAATTTCGTATTTAGCCAACATTTGACTAAATTTAGTGAACCAATTGTTAACATAATTTTTCTTTGTTTCTGTTAAACTTTTCAGATTATTTAATATGGTATAAATCCAAGGGTTTTCACTAGTAATCAGTCTTTTATAAAATTTTTGTATTCTTAATACCAAATAGGGCTCCAATTGTAGTCGGTTTGTGTCATGACGTATGGCATATCCACGGACTGCTCTGTCTAACCCATATATTTTCCTTATATATTGTAATTGTATTATTTCGAAACGAGTTATCCAATCAATTCCCCATATCGGAAAAGCATAACATATTGAGTTCATCACTATTGCCGAAAAAAGTTGCATTTGTTTTTGAATTGAATTAGTTTTTATTTTGACCAATAGATACATAAGGTTATTGATTAGTTTATTAGCTTTATTCCACATATTTTTAACGTGGGCTTTGAAGGATAGTGTTGATGTTATGTTAAGTCCCAAGTAAGAGGTCTCCACTGTTAGCTTCAATATCTCATTTAAAAGGTAAAAATTATGGTCTTGTTTCGCCAGTCTTCCTCCTCTTCTGAAAATCTGAATATAGGTCTTGCTTGGGTTAATTTTCAGTTCAAGTTGTGTAAAGTACTTCTGCATTAAAGTAATTTTTCTCTGGAGACCAATTTTTGTATTCGAAAGTAAAACAATATCATCTGCATATTGTATTCAGTGAATTATACAATTTCCAATCCTTATTCCGTCCTCTGCTTTATCAAATTGTTTGTTTATATCAAATATGAAAAAGTTAAACAATAATGGCGATAATGAGTCACCTTGTAAAAGACCCCCAAAAATATCAAAGGGGAAGACAGTTTTGCCAGATTTAATAGTAACATGATAATGACCAAATAAAAATTTTATAGCATTTATGAAAAAGATATCTGCTCTATATTTTTTTAGTTTTTCACACATTAATTCTATTAAAACTGAGTCAAAAGCCTTCTCCAGATCTAAAAAAGCCACAAACTTTATGCCTTTTCCTAGATAACTGTATTCTTGAATAATTGAAATCAATATAAAAATGGCTATTTCTGTACCACCGTTTTTAGAGAAGGCAAATTGGGTATCGGATGTCAACTGTGTTTCTTCTAGCCATTGATTAAATCTTTTTGCGAGGATAGCTGTAAAAACCTTCCTTAAAGATGATAGTATTGCAATGGGTCTGTAGTTGCTTGGGTCTGAGCTGTCTCCTTTTTTATATATCATTCTGAAGTATGCTGAACGCCACGAATCTGGGTTATATTATTTTCGTACGTGTGATTAAAGCTAAGCGCTATTAAGTCGATTGCTTCAGGTGGTAGTCTTTTTAATAAACAAATGGGAATTGAATCAGGACCTGTGGCCGTGGTTTCTTTTAATTTCTTAATAGTTTTTATTATTTCTGAGGCCTGAATTGGCATGTTTATTATCCTCTCCTCTGTTCAAACCTGTCTGTTCTAGATCTGGGTGAATATTTGTGTGTTAACTGTCTTTTTCCAAAAAAAAATTGATCCATTTATCAAATCCAATAGGGTCTTGTTTTTCGTTACCTTTCCTCAATTGGTATTTTTTCACAGTCAGCCAGAAAAATTTGTTGCTTTTATCAGCCAATAGTTTTTGATTGATTAAATTAAAGTATTTTGTTTTCTTAGCTTTAATAAGATTTGTTTAACTCTTCTTTGAATTTATATATTCAATTAATTGATCTCTTGTTCTAACCCTACGAAAAGATGCTAATTTAGGTTCCTTTTGTCTCTTTGCTCTGTAGCATTCCATATCGAACCAGTCTTGCTTAGATTTGGATTTTATTTTATCTAAATGTCTATTCTTATGATAATTTGGTTCTATCTTATAATCATTAAAATTTTTTATTAAAGTATCATATAGTTCCTTAGTCTCAATTTTTTCAATTGACTTAATTTTTCCTTCTATTTCAGTTTCAAACTTTCTTAATTTGAATCTGTCTCTCGCAATCTGCACTTTCTCTTTAATTCTTGCCTTCTCATATTTTGATTTATGATTTATAATCAATATTGATATCAATAATCAATATGATTATAATATGATTTATTGATGATATTTTGATTTATGATTTATACATTCTTAATGGACGTACAAAAGAAGACTATCCCGGTAGGCATACCTTCATGTCATCAAGAGGAGCATCGGTAATTGATTACATATTTAATATGCTCTGAAGCCATACTAGACTACTGTGAAGAATTTAAAGTATTAGATCACGACTTATCTGACCATTTCCCTGTCCACTTGATTATTAGAGATGAATCAAACAAATCAAAATATGAGAAGGCTAAATAATCCTAATATTTTCAGTTTATTTTGTATTTAAATGTTTTATTTCCTTTTATTAGCATTTGTTAAATTTAAATTTCTCAGAAATATCATTTACTGGATATTTTTATAAATAAGCCCCTTTAAAACTAAATCCATTCTTAGATAACAAATTTACTTTCACTTCCAAAACTTCGGAAAACAATTTTTGGCATAACAATTTCAAAGATAACAATTTTCATGAACTGAAGAACAAGAAATGAAAAAAAAGCTCTTTACAGATGAAAGATTAGCTCATTGTTACAGTACAGTTACATTCTTCTATCATGTATCTGTCAAATTTCAACAATCTAATAATTATCTGATTAAAAAATTTGTAATATCTATAATTCATTATATTTGCTTCTGAGAACATTTAATTTTTAAACAACAATAATAAAAGTGTTCAATACTTACTTTACAATTAAAAAATTATACTTACCCTGTATTTTAAATTTAGACCTGTTTTATTCACCATCCAAAATGGACAATATAAAGAAAATTCTAAAGAACCCTTATTTTTTACAATACGCATGCCAAGGTCCTGAAAGAAAATTTTTTTAATCAGTTCTTATGCTACTCTATTGTTTCATTATTATTAACGATAAATAAATCCAATCATTTTAATCATACAAAATACATTACCAAAACTAATTTCTTATCTGTGTTCACTGATGCCTCAAAAGTCCAAACAGATAACTCATTTGATGAAGTTTCTAATTTTTTTGAGCAAATCCATTCATGATCCAAGTAATTAGAAATCTAACAATAAAAAAATTAATTATATATATATATATATATATATATTAACTAACTATAAAATCTAAATTTGTAAGTTTAAAATACACTTACTGATTATATTTGAATAAAAATATTTACATTGTATAAAAAATAAATAAATAAAATTTTTATTTTTTTTATACAATGAAAATATTTTATTCAAATATAATCAGTATTTTCAATTAAATAAAACTTTTATATTTGAAAAAATTCACACACACATTTACTTCTTAAAAAACTAATTGTATGGAATGAAAGCACACAAATTTATCCAAAACCAGTATAAAAAATAAAATTATTTACTGATACAAATGTTTTCATCTGTTTCTAATAATCATCTTCAGGTATATCATAACCAATATCAAACAGAACAATGTTAAGCAATCAATATCAGCAAATAATTTTATTCCTTGTACTGGTTTAAGTATATCTGTATGTGTTTTCATTCACATATATTCCATTCTTTTATGTAAATATTTTTAAATATTCTTTCTACAAAATTGATTTATATTAAATTTAATTAAGTTTTAAATGTACAAATAAAAAAAGCACTGACATTTTTTGGAATTTACATACTTATAGAATTATGTTCATGGTCTTGCAAAGAAGTTTCAAACATTTACACTTACAAAAACTAAAATCACATTGTTATCCATATTTAAACATAAACTGCTGAATTATTTTTCAGGCTATTATCTGGAGAACTGATCCAGAGTAGATTTTGAGTTCCATTCTGGTTCTAATTTTTCTTCCAGAATTTTCTGCTTTATTTTTTGACATATGAAAACACATTAATTTTTGCTTAATTTTTTTTTAAAATAAAGAGTTATTATGGAATAAAAATTTTATTTTATTTGGAAAAAATGAAATAAACTTATATACCTACACATTTTATATTATTCAATGACTGCCCAGGGACTTTTCTTGGACAGGAGAAATATTTTCCCAAAATATTTATGAAATAAACTGAAGTTTTAAAGTAATTAAATAATGAGTTAACTAAATTTTTTAGACTTTACATAAAACACAAAACAAAATTAAAAATAAATAAATAAAAGCAAACATTTTTAACGTTGATAAATTCATTCCTAAAGCTAACCTCTTGTAGTCAACAATGGAATAATCTGTAGACAAATGATAACTACCTGTTATAATATAAAATATGGTTCAAAGAATTTTTACTTAATTTTTGTAAATATAATTCACATATTACTGATTTTACAATTTTAATAAACTGATAGTGACCAACAGAAACCATTTTTAGTCCTATGGCAATCTAAAAAATAAAAAATAATTGTAATTGCAATAGTGAGGAATCTTGTGGAAGTGAGATTCACTAATATAATATTTCCTCAATTAAACTCAAAGAAGGTATTTGAAAACTCAATATTTTTAAAAGCCAGAGTTTTATTTCCTTGCAACAGAATACAAGTAGATAAAAATTAAAGGAAATACCTTAATTAAACATATATTTTCCACACTATCAATACCATTTATTTACTGTATTTATGGATTATAGCTACATTTGAAATAATTACTGTTTTCATAGTTATTCCAATTCAGTTATTAAATTGTCATTTGTGTCTCCTTTGATGTCCTTATAGGAATCAAGATCTTAACTACTATTTTCTGATTCAAACTCAATGTCTCTTTCCAATTAGAGTTTTTGCTGATAAGCTCTTGACTTATGAACTTGATGGCAACTTTTCCCATACTCAATATTTGACAATATTTATAATTTCATTCCAAAAAATGTTTTCGTGAACCTTGAAATAGAAAGCACTGTCCACTTCTAGACAATTTGAAGAGATAGAATTTTAGTTAAATTTCTTACCTGACACACTGAACTACATTGCACTATACAATGAAATACTTTAAACATGTTTCCCATGCTTTTCAACCTGAGATTTACCATATTTACTCGCATATAAAACAAGGTTTTTATTCATTTTTCACTGCTTCAAAAACATAGGTTGCACTATACATGCGAGCAAAAAATTCTTTGGGTTTTTGCAATAATTTTTGTGAACAGTGTATTTGCAATTTTTACCAGATGCTCACCCTCTGAGGTTTAAAAACAAAAGTATTTTATCTGCGTCATTTGAATCATTCTTGTGTATTGTCAGGAGTAAAGATGAATAGCAATAGGAAGAGCAAAGCTTTTGAATTGAGAGAGAATTCGGAGAAACTCATAAGTGTAATCAACAGAGTGAATTCACCTTTAAGAATTGGCAAAAAAGATTCCTGATTGTCCAGCTTTACATGAACAAATTATGTTGTCGATTTTACAAGATTTTCCTTAAAGTTTAAAAAGCCAGTAATGTTTGTGGGACAGTGTGTGCATTTATGTGCATTTGATAATACGAGAGCTATTTTTTAAATAAGGCCTGTTTGTGAATGAAAGTTAGAATAATGCACAATCACGACAGTATGCATGTGCTTCTACTCCGAGCAAGCTTGGCGCACGTTTTGACGCCATTTGCAGCCATATCGTCTGTCTGTATGCTGAGCTGTAGAAGTTTAAAATGTTTAAGAAAATTCAGTCTCCCGCCAACTGTGAGATACGATCTGTTATTCGATTCTTGAATGCAAGAAACTTGGCAGCAGTGGAAATTCACCATCAGATTTGTGAAGTTTACGGTGATAATGCTATGAGTGACAGTAAAGTTCGAAAATCAGTAAGAATGTTTGAGGATGGGCGAGTTAATGTGCATGATGAGCCACGCCCTGGTCGACCTTCTCTGATTTCTGAAGATTTGGTTTGTGATGTGGATAACAAAATTTGAGAGGACCGACGATACACGATTTCAACGTTATCAATTGAATTTCCACAGATTTCAAGATCAGTTTTGTATACATTGTTTCGGAGAAACTGAATTATCGAAAATTGTGTTCTCGGTGGGTTCCAAGACTGCTTTCTAATGATCACAAAACAAAAAGATTGGACAGTGCTTTATCGTTTTGACTCGATACGATCATCCACACAGTCCAGACCTTGCACCCAGTGATTTTCACTTGTTTCGATACTTGAAGAAGTTCCTTGGTGGTCAACGGTTCAACGATGAAGAAGAAGTGAAAACTGCAGTCATGGATTGGGCTTCTTCACAGGCGGCAGATTTCTTTGAAGTCTGAATTCAAAAAATTGTAGAGCGGTATGACAAATGTTTAAACAAAATAGAAATTATGTAGAAAAGTAGATAAAAGTATGTAGAATATGGAAAAAAATATACTTTACTGATATTTACAGTATTTTTCTTCTTATTAAAAAGCGGACCTTATTTAAAAAATAGCCTTTGTATTTTATTTGTAGTTAAATGAAATAAAATTAGAATTGTATTAATAAGTCTAATTTTCTTTATTTTGATCTTTAAAGCCACACCTCATCCTATATGCGAGATTGTCTTATACACGAGTAAACACAGTATTTTTAATATCACATCTATTTCCTGGAGTTTATTATTCAGAGAGTAGGATTTATTTGAATCCTGAGATTATGAATCAAGGAAATGTAGTATATACTAAATTACAATATAAATATCAAAATATGGTTTATAACTTATAACTTCAACTTTAATATTAAATTTCTAAATTAGAACATTAACTAAAATTAATGTGACATTTAAATATATTAAATTTTTACAGAAAAACTTACTTTTATTTCAATTACAGCTTTTCCAATTTCAGCTGTCCAAAGTTCGGTACTTTCTCCAGGTTCTAAAGTTCTAAAATCTTTTACATCCTAAAAGAATTATAATAGTTAATAATAATTTGTATCAAATTTTAATAATATATCTAATCTCAAGAAACTTTTGATATACCTGGCATTCAAAACGAGTATTTTATCTTACATTAATCATACATTGTATTGTTAACTAGTATAATACAATTTCAAAGTTAGAATATACAAAACCGGCTACTTTCAATATATTTTTAAATAAATTTTAAATAATTTACTTTTAAAATTCTTTAATTGTAAAACAACTAATTAATGAATGCATTATTCTTTGGTGTCTAGTATTAATGAAATATTAATAACAACTTAAGGAAAAGATTGACAACATCTGATATAGATTAATATTCAATTTCGGTGAGACATGAATGAAGATTTTAAAATCTTCATTCATATCACATTGTAGTTATTTATAAATTATAACATTGATGTAAGTTACATTAAAAATACTATTTGAAACTAACCTGCAAGCAGTAGCTTATCGAATAAGGTAAAAGATTCTTCAGTAACGCAGTTGGATGTAAACTGATGCTATACGAAACACTGACCATTGTTTTTTTATGACTATCTTCAAAGAAAATGCGATTTATTTTTCTGGATACCTAATTAATTATATTAAGTAAAATATTACTTTTTAATGTTTAATGAAAGATAAAATTAAAAAGTTATTATATAAATATATAACAACTCAAATATATAAATAAAATTAAAAGGTTTATTTTAATTTTATTTATATATTTGAGCATAGAAATAGCACCTATAATAAGGGTAAGAAATAATAGCAAGAAAGTAGTATTAACTGAGAAACTAGATATGTGAAGAGTTTAAAATGTTTAAATTCAAGTAATATAATTAATCTGATATAATAAGTACTCTGAAAAATGCCTCTTTCATTAAGACTAATTTTACTTCATAATTTTAAACTTATAAGGTGTGACAATTTAATTCCTGGAATAGCCATGTAGTGTCACCCATGACATAATTATATCAAAATGACATGCGCATTTGTGTTTGAACTAATACATGCATAAATTTCAAGCTGATAAAGCTAGCTGTTAATTATCTATTAGGGAAGGTAATAGTAATCTGTGTGTACTCTTTGGATAAAAATGGGTGATTGAAATTTAGAACAATGTTTTAATATTAAATATTGTGTGAAAATCAGCAAATATGCTACTGAAACATTATAGTATGACCCAGAAATGAAATGTCAAAGCATGCAATGGAAATCCCAGAGTTCACTGCCCTCTAAAAAGGCATGCATGTCATGCTCACAGTTTAAGACCATGTTGGTATGTTTTTTTCAATCACAAGGGAATAGTCCACCAGCAATTTATTGAACAGGAACAAACAGTCAACAAACATTGCTATTTAGAAGTACTGCAGAGATTACAAGATTCTGTTCAAAAAAAAAAAAAACTGGACTATAGCCTGACAAGTGGATCATTCATCATGCCAAGTCATAGTGCACTCAGAGACATTTTCTGGTTAAAAAAGCAACTACCCAATTAGATCATCCTGCCTATTCACCTGACAGCTTCTTTTGATTTCTGGTTATTTTCAAAATTAAAAGCTGTGCTGAAATAATGAAGATTTTCTAATATAATTGATACCCAACAGAATGTGAGACAACTGCTCAACAGTATTCCAGAAAATGAGTTCCAGGCCTGCTTCCAGAAATGGGAATGCCATTTAAGTTAGTATAGGGATGCACAAGGAGAGTACTTTGACAGTTGCTACTGGTGTACAGTTTCATATGTATATTTTTTAAAGATGCATTTCAGGAATTAAACTGTCATACTTTGTACTTTAATCAAGTAGTCTTCATTTAAAAATGAATGTATTTTACCCTTAAGTTGTCTAAGTTAATGAAAACTCCTTTCATACAGCAACATTTATGTAGCTAAGTTATCTATTTTGTATTTTTTTTTAATTAGTAGTATATATGTCCTACAGATAAATCAAATGATGCATTTATACATTGTTTTGCTGAAATAATTTGCACATGTACATGCATTTTTGATGTGCATAATCTATTACTTAACAACATACGAGATAATAGTTAATAGTAAAGTAAATCTTTATGTAACATTTTTTAGTTGCAAAATAAAACAATTTTAGCATCCTATTAAATGGCATGACAACTACAATTTACCAGGTTTTCACCATATAAGAAAAGAAAAAAAATTTTTTTGAATGAGTTGGATACCAAACAACAAAAATTTTTTGTTTTTTATTAGATTGCTTCATTTCTATTTTGTTCATCAAATAATATCAATGTATTACATAATATAATAATAAATGTTAAAATTAACTTCAAAAAAATTAAATAGAAACTAATTTCAGTATCTTAATTTTAAGCTTAGTTCAAATCACTGGCAAAAACAGAGAAATCAAGTTACCAACAACCATTTTTCAGTTTGTAAACCTAAAAACAAATATTAGTAACTTCAGCCAAATTGAGCCAAACAGTGGTCAATTCTTACTGCATTTGAAAGGACTTCATTTTCAGTAAAAGCAATGACCATTCACACAATAATATACAAGGTGTAAATATATCACTTGAATATTTATAGGAAGTCAGTGATTTCAAGTATGTTTTGTTTTTAGAAAAAAAAATATAAATCATTTTTTTAATTAAAGATAGCAGACACTTTTGAGCAAATCCTTATCAATAAATGGATTTTTGTGAAAGTCCCTGCTATTACACAATCAGGGCTGTCACAATGGTCCCCCTTTTAGAAACAAATATCCATATGAACCTGTAAAAAAACATGTAAAAAAGTCATTTGAAAAATAAATTATACTATGAACTCATTATTGTTTTGTTACATAAACATCTACTAGGACAGACCTTACTAATAGGACTTATTGTGCTGGTGTTTGGTTTTTGCAATTGAGGAAAACTTATTCAGATAAAACACAATCTTTATTGTTCACCTGGTATTTCAACTGAAACAATGAAAGTAGTGGTATTTCAACAGTGTCCCCAAGGAGGACCTCCCTCTTACTTTCATCGTTTCAGGTGAAATACCAGGTGAACAATAAAAATTGTTTGTTTTATCTGAATAAGTTTTCCTCAATTGCAGAAACCAAACACCAGTAAATAAGTCCTATTAATAAGATCTGTCCTAGTAGACATTTATATAAAAAATGGTATAAAATAAGGACATAAAAGATATAAATTAATCATTATTGTTTTATTTTACATAATATTTTTATCAATAAGAAATTGGTTATCTACAAAGTAATTAAAAAAAAAAAAGGATTAAGCTGATCAGTCAAGAGTTGCAATAATCAACAACATTCTGAATTGTATTAAAAATCAATATAATCATCTGTATACATGTATATAAATACATATGTTATATTGAGGTTTCAGTGTACATAAATTGAATTTAGATAGAAAAATGTATTGAATAATCATATTTGAAATACATAAGAAAGACATTAAGTAAAACTGTAGAGTACAAAAAAAGACTTTTGCACAATAAAGGTAACTTTTAGAGACTTTCTTTAAAAAGGAACCAAGTGACAGCCCTGTGTTGTTATTGTATCTTCAAGACGTGAAGTTCGTTCTCAGTATTCTTGTTTTTTTTTTCACTTGTCTATGATTTTGAATTACATTTCATCTATAATGAAGTGAAATTCAAAAACATGTTAATGAGATGCAGTTTTCAAGCTGCACACTGGTAAATGTCTGGTTTTCAAAGACTGTTGTGACATTGATACTAGATATACTGTGAAAAAAGTTATGTAAAGTTTTATTTCCATTGTAGCAATTTTCTGTGGGGTATGTTACTGGGTTATCCACATGAAATAGTTAACTGTCAACAATTATTACTATGTTTTATTATTAAAATCACACAATAAGATTAATTTTCAATCAATATACAAGTTAAATACATACATACATACATATATATATATATATATATATATATATATAAAATGGGTATAATATATTAATTATTATATGTATTACAAGTGAATATAAAAACTTAATTTTACCTCAATAAAAAATGGTTGTCCTCCTTCATTTTTATCTGAACACAATAATAATGCTGTACCTTCAATATCTTCTGGTATTTCTTTCCACATAAATGGTTGTGTTGATACAGAAAAACTTGATTGCAAATAAATTATATATATAAGAAAATTTTTAATATCATAAAACCTATATATTAAATATTCACAAAACTAACTCTTGTTCAGCTGGTTTAAAAAATAATTCCCTAGTTGGCGTATAGACTGAATGAAGAGGAAGATGTAGAACTTTTTGTGGTTCAACTAAGCCACATCGCTGAACTTCATTTCCAGATGATAACATATAGTAAACTTCCATTGGAATTGAAAAATAATTGATAATCTAAAAAAATTAAAATTTAGTATTATTATTTTACACATTTAATGTTTTGTATATTAATTAGCACAATAGTAACATTCATTTCTAAATCAGTTTTAATGAAGAATATTTATATAAACAGTTGTTTAAAAAAAATAAGCATTTATGGAATCAATTACATTTTTGTCTATTACACTTATTTAAAAAATTAGTTGTAAAAACATAGCGTTAAATAAAATTAATAATAATTTTTTCTAGTAATTATAGCTGAATTAATTTGGTAGAACTTCTAATCTCTTATAAATACACAATAAATAACTTAATATAATTTAAATGTTATCATGTACAATCCTTACTTCCTCAGCAGATTTACCAATAATAATACACAAACACCTAATTACTTGCTGAGCTTGCTGATTCCTTTATTTTCTAACGTTTTCAACCTAATTTTTATAGGTTATCTTCAGGAAAAAATTTATTACATTTCCAAATTCGAATATAAAGCTTTCGAATGCTCGCGACACTTAAAACTTTTCGAATCTTTACAAATTTTAACGGTTTAAATAATAACGGATTAAACATTAAACCAACTACAAACACATTAAAATCATTACTAATCAACAAACATAAAATAAATAAATAAATAAATAAATATTGTATCAAAAGTAGATTAAACTAGTTAAAGCTGCCATGTCCTTTCTACGGGTTTTTTAATCCCATTTCTTTTTCTATTATGTATTTCCATGAAAACCCGTAGAAAGGACATGGCAGCTTTAACTAGTTTAATCTACTTTTGATACAATATTTATTTATTTATTTATTTTATGTTTGTTGATTAGTAATGATTTTAATGTGTTTGTAGTTGGTTTAATGTTTAATCTGTTATTATTTAAACCGTTAAAATTTGTAAAGATTCGAAAAGTTTTAAGTGTCGCGAGCATTCGAAAGCTTTATATTCGAATTTGGAAATGTAATAAATTTTTTCCTGAAGATAACCTATAAAAATTAGGTTGAAAACGTTAGAAAATAAAGGAATCAGCAAGCTCAGCAAGTAATTAGGTGTTTGTGTATTATTATTGGTAAATCTGCTGAAGAAGTAAGGATTGTTTCAATGGCGGCACCGGCCAACATGTATAAGTTATACAGAAAGGTTGCGTTGAAACTAGTTAAGACTGGCTGCAAATTGAGGTTTCTTAAGGAATGTGCGGATAAAAAGGTATTTCCGATGTCCATACACAGAATTAGAGTACCGTTAGAATGCCACACGTTAAGAAAGAGGTTTCAGGAGGCATGTTTACGTAGGTCAATCAGACTTATGAAGAACAAAAAATATGGAATTTTAAATGAGTGCATTGATTTGGAAAACACAATATACCAAAGAAATCCAGAATGGTTAAAAGAGATCAACGGTAGAACAGTAAAGCTTACAGAAAGGGTTGAAAATACCTTGGAAAGGAAATATTGCAGAAAGATGGCATGGATTATAAAGAAACAGGCTCCCAAAGGGCAAATACGAGATATAAAGCCATACATCCTATGGGACCAGATTGAGGTACCAAAAGAGGTAGAGAAGGTGTTAAAGAATGGGCCCAATTATGTTCCTGGTGACAAAAGCGAATGGGAAACTGCAATAGCTGAACTGGAAAGAGGGATGACCGGCCTTAACGAGGTTGAAAGAGATTATTTCAGATGGAAAATGGCATTTAGAAAAAAGAAAGAGGAACTAAAAATGAAGGGAAAAGAAAGATTAAATATGAAGTTTACAAAGGAATGGATGGCAAGAGAGCAGCTAGTGTTAACAAAAGCGGATAAGACTAAACAAATGGTAATTATGAAAAGAGAAAGGTATAATGAAGCCATCAAGGATTATATTAGGAAGACGGAATGTGATATTGTGGATGAAAAGATTGTAACGGCAACGAACAACAAGGTTAAGCGGCTTGAAAGAACACCACTCTCAACGTACCTGCCATTCTTAAAAAGATCGCATAATCCTAACCCCCGAATGCCACGAATATTTGCGTTCGCGAAAACACATAAGGAGGGCAAGGAGATTCGGCCGGTAGTTGAAAAATGCAATGCACCAACCTTTATACTGGAGAAGAGATTAAAAAAGTACATATATGAGGAGATGGTGGAAAATATGTATGTAGCGAATGATCCGAATAAGGTAGTAAAGGAGTTGCAGGAGTTGGCTTTAATGAACGATGAGGTGGGGACGGTAATGGATTATGAAAGCATGTACCCGTCCGTGAATCTAACATCATGCTTCAATGCCCTTACTGAATTTTTGATAGAGCATAATCCAGGGTTGGCGGCGCATGTTGAGGACTTGAATGGACTTGCGGATTTGATGTGCTATCAATCATTTTTTGGATTTGATGGGGTGACATACAAGCAAAAGAAAGGTGTCCCGATGGGAAGTCCCATGTCGGGACTCCTATGCGAGTTAGTAGTACGTCAACTAGAAAAAGATATCCTAAGATCATTTGAGGAGTACATTGTAATGTACAAAAGATATGTGGATGACGTATTGATAATTTGGAAAGATGAACGAAAGATTGGAGATTTTTTAATTGCTATGAATGACAATCCGCATGGGTTACAGCTAAAAATGGAACAAAAAAGCCGTACGCAGCTCCATTTTCTGGACATAAATATAAAATTTAGAAGGGGAGATATACAAACTTCAGTATATTTAAAACCAACGCTTGCGCCCCTATATATACCGGCGTGGTCTAATGATCCGTTCAAATATAAGATGGCAGCGTTTAAAGCGCTTATTAAAAGGGCGTACGTATATTGCACAGATGTACGAGATCAAATTAAGGAGATTGACAGAATTAAAAAAGTGGCGAAACAGTTAGGTTATAAAGAGAACGTAATAGGAGGGTTAATTAAGAGTTACAAACAGCATAGACACAGAGGATTTAATAGAGAGGATCGGATCAGCAAGTTCACATACGACAGAAAAATGGAAGGAGTGATAGAAGAGTTATGTAGATATAAAGGCACAAAAATGATTTATAAAAGAGCACCAAGCATATACAGATTACTTAGAAATGATAAGGACGCAATGAGAATGCAGGATAAGGCGGGGGTTTATAAGATTCCATTTGAAAACGAGCAATTAGCGGTAACAAAAGAATATATTGGAGTAACTAGACGTAATTTGGCAACACGTATAAAAGAACACAAATATGATGTAAAAAAAGGGCACAATAACACCATTTTGGCGATCATGGGACAAGAGGAAGGAGCGAACGTAAAATGGGATGAAGCGAGAATAGTAAAGGCAGTCCATTCACCTACGATTGCGTTAGGGATGGAAAAAGTAGAAATATATAAGAGTAAGGTGGAAAACAAATGTTTAAATGCAAAAGACGCAAATAATCTTCCAACGGCATGGAAATACATAATAGAAAAAGAAATGGGATTAAAAAACCCGTAGAAAGGACATGGCAGCTTTAACTAGTTTAATCTACTTTTGATACAATATTTATTTATTTATTTTATGTTTGTTGATTAGTAATGATTTTAATGTGTTTGTAGTTGGTTTAATGTTTAATCCGTTATTATTTACACTGTTAAAATTTGTAAAGATTCGAAAAGTTTTAAGTGTCGCGAGCATTCGAAAGCTTTATATTTGAATTTGGAAATGTAATAAATTTTTTCCTGAAGATAACCTATAAAAATTAGGTTGAAAACGTTAGAAAATAAAGGAATCAGCAAGCTCAGCAAGTAATTAGGTGTTTGTGTATTATTATTGTTATCATGTATTATCAACTTTAAAGAACAACCTCTATCTAAAGCATGGCAATATTTATGTGAAAAATAATTACCCCCACCAAGTGATGATAAACAAAAATTATAAATTGCGCATTATATTTAATTTAAATAATTATTTTATTTTAATTTTCGTAATATTAAAAAATCGTTACTGATATTTCAGTACGTTTTTATGTTGTTTTATTTTATTTTTTAAATATAATTATGTTATTGTATTCGTTTATTGGTTGTTCCAATTTTTTAAACTAGTATGTTCTAATTCACAATCTAATTTGTTTGTGCATTTGAACCTGAAGATCTGTTTAAGATCAAAAATGTTATTTGTTAATAAAAAAAACTTTACAACTGGTGATACAAAAGTTTTTGTGGATGGTTTTTGTTATCTTGTATAATTTTTTTTTTATTAAGAAACTTTTTCAAAATGTATCCTCATTTTATCATCACAATATAAACATAATAATTATAGTTTTGTGATTCCTAAATTTTAAATTCACATAGTCAAAGTGCTCTTTCTTTGTATAATTAAAAATTTTTCCTAATCATTTATTTCAAGAACAGTTTTGTCAAAAGTCACTTTTAATAAAAAATTTTAAAATCCAATATATTTATGATTAGATAGATTATAATATGTCTAGACTTAGAAATAAAAACTTATCAATTAATTCTATTGATCAACAAACACTATTCTCAATTTCTGCTTTTTCTAATAGGTCCTTCCAATATTAGAAAAATTGAGAGCCACGGCAGTGATTCTGCACCAGTGAAAAAGTCACTGATTGACTACTATATACAGGAATCAGTGTTATTGATTTTTGGGGGTTGATTTCTTTGCCCCAAACACCTGTAGTAATTCTGAATATCTCGTTTGAAAGATAATTGTTTTCTTAGATAGTGTGCAAAAATTTCAATTTTTCTGTAGAGGTTGCAGTAATATAAACAATCAAAAAGTGCAAAAATTGCTAAAAAAGCTGTATTTTCTTCTTTTCTTCATCTGGCATTGCAGAGGTTCCTAGAAAAAAAAAAACTACTGGATCTAGAAAGCTCAAATTTTAAACTTAAGCCTTTCTCATTATCAATGGGTCAATAGGTCAAAATTCACAGGGTTTTCCCCATAGAGCTATTTTACTTTTAAGGTTTAATTTCATGCTTATAAGAATAAAGTTGTATTAAAACAAATGATTTTCATCCAAAATGTTATCCAGAATAACAAAAACTCTAATATACAGTATGCAAATTAAAATTTCTTATAAGAATTTTACTAATAGCATATTGAAGGTAATCAGTCAGTGGCCATTGCATTGCCAAGCACCAACTGAACTGTAAATCTTAGGTCTAGATGTAATAGCACGATCATTAACCAAAAAATAATTGATATTTAAACAAATCATCCGAGATGTAAAAAAATTAGGACAATTTAGATGACAGTGAAATTTCTTTCTTAGTTTTTCTTTCATAGAAATAAGTTTGGCACTTCAAAGCAGTACCCACAAAATTTTTATTATTGTATCTTACATTTTGCCCTGAAGTGCCAAACTTATCTCTATGAAAGAAAAACTAAGAAAAAAAATATCACTGTCATCTAAATTGTCAGAATTTTTTACTTTGTGCAATTGTTTTTGTTTGGATATACAATTTTGCAATGTTCAATATTAAATAACATTTGTAAATTTTAAAACAGAGGAATGTGATGTTTCAGTAGAAGTTCAATTTATCAAGTTAGTTGTAGATCAATTTTTTAATACTTGTTACATTTCTTTCTTGTTTTAAAGTGATAATGTTTTTGCAAGGAATTCAATTTTACAATAAAATTAATCAGTTGTTATGAAACTGAATTAACAACAACTGATTTTCATTATAAATATATTTTATTTACAAGTAATGAATTAAAGTAATTCAAAGAGAATCTTCATTTTAGGGCATTCCTCGAGGCTCAACATAAAGTATCAATAAGAAAATTATTGGAAGTATTAGAACTTTCCAAAAATTCTTAACTATAGAAATAATTCTAAAACCATCTGGAACATTCCAAAACTTTTCCAACTCCAGATTTTTTACTTTCCTCTTGCAGGTGCACATCCTCATCCATCTCAAAAGCATCTACAAATAGTCTTTATTTCATTAACTAATTTTTGTTTTATTATCTAGGTTAAAAGATTTCTTTAAACAATAAATTTTTGAAAATAAAAAATTCTCCATAATGTTTAAATAAAATCAATTATTATTATTTTGCTCAATTTTCATAGATTCAAAAATTTTAATATTTTAGTACTATATGCACCTCAAAGTGTTTATCATTTACTAAGACTCAATTGAAATATCCTTATGAAATGACATCCTTTTATGATAATTTAAAAGTTTATTTTATTGATAAAATGTTCATAACTTTTATTCACACAACACACACAAACAGTAGTGACCATGGAAATTGCATCAACTATAATGTACACCAAAAAGTGTTGAACAGATATATTAAGTAGTGTATTTAAGTTGACTGCAATTTATAATGATAACATATGTAGTGCAGAGAAGAAATCAAGAATAAGTCAAAAAATAAAATTTATTACAGTAGAGCATCGATTATCCGACTCAATTGGGGACTGGGGTTGATTGGATAACTGAAAAAACGGATAACCGAAAAGTATGAAAAAATACATTATTAGTATATCCCATGTAATTAGTATATCGCTATTAACCTACTTCACCTTGAATTTTCATCGATGTTAAGCCTAACAAAATTTTTTTTTAAATAATAATCATCGCTATTGTATCGTTAAAAATTATTTCTTTATTTTGCACAAAATAAATACAGTACTGTACTGTATATTGAAAAATATAAAACAAAAAATATATATATATTCGGGTTACATATTTTACATAAAGTAGGCCTATACATTAGAAAAAGAAATCCAAAATTTTCTTTTGCTTCACAGCTGACACTCGTTTTTTTGCCGCTAAATCTCACACACGTTTTAAAAACAGCAATTGGATAGCGTCATTAAATAAAATTAAGCCTGGTTTAAATACTGGCTTGACCCTTTCATGGTGGAGCCAGTGTTGCCAGCTTAAATACACAAAAATTTAACAAAAATAATGTTAAAGTAGCCAAGACATAGCCAAATATTGTAGCGCCTCATCATATGCAGACATTTGAATTTGCTGACTAGAACGCAGTCGGTTAACTGATGTGATTGTTTATCGGAGGTCGGATAATCGATGCTCTACTGTATATACTAACAAAGAATGTCCAGTGTTGCCCAGAAACTCAGGGAGAGAGGGAAAGGGTTGAGTTGTCCTTGTTATAAGGTAGCATATGTTTCCTGCAGGATGGCAAAGAGTAACTATGCAAAATTTAGTCCAAATCAGTCAAAGGCAATTTGTGGAGTATGAAATCAGGGAAGGAGTAAGGGTCCAAGCTTAAGGTAGTGTATATTTTTTAGAGGATTGTAGAGAGTAGCTGTAATGAAATCAGAGAAAAAGTGAAGGATCTGAGTTTTATGGTAGTCATGTTTCCCATAGGGTACTAGAGACATTTGTGACATTTACTCTAAACCAGGATGCAAATGTAGATGTATTTCCTGACAATTGTGACTTTCTCTTAGGCATTTTATCATCAATAACGCTGACCTGCACATGTACACACCCAATAAGTTATCAAAAAACTCAATTTATGTACGTAGATATCTCATAACATAAGACATTCTTATTTTTAAATAATAGTCTTATAGGATTGATACTAAAACAAGGAACACACAAAAATACTATAGGTCTGTGGTACAAAAGTTTAGTTTCATCTAAGAGAAGTAAATCTGCTTCTTATTGTTTTAAGTATCCTATAATGTAAGATTATTATTAGAAGAAATAAACAACAAAGACTATATAAACAAAGCATATACACAACTGCCTCAACTGTACAAATCAAAACCAAAACTAAATAAATAAGATAATAAGTTTAATAAAGGTGAAGGGGTTGACCTTGAATGTAGCTGACAAATCATCATAAGACAAATACCATAGTAAAAACACTATTCTCATGCATTTTTCTTTTTTAGTATGAAAATAGTATATAGCCTGTGTTAATCTGAAAGGAGTAAGCTTTCCAATAGCGAAAGAATTTTAAAAATCGGTTCAGTAGATTCTGAGATTATCTCCAGCAAAGAAACAAACAAGCATTCTCACTTTATATATTAGTAATAGATAATGAACTTAAGTGTGATTTCATACCATAGCCTCACCCATACTGTTAATGAGAAATGTTTCAAGAACTTACTATTCACAGTTATGACAGAAAAGTAAAGAGGTTCACAGAGAGGACCTCTTTACATTCTCATCATATGAGATCCTAATACTTTGTATTAATATGTATGGCCACCTCTAGCCTTAATAACAACTTTGCAGAACTCTGGCATAGAGTGGATAAGTTTCTTAAAGCATTCTATATTCATTCATTATCTTTATTGTACAATAACACTAAGTACAATGTCCTGCTCAGCTTAAGCACTACAGGATCATAACCATTACAGAGAAATCCCGGGTTACAAAGAACACAAATGAATCGAGAGAAACAAAAAAAAACAACAAAAACAAACACGGAAACAAACAAGTAATGCAGCCATCTTGCTGCAGCACTACAGAGAAACTACCTGTTGTAGTGCGAACGCGACAATACAAACAAACGCGAGAGGGCGAAACAAGATGCAGCAAGGTTGCACCGACAAACCCAATCCGTGCCAGCGGCACTAATACCATTGTAACATCATCACGAACTCACGAGACTAACATTAACGCGCGAACTTAAAAGAAAAGTTGAACTGGACAAGGAACACTACGGCAAGTAGTCCGCGGTTTTGACATACAATGCCTTGGCCTTTAAATACAAAGGACACTCTTTGTCCAGGGTGTTGTGCTCGTGCTCAACAAAGCCTTCTCTTATACAGTTGGAACATTTCGGTTTTTCACTTTTCTTAGTGCATTCTTGAAATAAATGATTATCTCCACAATGGCTACAGACTTTATTTTTTGCAGAACAGTTAATCGCCAGATGTCCGAAGCTTAAACATTTGTAACATTGTCGAACTGGTATGAAGTCATATACATAACATGTCTTCCACTGTATATATAGTAGTCCCTCTTTTTTGATTTCAGTTCTAATCTCTGGTGCCACCTCTATCACCCATGATAAGTAATCATTATCTCTCTGTTTTACTGAAAACCGAACGGCAACTTTCTCTCGAAGTTCCTCCATCGTAAACTTAGTTAAAAAGTATGTATTCTGATCCTTAATATACTCCAGCAATTCCTCTTTATTGATTGACTTGGGGACAGATGCTATTTTCATAAGCGGTAAACGCCTTCTCGCATTCCGCGCAGTCAGTCCCTCCAATTTGTTTGCTTTCTCCTGTAAAAATTCAGCATCCTCCCTATTAGTAGTATCAATGGCAATTCCACCATTGTTGATTTTTCTCACCCGTTTGATAGGCATCTGACATTTCTTTACGTCAAATTGTTTTGTAAGCAGCGCTCTGGTCTCTTCGGATGTACTATTCTCTTTTTCGTTATAGACGAGCACAGTATATGTTGGTGTTAAGGGTTTATTTTCTGGCTGTGTGTTTTTAATTCCTCTTTGCAATATATGACTATATGAAGGAGCGGTCCCTGTAGTCCCTTCCATCCTAACTGAGGAAGCCTTCTCCAGATTAAGAATATTCTGTTTAACTTCCTGTATAGCATCTATATTTTTGTTACCCTGTTCATCTATTAATAGTTTAACTTCCTCCTTAGTTGCTAGCAATTCGAATTTCTCAAGCAATACTCCAGAGATAGAGTTTTTCTTAATGACCTCTTCAGCGCTCTTAGTCAAAATTTTAAATTTTTCTACTATAAATCTAATGTGTTCTCCAGTGCCTAATCTCCCTTTTGAATTATTGCGAGAGTATTTCTTATATTCCTCGATGATTTTTTCCGAGAACTCCAAAAATTCCTGAAGTGTGCTGATGGCCATCCTATTTCAATACAGAAAAAGGCCCAAGCTCGAACACTTAAACAGTAAGAACGCGAGCAGATGGTCAGCAAAGTGACGCAGCTGATATAACAGGAGTTCCGTCGATAGTCGTTGCTAAAGCAGCGGCCGTTAAGAAAATCCGTTAAAAGGTCACTGACCCCGTCAAGTGATGAAAAGTGGAAAAAACCAAACTTGCCGTAATTCACTAAATTCTAAAGATAATCTGCTCAAATTTTGAGAGAAAATTAGTGAAGGCAAGGCGGGTGAGAGAAAATAAACAAATCCTATGGATGACAAACCGGAGGCCCGACGCGGCCCACCGAATCCCGCCGAAACGAAACCAAAACTAAGTTGTAACTAACTAACGGATGGGCCAATTTGCCCCAAAATTCAGAACAATGCTCACAGACACTTTCTCAAAATAGTTCTGTCGATGTTTCCGATCCAGCGGCGTCGGTACTCCGGAAAATCGATCCGAAAAACACTGAACTTCAAGCACTCGTATCTCCAAAAATTTTTGGGTCTATCTCCAAAATTCTCACACCACCTTACTCCTCTCACTTTCACGGATCCATCGATGTAATGCACTACACTAAAACAGTTAAATCCATGGAAAAAACTTCGCGTGAACAGGAGCCAACTTTTGCATGACCGATCCGCTTCGCGACATGACGCCCTCTCAAAAAAAGCATTCTGTACCAAGCTCTGGATACCAAACTTTTCTAATACTCCTACACTTTCTGTTTAATTTCATTCTATTTGTAATTTTTATGCTCATAATACGCTAGCAATTTTCAATAGTGTTACAATCAAAACTGTTACTTGGTCAGCTTAGGCATCTGATCCAGTCTTCTTATCAAAGTTTTTTTTTACCTAAAAACAACAACTTGTGTGTTAGTTTAAGTAACAACACTAACAGACTGTAGTGAAAAAAAAACATTATATTTTATTCATCATCTTGGCATGGTGGCATAGTGCAGAGTTGTCCTGGAAAATGCAGGATTGTGTGTCACAAAACTATTTCTAGATACTGAAATTAATTTGGTAGATAGCATTCTGCATTCACAGATCCATTTATTGATATAAAGTGCACTCTACTACACCTTCACTATTACCAGTACACTTTACACCCTTTTCTAGCACTATTTTAATCAAAACAAACATTTGTTTATGATTGAACTAGTGTTGAAAAGTGTGTAAGATGTAATGTGATAGGTATATTTGTTTCCAGATTTTCTACAAGTTTTTTCTACACTTTCACTGAATATGTACAAAATGCATATTCAGTGAAGGTGTTACAATGGTGTTACAACACCATTTAGATTTCTTTTTTTTTTTACCTATATGTATATGTTTTTTTGTTATTGTCTTGTGATTGATTGTCCATGGTAGGGGGGCAACCGTGTCCTTTGGTTGAGAGATAGTTAAGGAGTTGCCTATTGTTCCTTACCATTCTTTCTGTGATTCCCATCATGAGATGATGAAGGCTACGAAGGAGCAAGAACCAAGTAAGTAAAAAAAAAAGTGTGGGGGGGGAAAAAGAATTTTTTTTAATCCATTCCCATCAAAGATTTGGAAAAGACTTCTGAAATAATTATCTCTAAACTTTGTTATTGATGAGATTCGACAAGATGAATCAGTTAATTTGGTATTAGAGGCCAATGTAAAAATTGTGGACTTTCACAACATCAGATATTTGTTTAGTACTGTGTGTGTTGATTATTATTAACGTAAAATTGGTTAAATGGGAAAATATTGTAATTTGGCTACATGCACCAAATATTGTAACTTTATTTGTTTTCTGTACAAGTTAAATCGCCTTCACCTTTGTCTTGTACCATTGAGAACTACAATCTCTATACTATTTGACTCATCAGAAACTTTACTCTCTAAATCAAGCAATCCTTGTTAAAGATCTTGCCTTTTCTTCATCGAACATAACGTTTTCTGTTAGATCTGTGCAGATTAAATTTGCATTCATCTGAAAACATACCAGAATCCCCTGTATCAATCCCCCACATGCTGTTTAGTTCAGATAAATCTCTTTATGAGCATTTCACTTGTCAGTAATGATTTCTTACATGGTATGCTTTTAAACTTACTTTGCATAGGCAATGCCAAACAGTTCATGCACTCATTTTGATGCCTGTCTTTTCTTTCCACTTTCTTTTCAGTTTAGAATAACTAATGGTGTGTTCTCATAGACTGAGATGCTTCAATGTACTCATACATTTACCTCCTGATGCAGCTTTTCCTTTAATATTGTGATCTTCATCTTCCCTTTGCAACAAATGCACAATTGTTAATTGATGAAAATGCATTCTGCATTATTCGACAAGAAAATAAAACTTCAGCATTCAAAGTAACAATTCAAAACTTTTCTACAGTGTTAACTGTCAAAAAACTATTTTACTTATAAAAATGCACTATTTTCACACAGGTTTTTATACTAGTGAATGATACAATCATCAGAGACATTGCTGTAATAGATTGTCAGCCAATGAAAAGCATTTGCATGCTTATGATGTAAAGGATGATGTAGACTTTATGGTTTTGTACAGGTCTGCTGTAAAATATGTTTACTTTTTAAACTAAACTATCATTTTTATAAGATTTAAAGAGTGATGCAATTTCCATGACCATTAATGTATATAATAAATCTCCATTTTCTACTTACCTCAACAGTGGAATAAAAAGTTATTATTTTGCTTCCTGAACAAGATTTTATATCTACCACAAAACCCCACTGATCACCTGGATATGTTCTACATGGTAGAAGGAAGATGCGTTTTTCTGTTCTGGCAATAGATATTGTCCTCACACAGGTTGAACCATCAATCTCAAACTATGTAAAAAAAAATAAATATTTTAAATCTTAATTTACTTTTATAATGATGATATGATGATAATTACTCTTTAAAACTAAGTTAATTATATATATATATATAATAAAAAATATCTCACATATAAAATGTATTTTAAAAATTGAATTATTTCATAGGAAAATACTTTATTCCTTAAAAATAGACTAATTCTCATTATATCTAGATTTCATTTAATCACAAAAATGCATTAATTGTCTAATATATTATACTTAATTTTATTTAACAAATTTTATAACAATTCAACTTATTAATTAATATTTTCTACTCAATTAAATTTAAAATACTCAATGTTTTACCTGAACAGTAAAAAATAGATCTTCATAAGTATCATGTTTCTTTAATGCTGAAACATTAGACTGAAGTTTTCCAGTAGATGTTTTTGTAAAGTTAACTTTTGTCCCAGTTTCAAGCAAAACAGCGTCAACATCTTTTTGATCATTATCATTGTTAATCACCTAAATTTAATATATTAAAAAATTAAAATATTTATCATTATAATAATAATCATGATGATAACAACCACACAAAAATTTTAAAGTTTGCAATATATAAAAAAAAACCTAAACATTCATTAAACAATTATAATTGATCTTCAAAATAACAAAAACTGCTAAATATTCTATTGAAATATTTAATAAATTATATTTATTAATATTTTAATATAAACTTTTCATTATTTGAAATAAAGCAGAAATTAAACCCAAAATAGATGCAAAAATAAAAATTTGTTAAAATTATGAAAAAAATGTAGAATTAGACAAAAACAAATGTATCATTTGTTTTTGTCTAAAGTACTGTAATCAAGTATAGTATTGTGAGAATGCATTTAAAATTGTTTTGCATTAAGTAAATAGTACACAGACAAATGGCAGATTATCTACAGATTTACTTTGTGTAACAAGTGATAGTATTTCAAATATTAAGGGATACTATATACCTTGAAAATACTAATATTTTTTTAATTTGTGATATAAAAATTTATGAAAATACTAACATGTAAACAAACTATATATAAATATTAAACTTGAAATAAATAAAACAAAGCCCAAATTTTATGATCAACCTTATACCTAATCAATTGGATTAAAAATACTATTAATGATGCTGATTAAACTAACAAATTTAGTCTAAAGCTAGGTAGTTACTATGCAATCATTTAATACCTTGTAGTTAATTTGCCATCTTGTATTAGAAATTAATATTCTAAAATTAAACTATTTTGTTTTCTTATGAAGAAATTTTGTTTAATAAATATATTGAAATGCATATAAATTTATGTAAAAGAGTACTTTCAATTATTATACATTATAAGTCTTCAGTTGTTCTTTGTTCAGTTGTTAAAATTATATCTTAATTTATAATGTCACAATGACTTTTAAATATAAAAAAAAATTAAGAAAATATGATTTCATAAATATAAAAACAAATCTTCAAACTGATGTAAATAGTAAATATTCTTTTATTTTTACATAAAACATAGCTGATAAGTTAATTGTATTAAATATTTTTAGTGATTTCCATTAATTATAAAAAATTTTCTTTCAACCTTTTCTATTATTTATAGTAATATCTAATATGTTAAAGACAAAATTAAGATATTATGGAATATATCTGTGGTAATCTTGTAACTTAAAATAAATTTATGAAGTTAATATATACATTTGTACTTATAGCAATTGAAAAAGATAATTTCAGAAGTATTATAAAAAAGTTTATAGCATTTCTTAACTTCATCAGAAACCTTTTAGCTACACATAGGTATTAAAGTTTTCTATCTTTATCTATTGCTTTAAGGTTCAAAATTACGATTTTGAATCACTGATTTAAATTCACATATTTGAAGACCAAGGAAATAAATAATTATGACAATTAAAATTTAGTATGTAGTTTAATAATCTCTAACGACACTAAGTAATGCAAAAAATGTTTTAACAAATAAATAAATAAACTTTCAATAATTATTTTAGAAGTGTTTGTTTTAATTATTAATAAAACACATTAAAATATAGATAATACAATGAAAATGCATATTTATATATGTTACAGTAAAAACCCGTTTTTAGTGAAAACGCTTTTTAACTAGTTGAAACTAGTTTTTACTGGATGTCATTGTTAAAACTAGAATTTACTGCTAGTCAAAAATAAATTTGAGTTAAAACTAGTTTTAACTAGACAAAACGAGTTTTAACAAAATGGCTTAGTAAAAATTGTTTCAACCAAGGTCATTCAGCTAACACGTTCCTATAGTGTATGATGAATTTCGTATCGCTTTAACCCTTCCCCCCCCGACATCTTGTTTACGTTTATTTTGCGATCCCTCCTAAGGCAATATAGGTCAGTCAGGCGATATTATTTTAAAAGTTCACCAAAAATCAAATTATCATTATATCTATATGAAAAAAATCACTTACATTTATTAATATCTTTAGTTTTAAATAAGATATTTTTCAATGCATTTTATTAGAAAAATTTATAAGAAAAAAAATAATATATATCAGAACTGACACATAAACTTGATAATTTGTAACATTTTGTGAAAATTAACATTGTCTAGTTACATAGTTGTTTGCTGGCACTGAACCAGAAAGAGGTAGAATATTGTTTTGTACAATTTGATATAACACTTATG
Organism: Centruroides vittatus; assembly: GCF_030686945.1. NCBI lineage: Eukaryota > Metazoa > Arthropoda > Arachnida > Scorpiones > Buthidae > Centruroides > Centruroides vittatus. Next base: position 8,083,868 of record NW_027122708.1, on the reverse strand, counting down.
CATGTATGTTTATTCGTTGTGAAATTATTGCACATTATATCAAACATTTGTTTGAAATCAAAATTTTATACTGTTATCAACTAATATAATGAATTATTATACTTTATTCACTTCATATCGAACGACATTATATCTGTTGTTAATAAATTTTACAAAAATCGATATTTACCAAAGTAACGATGAATCGGTACCCTCAAAGTTTTGCTTAAAAAGCCAGGGTACCAATCGATCGGTGCCTTCAGGGACAAAGGGTTAATTAATGTTAATAACACAGATGTGTGACCAATATTTTCAATAAATATCATATTAAATAATACAAATGTTTTAATCCCAATCATCACTATTTATTTCCCCCAAACATATTTATGTAGCTAAAATTAGTTTTAACTAATGTTAAAAGTTAAAAAGTTAATGTTTGATTTTAGTTTTATCTAAAATCAAAACATGTACAGCAGTAAATTCTAGTTTTAACTAGATAAAACAGGTTATAACAATGACATCCAGTAAAAACTAGTTTCAACTAGTTAAAACGCATTTTCACTGAAAACGAATTTTTACTGTAACATATATATATAAATATTACCTGAAAAATATTATTGGATAAATTTATTGTCAATGGAATTCCCAATTCATTTTTTATTATATAAGGTGCTGTATCTATACTTTCTCTAACAGTTGTTGATTTAACTGCTTCAGTAAATGCCTGTAAATATAAACATTAACTTGTATTTTAAAAAATATAAAAATAAAATAAATTATAAAAATTAAAAAATTTTTTAAAAGATTTATTTTTTAAGTATCTATTGAGATATTGAAAGTTAAACTTTGCTTTATATGCTTCATAGCAAAACATAACTAAATTTTAAATTTTTTGAAGTTCCAAATTTCCTGGTAATGTAATTGATGTATAATTTCAACTGTACTATTTTGTTCTTCTGTAAGAAGTCTGCTTCTATTCAAAAACTGTGTATCTGTGAGATCAATTCAGTTATATATCTCTCTATAATAAAAGTATTAATAAAGCTAATATTTTTAACTGTTGAGTTGATTGAAACTTTAGAAAATTCCAGAAATTTTTCAAGTAAATCATTTATTTTGAAAATAATAATAGTTTATTCATGAAAATAATTGCAATGACATTCAAGCACCTTCTTCCATTGAATTTGCATGTCAAGGATTTCTGGTAAATAAAAACTCAGGTTGTTTTGACTCAAAGAATTCTTCAACTGAAATTTTCATCTCGTTATCAGCAAACTGCTCTTCATCCAAAAAGTGTTGCATAAAATAGAAGACATGATAGTTAGATGGTGCAATGTCTGAGCTATATGAGGATGAGAGAGAACCTCTCAGCCAAGATCAAGCAGCTTCTGCACGGTCACCCTTGATATGTGTGGTCCTGTATTGTCATGAAAAAAGCAGACGATGTTCATTTCTGATCTTGCAGACCTTGCAATGGCAGTTAACTGATGAACTACGATGGACTGGCCACAAACTGTCTTGATCATTTCTTGTGGTCAAATGTGGGTTAGCTTCCACCAGCTGCTACAGCTTGTCATCCAACAACACAAAAGGTCTTTGTGAGTGTAACTGATCTTCAACTTCATATTATCTAGTTTTAAATTTACTGAATCAATCATAGATTGTAGACTTTAAGACAACATTCTTGCCCAATGATTGCACCATATGGTAATAACGTTTGGCTGCTTTTATACCAAATTGACAATCATAAAGCACACATACAAATTTGGTCACAAGAAAGCTTGGAAAACGACATTTATATTCTATAGAGGTCTATAAACTCTACAAACTTTTGCATCAACCCAATAATTATAGTGTCATCTTCACATTCTATAGTAAAAAATCAAATAATTTTTTGACGATGCTAATATGATGATGTAATAATCAAAAACGATGTTGTGCATAAACCACCACATATTTATATATAGCTCCTCTACTGTGCCATTTCCTACCATTTCTGTTGATGAAAACATGTACAAGTACGATAGTTTGAAAATTAAAAATTTCAAAAACTATGTTCTTTGAACATTCTGTTCTTGTTTTAAAACTACAACTAAAGAAGCCACTTAAATTGGGCCCGAGTACTTTTAAGTAGTGTATTTTTTGTTATTGCTCTCAACAAGAGGAAATAAATTTGTTCAACATTATTACTGGTCATTTTATTGCAACTTGCAGGATTCTATTTTAAATTTATCAAAAATGTCATTGTGTTAAAATGGTTTTACACGAAGATAAAGATCCAAGGTTTCAATGTCCTTATATTATATTCAGTTTATCAAATGAATCTCTAATAATTGTTTAAATTAATAAAATGGTTATTATTTATAAAATTTTTAATCAATTATATTTTAAATATTTATAAAAACACTATTATTTTTACATATTTGATTTTAAAAAATCAAGTTAAAATTCTAAAAAGTTAAATACAGTGGTGCCTCGTATAACGTACGCTGCAAACAACGGACTTTCTGTTTGGCCATTACGTGACTTGAGCACAGATTTTCCGGAATAATTGGTGACTGCTCCATGGGTGCGTTCTTTAATAGCGGTCGCTCTGCATCTCCGCTACTACGGCAGTGCACTGTTGTTTGTAGGCATTTAGGAACGACGGTGAAAGAAAGAAAGATGGCAGCACTCGCACTATTGATAGTATAGTGATAGAGGAATCTATAATTCTAAAATATGAGCTTTTAAAGGCAAAAGAAAGGTCACAATTGTAAAATTTAACCACAAAATGGATTATTTGTTGAAAAAGCATTCAAAATAGCCTTGAAAAAAATTAGAATGCCGGCTACCATTCGAAAAAAAATTCGTAAAGACACACTTACATCACCGCATGCGCTAACTTGCGCTTTCACAATTTCTAAATTTTCATTCATAAAACCACATAATGGACCCAGAAACAAAACTATCTGAACCATGGAGGACATCGTGTTGCTTTCCACCATAAACTACTGCTACAAGCAGCCGTTTTTGCCGTTCGATGGTGCGCACTCCCACCGGAATTTAGGAACGCGTTCCGCAGGAATTTTTAAACAGATGTTGCTCGCGCAGAGTTACGCAGAGAAATAAAAGAACGCACCAATGTTCATTTTTTTAATGATACAGTATGGTTATTTTATGCTGCAGAACGAATTAGATGTTTTAACATGTATTTCTATGGGAAAATGTGTTTCGTATAACGGACGTTTCACTTAACGGACGTGCACCTGGAATGGATTAAGTAAGTTATATGAGGCACCACTGTATTTTTTAAAAAAACTATCTTTTGATGTTAATAGCTTTTTCATCAGAAAAGTAACACAAATGTGTTAACACAATTTATATATATTTTGCAAGTACTTTCCATAATCTGACAATCATGAACTTCAGGCCATTTACATTCAAACAGAAGAATAAGGACATTACATTAAGAAAAAATGCAATTTTCTCCTTAAAAATATATATGTACTAATTATATAAGAAAACAAAAATGTTAATATAGAACATAGATTGTACAATATATCAAAACTAAGGTTTTACTAGAGTATAATTAAAAAGAATAATTCAGCATGAACCTAAAAGGATTCATCTGCATTCCTAGTAAGTGAAGTGCATTGGTCCAGAAGGATCAAGATCAATTAATTACTTGACTTGTCAATTAGTATGTGCAATGTTTCCAAAATAAATAAAATCCTTGAATCTGGGCTAGTTTGCAATAATTGCACATTATCCATATTGAAACAAAGTCCTTACTTATAACAACTTATTTCTATTGAATTTGGTAGTGCATCTTGCATGCATTATATTACTCTGATGAGTTATGTATCTTAATATTGTACATTTTCTTATATAATTAACACAATTTTTTTTTTTAAATTAAGTTTTATTTTGCAGTTAAATTAAATGTTCTTATTCTTCTATTTGAATATAACACAACTGAAAATAATAACTGTATTATCATCAGAAGTGTGTGTGAAATATATATGAATTGTTTTAAAAAGTGTCTGTTATTTTCTTGGTGAAAAAGCTAGTAACACCTACACAATTTTTAAAACACACATCTAGTAATAATCTGGTGTACATAATTATTTTTTTTCAGAAATTCTAAAGAAATTCTCTTTATAAAAAATTCCTTACTATTTGTAACCTTTTTATGTTCATAAATTCAGTATATATTTGATTACTTTTTAAAATACTTTAAATTCTAAACAAAATTATCAGTAATAAAGCCCAAATTTCTTATTTATGGTTACAACCAAAATGCAGTAGATCATTTTAAAATTGATTTTTATATACTAAAAAAATTCATTAAAATTAGTTATTTTTTTATATTTAAAATATTAATTATTTTAAATGTAAAATACAGAATATAATATTTATGATACTACTTAAATATACAAATCATATTTTTATTTTGGTTATTTATTTTACATAATTATTCTTTTCTCTGTTAGTTTAATTTGCATCAACAGCTAATAAGAATTATGGATAATATTCAATTAGCAGGAAAAACTTAGGAAATTAACACTTAGTATATCTATTAGTAAAACGTTATGTTTATTAGTAAAAATTTTTACTAATAAACATTTATTAATAAATAATTCATTGATAAAGTTAATTAATACAAAATGAAAACTCTGGGTGTTATTATAAATAGATACTAATGTAACAAATTGTGAAATTATGGCATGAATTAATATTAGAAAATTAAAATTAAACAGTGTAAATCTTAAATAATTACAGTATTAGGAAAATTATCATAGCTTTAATATATTTTTATTTTTTCTGTAATTTTAATATTTTACAAATTTTAATACTTACTTCAGATAGATTTGTTACAACATTCATAAATGTTTTTGTTACTGTAACTTCAAGCATATCAAAAGATGAAATTTCAATACTCATTTCTGGAGGAGGAAATTTTATTTCTTCTTCATCATCATCTGGTATATCCAAAGGATTTTTTGTTACCTGAAAATTTTTTTTTAAATTAATCAAATTAATTTTTAGAATACAACTAATTCATAATTCTTTTTTATTTTAATAGAAAAAAAAATAATAATTAAAAAAAAACAGGAAACATTGTTTCTGGTATCTTTCTGCATTATTTATATATATATATATATATATATATCACTTCATTACTGAAAGTAATTTAAAATTTCATACTCAAACAGCTTAATTTAAATAAATAGATACTTTTTCTAGCTTTATAAATATATTAAAAACTAAGAATTCAGATAAATGCAGACTGAAGAGAGAACAGTTAACTTATAATGTAGATAAATACATTTAATGAAAAAATATAAATTTTACTGTATGAAATTTCTGGTTACTCTGATCATCTAAGATATAACAATCTTGAACAAATATGATCTGTGGGTTACATGCATCCTATATAGTTTTAGTTGAATATAAAAAAACTTTGTTTATATAATAAAAAGATTTCTAAATTCATTAGAACAAAAAATTAATATTCATAACAATTATTATTATTTATACATACATTGCAATTGAGCTAATTAATTGCATTTATCAAATTCATATTTTCATCAAAATCAATATTAATAGATAAATATGATAAATTAAAAAAAAAAAGTATAACTGATCAAGTTACAGAGTTTTTCATATAACAAAAAGCAATGTGTTTTTTATACAAAGTTTCAATTTAAAAGGCATTGCCTTGAAAGTTATTTTAAACTTACCTGCATTGTTATTTCCCAAGGTTTAAGTTGTCCAGTAGGTAATTCAACAGGTTCAATGAGAGGTTCCCAAACAGCTAGTTTCTCATTATAATAACCCATTTCAACAGTCAAGTTGCATCCAATGTACAGCTTTAATTAGTAAATATTTAAATTTTTAAAATTCAAAATTAATAAAATATACATGTGTATTACACACACACAATTTATATAAAGAGAAATATTGGCAGAAATTTAATAGTACGGTAGAGCATTAATTATCCAAATAGCGATCAACCGAAACATCAATTAACTGAAAGCTTTCCAATCGGCAAATTTAAATTTCCACTAGTGCTGTGGTGCTGCAATCTTTAGCTATGTCTTGGGACACTCCAATATTAATTTTGTTGGTGTGCATGTTTTAGCTGGCAGCACTGGCACAACCATGAGAGGGTACATAAGGACGTGCCAGGATTTGAATGAATTTCAACTTGGGATAGGTTAATATATTTTTTCGTACATAATTGGTTATCCAAAAAATCAATTTTTTGAACAATCCCAATCGATTCGGATAATCGATGTTCTACTGTATTAAATATTTAATCTATTGTTTTCGTAGTAAAGAAATATAAGAAATAATATAATATCTATGTATGTATATACGTACAAGTTATTAATTTATTTTCAAAAACTAAAAGGTCCTCTTAGTGCACAAAAGATTACATATCTTTTTATTCATGTAATGTTTTCAAACTTTTATGTTTGTCATTTAAATACACTGTTTCTTTGAAATACTGCATTGTGATGATGATTCAGAAGTACTCATAAATATTAAATAAGAAGTTATTGTTCCTCAACGTAAAGCATGTTTTTGGTGTACAACATAAAACATGCTATATTTTCAGAAACTAATATGACTTCAGTTTAAAAAAAATATTTTTTAATAAACAAACATTTCTTCTACTGACAACTAAATATTCTATTCTTAATATTAGAACTTATAATTAGCCCATCTTCAAATATTATTAAATTTTATGACATACAACCTTATATCTCTGAGAACCAATATTTACTGCTTTAACAAAATTTTACAATCTGATCAACAAGGAGGAACAATCTGGGGTATACAAGATACCATATAAAAATGATCAATTAGGTCTGAACAAGGAGTATATAGGTGTCACGAACAGGAACCTCAGCAAGAGGCTTAAGGAGTACATATAATGATGTAAACAAAGAGTACTATTCAACATCACTATCCAGAGTAGCACAAACAGATGGTTCGGTTGTTAAATGGAATGAGGCTAGGATTGTTAAACCAGTGCACTCACTGTCTTTAGCAATGACTTTAGAAAAGTTTGAAATATATAAATCTAGCCTTACTGGCAAAATGTTTAAATTACAAAGAAGCCACAGTATTACCATTAACCTGGAAATATATGATCAAAAATAGTACAGTAAAAATCTAATACGTACAGCGCACTCTGTCATATTTGACAAAATGTCAAATATACAAAATGTATATTGTGTTAGTGTATTTGTATTTTGTTTTATTATATTTTATTCTACTCTATTCATTTTAATTTGTTCAATTTCACATAGTTACTCTGTTTTTCATATTTTTGGTATATTTGATATTTGGACGAAGTGTTCAAACATTTATAAATTTAAATTTCTTTTCACATAATCGTTCGAATATAGAACATTTCAGAGAATTGAAAATACCTGATGATGACCTGTTGATCAGATTGAAAACGTTTGTTAAAGCAATAAATGTTGTTTCTCAGAGATATAAGATGTGTGTGTCATAGTATTTAAAGAATCTGAGTATATATTGAAGTGTTAAATTACAAATCCTAGGAAAATTATATTGAAATGTTTTTTAAAGCAATATTTTTGAAAAATTTTAAATTTACTCATTTGGAGTAATTCATATAAAAAATAAATAACAGTAGTTCATTATTCAAATTTGTTCCAAATTTTACTTTTATTATAAAAATCTTAAATGAAACTACTAGTTATTAAATTGAAAGTTCAAATGAATCTAGAGAGCCAGACATTTGGGTCTCCCACTGTCTGGCCCTCTCCTCGCTATCAATAGAAATCATTTTTGAATAGGTTTTTAACAAATAATTCCAGATAACCTGTTTCATCACAATGTTTAAACAGTATTCCACAGGTTCTGTCATGTCAAAATTTTTTTAATCTACTGAAAAAAGATCGAAGTGAAAAAAGTCCCCAAATTTTCTATCAGTCAATAAAAAAACCCTCCAATGTGGAAATGCTGAGTGGCATCACACAAAAATTGCCTTCGGTTCTCAACATCAATTCCTATTTTTCTGCCTGACCTTGCCACATGATGTCATCAAATCTCTAGGTGTGTGGTGCATGGGATTCCCATCACACAGGAGGTAGACATTCTGCTGTTTTTCATGAAGTGTGCTTCATGATTCAAATTCATGCTGAGTGTCAAAATAAATAGGCTAGGGTTTTTATCACCAGTATTATATTTTTATGGTCACTGTAATAAAAATATCACCAAATAGTAATTTTGGTGCTATGCACCACAACCCTGAAGAGAGCTTTAATAATAAAATATACTTTTAATAATAACATAAAACAATTATTATTAACAATAATTTCAATCACATCCCTAACCCTGTAGTGGATAATCTTTGTTTTATATCATTATTTTGGCAAGCATATTTAACTCAAATGTGAGCAATGATGGAAACAGGGAAACAACAAAAACTTTATAAAAGTGTCTGTCTGTTAAGAACTACCCTCTTAAGATAATAGATATCCTGGTTTTCACATCTTTATGCGATGTGCAAGTTAAAGGGTAATAATACAAGACAGTCCATAGACCAGCCTTTTCTAAATTGTAAGTAGTCTGGATTCTGGAAACATATCTGTATTGCTGAAAGTTCAGAAAAATGCAAATACATCAATTTTTGGCATTATTCTGAGATAAAAAAAATTGCCAATTAGTGATACAGGTAGCAAATGGTTAATAATGAAACTCTAATAATTGACCTATACTATTGAAATTATGAAGTGAAGTGATTTTGAAATGTTTGTGTCACTGTAAATATTTTTTTTTATCTATTAGCATAAAAGTAATATTTAAAAAACATTTTATAGAAAAACACTTATTAAAAAACTCACTAATGAACTCCAATCCTTAATTTCAGAATGAAAAGAAGATTCTAATAAAATCATTGGGACTGTTCTTAAACCTCTGCCAGCTTCAATAGTAAGAATTATTTTTTTCATGTTTAAAACCATCTACAAGAAAGGTTTTATTATATTATGTATATAAAAATTGATTTTAATGCATTATGAATTATTATTATTATTATTATACCTCTTCTGATGCTGTTGTTTCACATACATATTCTTCACAGCAAAAGTCTTCTGTAATTTCAACAGCTTCATCTTTTCCTTTCACAGTTTCTAAAAACCAATATGACTGATCATTTACATTACAAGGTTCCCATATATTACTATAATCCACTGGTTTAATTTCATCAACAGTTTCTTCAACTTCCTGAAAAAATTTAATGTACAATCAGAAAAATATAAGTATTTTTTATTTATATCATATGTAACAATAAATAATTAATATTGAAACTATATAAATTATTAAATGAAAAATGGAAACTCACAATGAAAAAATAAATATTTTTTCCAGTATCATTATTATTCTAATGTAAACAAGTTTTTTCAATTATGTATTCACTACATAAAATACTAGGAAGTTCTCCTGATTGTGTTCAATAGTCCAACGCCAGTATTTCAAATTGCTGACAATGCTCTCCACATCCATGTTTCATTTATAACAACTTATATGAACAATATAAAGTACATATATACTAATTAAGTAACTGTAAATATTTTAAATATTTAACAAAAAAATATGATAAACAAAATTATGCAACTTAAAATACTGCAGAGCAAATTAATAGTAATATTCATAGCATCTTTACAGGAGTTAAAGATGGTATATCCAAAATACTTTTGTCAACTACTCTAATTTAACCTTGGTAATATTCTATACAAATTTAAAATCTATTGTTCACATATTTTTTTCTTGATCTTATGAAATAATTATGGACTATCTCAGTAATCCACTTAGTCCCTTATGCTCACTCAGTAATCAATCTTTGAATTTTATTTGATAGTAAATTAACATATAAATATCAAATTGAAAAAAATATAATGCTTATTTATTAGACATATTATAATGGAGACTTTGTAGATCAATTTCTACAAAAAGCATTGTGATTCTTCAGCAATTTTCAATTTTTACTAGTTTGCTTTAATTTATTTAGTTCAATTAACTTATTTAGCTTAATTAGTGCTTGCTTCGAGATCTACCACCATAACAATTAAATTGCACAACAGTTGAATAAAATAAAATAACAGAATAAAATACATCTTTTATTCAATATATTAGCTTATTTGCCATAAACAGATTCTGCTGAAGGTACTTTTATCAGATTGAAATTTCCTGAAACTTTTTAAATGTATAAAATAATTTGATAGTACTCAATTCATGCTAGCCTAATTTCATTTAACTTAACCAAAAGCTGAAATAAATCTTGGATAGTGTACTCATAGCCTTTTAAGTAGTTGGCTAACAAGTTATATATATATATATATATATATCTCTCTAAACCTATTGTTGGTGATCTTGCTATGTCAACAAGTGGATGTAGCTGTTTACCTGGCTTATCAGTCTGAAAAAGTGAAGAGCCACAGGGTGTCTGGGAAATGTGTGGTAGAATGCCTTAATAGCAAAACTTTGGCAAGATTTATACAAGTCAGATGAATAACTATTCTGTAGCTTTTGCACATGATCATCATTGATCCATTGGCATTCTGTAGATTATACGTATTCTTCCAAGATGTTGACATAGGAGAACCTTTTCATTATGACAATTGCTTGAGCTTTTATCTGCTTTGAGTGAAGTAATATTGTTGCTCTGTAGTCACTTCTTGCTTTTGTTGATGTTCACAGTGCTCAATTTCATCTCCATGTTTCCATCCACTAATTTGATAGTATCTTCTTATAAAAAGTATACAGTCGAATTTAAGATTTTACTGACAGATGAAATGTGTCTGAGTTCCTTCATGTATTATCCACAATATCTTGTGCATATATACTTAAAAGCATAAAATGTTCTACAAAATAATTTTTTCATTTGCTTGACATTCAATAAATGAACTTGCAGAATTCCAAGTGAAATGCATTCTCAACTTAAGTTTCTTTCTAAAACATTCATAACAGTTAAAAAGTATGCATGTTCTTTTTTGTCATCTGTTACAGCAGTGACAGTCTAGATTATCTTTTACCATAGAGTCTGTTAACAAAACATAGATTAACATGAATTGGCTGTAATAGCTACATATGTAATTTTTTTTTTTAAAATCTCTACTCTTATCTCCCCTTTTTTGATTGACTCTTTTTACTATGTGAGAAGTAAGGTGACCTTTTATCAAGCTCATTATGGATTTGATCAGGCCCACAATGGTATGGCTGAATGGTGAGGTATAGGTCCTTACATATCCAGGATAGACCATCTATAAAAATCCTGGAGTTTTTCAATCACCCAAATTCAAACCTAGGTAGTGGTGGATACAAGTGGAGCAATACGGGAGCTTAAGCCCTACCAAATGACAAAAAAAAATTAATTAAAATTTATTTGTTTGAATGTCAAATTGTTGTCTTTAAAAATCTATGATGGCAAATATGGTTTATCAGACCTCTGAAATGTAATCATTGCATACATATTAATAAAAAGTACAGTACTTATTAAACATTCAAATATTTTTAATTTTGGATACTTCTGGATCCATCCCTGATCTTACATCCTTCCAGAAAAGTAGGCAGATGCTTTAACTGCCTCAGTCATCCAGCTGGCCAAACTGACATTATGACATTATGAAAGGTTTCATGCAGGTTGAAAATTAGAGTGCACAAGACACTAGACTGGAAATACACAATTCATGTGATACATTCATTGTGGGACATCACAATTAGTCTAGAGAGGAAAAAAATCTAGATACTGTCTACATGATGGTACTTCAGCAAATACACCAAATCTAAACATTGAAATGTGTGTAGACTTACTGCATATAGTCCACTTTGTAGACTTGCCTTAAGGTCATAAATCTTACTTTTGGGAAATCATGAATTAGCAATGCATTCTCAGGTTAGCAATGTATTTCAAGAATGTAATCAGTATAAAAACTTTATAGATTTATCAAATAAGATGGCATTCCAATTACTCAATTAACAATTAAATGGTTTATGATTAACTCAATTACTTTAATCAGTAATAGGCTTGCTAAAAATATTAATTATTATAAATACAAGTATCATAATTTACCGATTTTGTGGATATTGTAGCTAATATATTTGAAATAATTTCTATAGTTCCTGGTGATACATGAAGGGCTATTTCAGTACAGTCAACATTAATATGTTGCTTTTTATCTGATGGACAACTATACAGGAGATTAATTTCACATGGTGTAAGAATCTGTTTTAATAAAAAAGAAAAAAATTGTAAAATGAAATATATAATATTTTATTCACACACACAAATTATATGTGGAATACGCATTTTTATATAATTTAAATCAATTAAATCATTTAATATATTTGAAAATTTAAAATTTTATGTTTATAACAGACACCTAAAATATATCATATATAATATTAGTTTAGGTAATTAATTACTGCTTAATATCTACAGTAGAGCATCGATTATCCGAATCAATTGGAAACTGGGATTGTTCAAAAAATTGATTTTTTGGATAACCGATTATGTACAAAAAAATATATTAACCCATCCCATGTTGAAATTTGTTCAAATCCTGGCACGTCCTTAAGTACCCTCTCATGGTCGTGCCAGTGCTGCCAGCTAGAACATGCACACCAACAAAAATAATATTGAAGTAGCCCAAGACATAGCTGTGAGATCTGGAAATCCTCTTGACACAAAATTATAATAAATTATATCCGAATTAATAATTACCCTTTTCTTATATCCGGATATAATCCGAATATAATACGAATTATAATAATATTGTTCCCCATATCGACTCGAATATTTTCCTATTATAAACATCCTGCTAAAAACTGTCCTGGATATAAACATCCTGCCTAAAAACGGTCCTGGACGAGAAAACATGCGTCCCCGGTCGTATAACTGTCAACTATCCATTGTTCTTACACCGAGTACAGATCATCTTGCAACTTAAGTTTATAGTTAGCGCCCGAATTCGCCGTATTGTTTCCAATCCCGGGAACACCTATGGCCTAAGCACCTGCACGTGACCAAAATTCCCAGCCAAAAAGCTATATATAAGATGTTTCCTTCCTCCCCCGGTGGAGAGTCTTTCATCGATTAAGATCGAGTCGCGATCTTACCCTGTGTGCCTACGGAATATATTTGACTATTGTGCCTCAAGTACCATCGAACCTTCCCTAGAAAGAAATATTCGATCATCGTGACGAACAGCATATTTGAATTACTGATTGTCCAAGAGGTATGGACCCCACTTATGTGAACTCTCTCTCTCTTTGTGCGATAGGGATATATAGCTTTATATATATATGTCACCCCTTTTAAATGTCAGATTTTTGTAACGTATATTTCGTTTTCCATTAAATCGTTGTTATCCTGTTAAATGGTGTCTTGTTTGCTCGAATATTCGCTTATCGTCTTACCACGACTCCACTTTCCCTCCTACACTCGACCAGATAAAAAGCAGTCCCGTCCCTACGGGATCTCTACCGACAAATTAAGCCATTTCTGACAAGTGGGCAAGTCCCCCCCGACTTGTTGCCGACATTAACCAGAGGTCTGACCTCGTCGACCCTCCTTGGTACCCACATAGCAAAAGATTGCAGCACCACAGCACTAGCGGAAATTTAAATTTGCTGACTGGAAAGCTTTCGGTTAATCGCTATTCGGATAATTGATGCTCTACTGTATTCTGAAATTTACAATTTTTAAACAGAATTTGATTAATTAATCAAAAATTAAATTTTAAAATACCGTAGTGATCACTAAACAAGAGAAATCACCAACACTGTCTTTCCGGTATCAAAAGTTGTGAATTAGATAAACCAACTTTATACAATTACAGATATTCTATCCAAACCTATTTTAGACAATCCCTTAAGTGTTTATATATTAATAATTTACTCCAACTCAATTTAGACTTGCCATGAAAATTATGTAAAGTCAAAATTGCTAAGTTCAAAAAACTAAAGTTATTCTTTATTCAGTAATATATTTCGCTATTCTGTGACTATTCTCAGCTTTCAACAAATACAAATACAGGTAGGCCTCCTACAACGCGGTAGATACGTTCCTTGAAAATACCGCATTGTGGGAAATCGCATTATAGGAGACACCAACTTAATACAAAAACTGGGATTCAGTTCTAAAAAGAGAAAAACTGCCTTTTATGGTGTAACATTTTCATCATTTTTTAAATTTATGTACATAAAAAGCTTAAATAAAATTCAACATCATATAAAAACTAAAAAGATTATGATTTCAAGTCAAATTCAAAAAGAAACATAATGTTATGCTCAAATTCAGTCCTCATCGTCACTTATTATAGTTGTTCGAGAATGTTTGACTGGCCTTATTTCAAGATCTGAGCTTGTTCCATCAAGTTCCACTACACTTATGTGATCCGTTGCGATTTTTTTATTATGTGAAAGATAATTCGTTTCTAAATATCCTAAACTGCGTTGTAAAAGTACCGCGTTGTAGGAGGCCTACCTGTGTGTATATTCCGTATATTGTAGTTTTAATTTTAATCTGGCAATTCTTATTTATTTAAAGTTTAAAATAATAATTAAAGCTATTCTTGATGTACTATAATTACTTCAACTTGCAATTCAACTAAATGGATAAATAAATAAATGTATTTATATGAATATGTGGTTGCAATACATCAACTTATGACTAACAATGCCATTTATTATCTTTTTGAACATATATACTAGATATCATATTCTCAAAGTTTTCACTATTTTCTGAAATTTTTCTATTCATAAATAAATCTTTAGCTGTAATTGTCCTTTGAACTGAATGTGCATATAAAAATTACAAAATATTTCAGCATTTTTTCACTTTTTTTTCAAGTTGTACAGAAATCTTCAGAATAAATTAACTATATAAGTTGAAGACTTACTGTACATATGAGAAATATTGAAACAAATAAAAAGTTAAGAAATTTTTAAAAACAAATAATATATATTTATCACAGAGTCAATAACTTGTATCTAATATAATATAAAGTTTTTAATAAAAATGAGAGCATTTTACTTGAACAGTTGTATTATTTCTATGAGAAGGATTATAACAAGCAGTAAATATTTGCAAATCTTTAATTGCTCCAGAAATATTAAGTGCTCCTGGATCCATTATCAATTTCATTTCTACAGCATTCTGAAAAAAAATATAAAAAAATGTTTAATATAGTATGCAAATACAAAATATCTAATAGATTTTTCCAAAAAAAAAAAAAATTCTAAAATATTAATACCACTAACTTTTAATGTTAATATTTTAGAATTTTGTTTCAGTCATTTATCCAATGATGATAAAATTTACCTAAAGTATCAACAACTTAAAGTAAAACAAACAGTTGATACCTAAAGTATCAACCATCGTTTATAATTTTACATTTATATTTTAATTAAAAGACTACCTTAGAAGAAAAAATAAAAAAAAAAAAAAAAAAAAAAAAAAAATTAGAAAATTCAGGGTGAAAAATAGAAAATTCAATTCATCTTAAAATATTACAATATATATTTTAAAAATTGCAATTGAAGACAAATATAAACTAAAATATTATGTCTTCTTGAAAATCCTTTTCAAGCCTAGGAACACAAAACATTAATGGTGTTGATCTTTTCCCATATGCTCTTATATGCCTACATGTAATAAAACCATTAAACTATTTTATTTTATATTTGTTTGCAATTTTTTAAATCTATTTTGTAATATATTAAAGGAAAAATTAAAAAGAGTAGAAGTGTTTTATTTTCATTTATGTTTTTTATTCTATTTATGAAGTTGATCTGCATGTACTTACTTTATATCAAATCACAGAATGCAAATCTTATTATATAATGCTATCTATTAATAACATGAATGATAATATTTTATCAAGTTATAACAATCTATACTTTAAATTTATACTTTGTAAAAAAAAGGAAACTGATAATATTAATTTTCTGTCCATTTGAAAAGGTAATTTTAAGTAAATTCTGAATTTTATCAACTGAAGATATATTATATAATGAGAACAATAAATTTTTCTTACAGTACAACAAAACATTATAAACTATCAGGTCAGTCCATAAGTCCATGCCATTTTTATGATCTTGAGAAAAAATCTTGTTTTGCTGTTAAAAATGTCAGTCTAATGTGATAATTTTTACACTGAAGTGTTAAATTGGATCTCATTCATATAATACTGTTCAGAATTGTGAACATTTCAGTTGTTTATTTTTGTTAAAATGGAAGTAACCGATGAATACAAAAGACATGTTTTATACTTTTTATTTTTAAGTGGTGAGAATGTTACAAATGCAGCCAAAAAAATAAATACTGTACATAATCAAATTGTAATTAGTGCAAGGACTGTGCAGAAGTGGTTTGAAAGATTTAGAAACAATGATTTTAGTGTGGAGGATAAGGCTCGTACTGGAAGACCCGTTGACTTTGATGATGATGCTCTCTATGCACTAGTTGAAGCAGAACCATCTTTAACAGTTGATGAAATTGTGGAACGTTTAAATTCATCCCATGGAACTGTTCATAGACACCTACAACAAATCGAAAAAGTTTCAAAGCTAGGAAAATGGATACCACACGAACTGTCAATAGCTAACCGACAACAACGTGTAAACATTTGCACGTCTCTTTTATCTCGTATTGTTTTAGAACCTTTTCTTGGTAGGCTGGTTACTGGAGACGAAAAATGGATCCTCTATAATAATGTGACGAGAAAAAGACAATGGATGGATTGCGACAAGCAGCCAAAACCGACTGCAAGGTGGGTTGCATCCAAAAAAAATTCTTTTGTCTGTTTGGTGAGATATATCAGGTGTAATTCACTTTGAGCTGTTAGAATCTAATCAAACAATTACAGCTCAAATGTATTGTGAGCAATTAGAGCGTTTAAATGAAAAATTGAAAAAAAAATCAACCGTTGTTAGTGAACAGAAAGCAGGTTCTCCTGCAGCATAACAATGCCAGACCACATGCTGCAAAAATAACTGTACAGAAACTTGAAAGCTACAACTGGAAAATTTTACCTCATCCACCATATTCGCCAGATATTGCTCCCAGTGATTATCATCTTTTTTGCAGTTTGCAAAATTTTTTAAAAGGGAAAACTTTTGAGGATGAGAACAATGTAAAAAAAAAGCTATTTCTGAATATTCTGATTCAAAACCGAAATCATTTTACAAAGACGGGATTAAAAAGCTACCATCAAGATGGCAAGAAATTGTACAAAATAATGGTGAATACATTATAGATTAAAATAAAATTTAATTAAAATTTTTTGCTGCTTTTTGTAGATAAAAATACGCCTGAACTTATGGACTGACCTGATATTTAATTTCTTATTAAGGATATGTTGTTATCAATAAATAAATAAATTAATATCTTCAAACTAAAAGCATTAATTTATTTACTTCTACTAAAAAAATGAAAAAGCATTTAAATTATATCTACTGATCATTGTTTATATTAAAATTTTATGTATATTTAATACAATTTAAATTATTATAGAAATGTTACAAAGTACTAAACTCATTAAAATTTTTTTAAGGTATGATGTTTTTGTTTAAATAAATGTTCATATAAAACTTAAAAAGTAGATGATTATCATTAGAACAGCATTCAATTTAAACAAACAGTTAAATGTAAAAAATTTAAATTTACCTTAAGAACGATGATATTGGAGTTAATATTTTCAATATCTTCAATTAATATTAAATCAGGTTCTTCCAATGTGAAAAATATAGTTGTGCGATTGGTTGGAGTATCCTCACCTTAAAGTATACAGACAAATAATAAATAAACTATTACTATTGTTACTATTTACAGACAATGAATTTAATATTTTATTTTAAAAAGTATTAAATATATCAATAACTTATTAATAAACAAAATTCAAATATAATTTTTTTACTATTTTATAGAAATTTCCAATACAATAAAAAAATAAAAATGTTATTACAACCTGTAGACAAAAGTAATTCTTAATGACAGAGTATTGCTTTGTTAGTTTTAGTATGTTTGAATAAATAACAAGACACAGCATCTGAAACTGTTCTTGGTGTCATATGCATGTCAATGATGTAACATAGCATTACAAATGTCAGTTCCTAAAAGAACCCTTTTAATGTTTAAAATTGCAAAAATTTCCACACCTTGGACGAAAATAATCGATAAAAGAAGTTATATCATATATTTGAAGTTAAAACTGTGTAAGCCTCATCTTTGCTATAATCACAGATTTGTAATTTAATTTACATCTATTCATCTTTTATTTTAGTTATCCCAAGTTCTGGGATTATTTTATTAAATCTCAAGTTATCTTGACACATTCCAGTCTAAAAGATCATTTGCTTAACTACATTGCTATAATTATTAGATTGCATTCCGTAAGTATATATATTTAATATTGATAGTGATTTTAACATTAATGTGGCTGCCCGCCATAATGTTTGTCCTAATTTTAAGTCTAATGTCTTTCCTTTGTTCGCACCTTTAATCATCCAGCAACAAATGTTTTAATAAATTAAAAACATTTTCGATCGTTTTTAACGGTCTTCTTCAGTTACAACTCAAATTAATAAATGTGCATGCGCAACTATAAATATATCATGCACGACGCCTAATATACATATATTACAGAATAAAAGAATAAAATTATATAACAAAAATACGTGGCCGCATCCCTTGTACGTTGTTATTGTTTATCTTTATAAAACGATTTCCATGCCGTTGATAAAGAGTCCGCGTCTCTATGATTGATACATCCCGTTTTTTCTTGGGCTTTATATATTTCTAGTTTTTCTAGATGTTTGATTGTATGTCTATTGTTCGTCGGCTTGATGATGGAAGCATGGTCCCACAATACCTCAATATCTCGTTGCCTGGCGTATGATGCTAGAACCGTGGTGTCTAGATTCTTATTAATCGAGTACTGGTGTTCTTTGATCCTTTGTTCTAAGTGCCGTAAAGTAGCTCCCACATAAACAATATCCGAATCAAATCGTTGGTCCTTTATTGGTATGGAGTAAACCCCCGTTAACGAGTTCCGATCTTCTCTTTTCTTGTCATTCCTTAACATTTTGTAAACTGTCGGATTACGTCGGTAAATGATACGTATATTATTGGCTTTAGCAACTTCGTTTATTATTTTGCTCTTTGCTCCTGGCCCCTCACCGAGTCCAGAGAATCTTATTCCGGATATTGAATTCATCATCAAAGGCATGAATAGTACTGAACAGGACTACATCCGCTGGAAAACACGTTTCCGTGTAGCTCATGAAAAAAGGGTTAATTTTAATACTAGGCAATTCTTGGCAACCATAAGCAAAGCGCGCCAATGGCTGCAAAGTAATAATGTGGTACTCATGAAAGCAGATAAATCGAAGGGAATAGTACTTACCAAACGGGATACGTATAACAAGAAAATACTAGAATACATCGAGAACACTGATTGCCAGCTAGCACCCTGCAACTACTTGGAGTCATCACAACGGAGAGTCAAAAGATTCACAGCAACCCCGTTAGCACGCCTGTTGCATATGCAGAAAGCTACAGTCCTTGCTCCAAAGGCACCAAGGATATTTGCTTTTGGAAAACTCATAAACTGGGTTGCCAAATATGACCTGTTATAGAAAAATGTAATTCTTCGACGTTTCGCATCGAAAAGCAATTAGTAAGATTTATTCGTTCTAAAGAACAAAGTCACCCTTTCTCTATCACCAACTCGCTACAATTGATAGAGAAGCTCAAAGACATTGCTCTCAAGGATGATGAGTACATGACGGTTATGGATTACGAATCATTATATCCCTCTATAAAATTACCCCCATGTTTCTGTGCGTTAAGGGATTTCCTTTTTAAAAACATCGAGAATTCATACAAATACCATCAACACATCCTGGAGCTGTCTGATTTAATATGTTATACATCCTTCTTTCAATTTGAAGGGAGAGTTTTTCTGCAGGGTAGAGGAGTGCCAATGGGTAGTCCAATGTTGGCTATACTATGCGATTTGGTGTTACGACAACTTGAAAATACTATTCTTCCCGGATTCCAAAAAGATATTATTCTATACACCAGATACATAGACGATATATTCATTCTATGGAATAATAAGCACAACGCTCAACGATTCCTAAATGATATCAATGATAACCCTTACGGTTTAACTTTACAACTGGACCAGGAAAGCTATAATAATGTTCATTTCCTCGATATTAACATCACCTGCGAAGAAGGGGAAATCAAGACGAACATTTACCGGAAACCGGGTCTAAATACTATCATCATCCCGAATCAATCGGTAGATCCCAGGCATATTAAGTATGCGGCATTCCGATCTTGGATCAAGCGTGCCTACACTCATTGCACAAACATATGTGATACCTACAAAGAATTGGATTACATACTCGAAACAGCAACACAACAAGGTTACCAGAGAAATATAGTAGAAAAACTTATCACAACGTTCCAGAATCGGGGTAATCACTCTCCTGCGGATAACGGTAAACAAAAAGTGATAATCAATTATTATCCCTTCTTGAACAAAATAATAAACAAAGTTGCTAAAGCCAATAATATATGTATCATTTACCGACGTAATCCGACAGTTTACAAAATGTTAAGGAATGACAAGAAAAGAGAAGATCGGAACTCGTTAACGGGGGTTTACTCCATACCAATAAAGGACCAACGATTTGATTCGGATATTGTTTATGTGGGAGCTACTTTACGGCACTTAGAACAAAGGATCAAAGAACACCAGTACTCGATTAATAAGAATCTAGACACCACGGTTCTAGCATCATACGCCAGGCAACGAGATATTGAGGTATTGTGGGACCATGCTTCCATCATCAAACCGACGAGCAATAAACATACAATCAAACATCTAGAAAAACTAGAAATATATAAAGCCCAAGAAAAAACGGGATGTATCAATCATAGAGACGCGGACTCTTTATCAACGGCATGGAAATCGTTTTATAAAGATAAACAATAACAACGTACAAGGGATGCGGCCACGTATTTTTGTTATATAATTTTATTCTTTTATTCTGTAATATATGTATATTAGGCGTCGTGCGCGATATATTTATATTGCGCATGCGCATTTATTAATTTTCGTATTTAGTTCCATTTTATCGTTCTTTTATTAATTTGAGTTGTAACTGAAGAAAACCGTTAAAAACAATCGAAAACGTTTTTAATTTATTAAAACATTTGTTGCTGGATGATTAAAGGTGCAAATTTTCATATTTCCTTTGTTCTTTCTCTTTCTAGAACATTATGTTGTTTTTTTTTAATCTTCCCTTGGTTAACAAAGGAAGGGTCTGTTCTGAGAACCTTCTAGAACAATATAATGGAAATCACATGGCATGTTAGTGGGGGAAAGTAAAAGTTCCCATTTTTGAGCCAAACAATCAAATCAAAGGAGAAGGACAAACTTCTCATATGGTCCAGGAAGAGAGACAAAGAATCAGGAATGGGGCTTGAGGAAAGGGCTATGCTTTAGTGAGTATTGAAGGCTTCAACTGAAGATCCAATAGTAGTACTCTGTATCAAGTAAAGGACCCTCATGATAAGTTGAGAGTAAAGAAAAGAAAGGCAACAAAAATGTATCATGTAACTAAAAGAAAGAGAAGTAGGAGGAAAGAAAGAAGGAATTTTATATAAAAATCTCCTTGTGGGTCCCTTCTCCTTGGCAAGAGACTTACCGTATCTCTCCCTTCAAGTCTCCTTTTTAGATTTTAAAGTAGTTGTAAGGTAGTATTAAAATTTATATTCTTGTTACGCATGAACAGATCTTATTTGTAACCTCAAGGCATTGTGACATGTATCAAATCACTGGTAACAGATCATAGCTGGAGTCCTTGCCTTATAAAAGATCCCGTAAATATTATCCCATACAAATAAATTTGTTTCATTTTGTGTTGTATATCAAACATTTCTGTTGGTGGTTTTTTCTTTTGATCCTGCCTTTGTTGGCAGACTACATCAACATACATAACACACTAGAACTGTAGGAATTTCAAATTCGTATAGCCATGGAAGAAGATTGTGTCGCCGCCTTTGGTAAATCCAAAAGTTGCCACCAGGAGGAACTTTAAACTTAACAGACCTGACAACCTGACCTAAAGACCTCACTTTTAATTTGAACCTCGTTCTGTGTACATGTTTCGATTTTGTGTTCAACTGGTACTATTGCACCGTAGCTCATGTAACCTAAGAAATTATAGATTAAGTTATTGAATTTTTTTGTCTGTAGCCTGATATTGTATCATAAGGTAAATCATTGTCTCCTCAATAAGGAACGTGGCAATTATCTACAAACTAGCCCTACAAAGATATTAAACCATGGGTATGCTAATATTTTGATTTGTTACAATAATTTGTTGAAAAATGAACTGATCAATGCAGAAAAAAGAATATTTTTATTTAAAAACTAAATAAAACTACTTAAAACATTTCATACAAATTCTAGTAACAAAATGTGTGGAAAGACAGTGCACTTTTCACACTCTTTTTCGTATTTTTTGTATGACTCAAATGACTTATTTTTACATTCTGCAATTCTGTATTGATGACACACATTTAAAAGGTGGTTCTTTAATTCCTTCCCTCTGTCATTTATTTACCTTCTGTATAGTTTCTGCAGAGTTTAGAGTAAGTTCTTCAACCAAATTTAGGATGAAATTCTTCCAAATTATAATAAACCAAATGATCACCATAATTAATCAGACTACATTTTCACTATTATTATTAATTATTAATAGTAGTGACAAATAGCCTGATTAATTACAGCAATCATTTGGTTTATTACTAATACATCAGGCTTAATGATGTTTATATATATTCCAAATTATATTCTCATGTGCAACTTTTTTGAATATAATCCATTAATTTGTTGCAGAAGGATCCAGTAGTCAATAAATAACTGCCACAAACTCAGCACACTTCCTTCATTTATATGATGCTGTGCATATGGGGTCAATCTTCTTTCTCGGGAAAAATATTACATGATGCAATGTCTTTCAGCAATAAGAAATGACATATCAAAAATCTCCTACATTGTTCCATTAGCAAGCTACATTGTTATTAGATGATACTTCTACTGATGTTCCTTTATTTCCATAGTTAGGTCTATGCAATGGCAGTGCTAACTTCCATTTTTTCCTCTAGCAATGGATGCAGACTATATGTTTCTATAATCTAGATTGTCAATTGCATCTTTGGTATCAGAACTCTGTTGTTCCAGAACTATACTGGACTATTTTTTTTGCTATCATTGCTAGCAGCTTCTAAAACATTCTGATGATTACTTGTTGACTTATCTTCACAAATGTTTTGTAAAACTTTGAGGATATCTTCAGGAGAATGTATGTAACAACATGTCACAATGATTCAATAGACAAGATTCTTCTCATAAAAAGAAAGAGAACACACACAAAGAAATCATTTTTTATAACAGACAAAATTTTTAAAAATGCAACAAAACAGGAAGTTGATAAATCTGAATAGAATGCATATTTTCTCTCCTCAAATTACAAACATTCCTTCTTTTATCATGCTGAAATATATTTTGAAACAATACACAATATTAGTAATATAACAAAACTGAGTTTTAGTAAACTGCAGTTTTAGCAAAAACAAAAAATTGGTTTTGAACAGGCAAAGAAATTGGTATCATTGTGTTTATTTGCCTTTTTTGACTTTTAGTTGGCAGTAAAGTATGCTTGGATTTAAGATGATTCCACATAATGATGTCCTAACAGAAAATTTTAGTATAACATTAAACTTTGTACATAGCACCAATTTACCATACTTGACATTTTTAAAACATCAAAACTGTAATTATTGGGGGTAAGCCTCTTCAGCATAGTTGGCAGTGCCTATAAGCAGAATATATAAATGCTTTCACTTTTATTATGCAAACTAAGGTTATTGTTATTTTCATTATTCTTAAAATGTAGTTAATGAGCTTAATGCAGACTGGAAAAGAGAAAAATACCAGTCACAATTTTTTCAGGTTGCTTTCCTAGCCCAGTGATGTATTATTGGCTACAAGACTAAACAGTACTATAAAAATTGGGTTTTACTGAAAATCAGTTAACCAATTTCAAGAATTTCTGGTTTTATTCCAACACTAATATCTCCCAATATTTGGCAACAACACAAAATAAAAGAATTTTCATAAAAAGCCAATTAACATTCATTGTGACAGTAACTACAGATGTAGGTATATTACAAATAAAATTATCAATTCATTTGTAGAAGAGTCAATTCTTCCATAATATTTAAAGTGTAAAATAATAAAAACTAAATAGAAAACATCATCAAAAACTAAAAATTTGCCAAAATTAAAAAAAAAAAAAAAAGCACACAGTCAAAATGACTACTCACATAGTTCTAAGTGTTAATGAATACAAAAAAAAATGCTCATATTTACTGAAAAAAACATCTTTCTAAGAGATTTATCATCATAGCTATAATGAGTTACTTGTAATTTGTAAAATAGCATAAATTAATAAGATGTCACTAATGGATATAAAAGTTGATTGTATTTATCTAGTTGGTCAACAGTGTAAGAATTAAAACTTTTGTATTGTAGGTTTTTGAATTGCTGATTGTGGGTTTTCTTTTGCTAAATTTTTTTTCTAATCAGGTTAGCACTAGTAAGTCTAGTAAAAATCATTTCATATATCTTCTCTAGGCAATTTACGCTACTTGATTGGGATTCTGGAAGTTTTAAAAAGTTCAAGATCTCTTTTTGGTAATGTACCATAACCTTGTCACAGATTTGTCAAACAATCTGTCTACTTTACTAAGTAAATAAATTGGTCCTTGCAAATACACATGTTTACAGCCCAGCCACGATTTGTAAAATGAGATGCAAGTTAAGTTTAGTATTTTTGAAAATTGTGTTACTCTAATTTTTATTGAAATTTATGAAATGCCAATTCTTTCTTTGGGAAGAAAGTTCAGTACTAGAAAAAGCAGTTTTAATTAAATTTCTCTTACCAAGAAACTCAAATATCAAATAAACAGCCAGATTCCTTTATAAGGCTATTTATTAAGGATAAATAAATAAAAAATTACTAAGCAATTTGGCAAGAAACAGGCTGACATCCCTTGTTAAATACAACAGATACCAATAACTCTGGGGTAAGGTATTTGTCTGTATTTTTGAGATAAGATCTTGCATCATATGAAAGATATATTCAGAAATATAAAAATATGAAATACAGTAGAGAGTCATAAATCGGCACCCTGGTAATCAGAATGGCCGGTAATCAGCACGATTTTCAGTCGGACTGTGTCGTGCTGAATCGAACGTTTTTGATACTAAATTTACTTCTAAAGTATAATTTTCATGTTTTTATATTCTTCAATATATTTATTTTGTTTGTACAAAATAAAGAAATAATTTTTAACGATACGATAGCCTCGATTATTATTATAAAAATTTTCGTTAGGCTTAAAATCGACGAAAATTCAACGCGAAGCGACACGCAACGGAGAAAAATTCAACACAAAGCGACACGCAACGGAGAAAAGTTCGAACATCGGACAGGTTAATATATTTTTTCGTACATAGACCGTAATCGGAACAAATCCCTAATCTGAACAACCCCAGTCCCCAATTGATTCCGATTTTCGGTTCTCTACTGTACTTCTATAACCATTTAAAACAATTTTAAAATATTGCTTACTCTGTTTAGAAGCAGCAGAAGTTTTATCAATATTAGTTTTAGTGGCTAATTTATCAGTAGATGCTGCTTTAGATGATTCAGGTTTAGTGGCAGTTTCTAATTTTTCATCTGTTACTGATTTAGTGAAGAAATCACCAAGTTGTAACAAATAGCCAAGATGTACAATTAATTGAAAACTAAATATTTTCACATCCACTGAAATAAGGAAAAACAAAAAAAATATTTTAAAAATGTTAACATTTTTAAAATTATACAAAAAAAAAAAAAAAAAAAAAAAAAAAATTATTTTCTCTTAATTATTTAAAAAGAGTTGTAATTATGTTAAAATTTCTCTTTTTAACATAAGTACAACTCTTTTTGTATGAAAACTGTTTGCTTATCCTATATTTAATTTCACTTTTCACATTTATATCTAATTTTTTTTTATTTGCATAAAAATATGATGATAAATATTTAACATCTTTTTTAATCATTGATGAGACTATGTCTCATCTATGAAATCGCACTTCTGTCAATGGCGAAACACCTTAGAGGTATAAAGGAGTACATGTCAGGGGTTGCAATTTGGCAAAATATTTGGTGCCCAAATCATGCACATACAAAAAAACCAGACTTGTAGGTAGTCAGGGAACAAAGAACCGAGACAAAATAAAATACAAAATGGCAACTCTGTTTCTACAAACAGGCACTAGTGCAAGATTCGCACATGTGTTCCTTGTTGGAAAGTTGGAAATGTGAATGTTGTGAAATCGAATTTTGACAAATGTGTAACACATATTACACGTGTAGTCTCTTGTTCTCATCATTTCGATTTTCTCGTGTGTTGCTGACACTTCATTCGGATCCCTTTGACCCATTAATTTCACCAAAAATGCCTCATGGACAACTTCATAATCATGGCCATGACCGGTGAAATTTCAACAATCACACTCAAAACCAGAGATACCAAAAAAGATTGGAGAATGAGAACAAGACCCACCATAAGCATTGCAATGATCCCACTTACCGTAGCCAAGAAAAAGCCTGTGAAATGCAACCCATTATAACCACAGTGGCAACGAAACCAGTCATAATCTACGCTAGGACCCAGAGTACCAGTGTCGGCTTTTCCTCATTGGATAATGCTCATTTTTCTCTTTTCCTTAGAAAATGGTATGCAGCCGAGCCAAGTATCTGAGACATAGTCTAGTCCCAAAAATGGTTTTGCCATTTTACTTGTTTTATATTAAAATTTAGACTCTTGATAATTAGCACTGAGTTCAGCGTTAATGCTGAACTCAGTGCTAATTATCAAGAGTCTGTACAATTTTGGTGTGAGTTTTTATTTATCTATTTCTATCTTAAAATTTAACTTCCTTTTTTAAAACCATATCTAACTTCCTTAAACTCAATTTGGTCCCTCTTATTTTTTAAATCTTTACTCTTTAAATCCAATTCTAAAGCCTTTTTTATTCCTAATTTCCTTTATTCTCACTAATCAATAATCATCATCCATAGATATCACAAATCACAATTTTTCTCTGGCTGTTCCCTGGAATAAATCATAATACTGATACAAAATGGCATTGGTTTAAAATTGACTACAGTGACTGAGACAAGAACAGCAGTCAATTTTAAGTTCATCCATTTTTATGCTAGCAGTTTTCATACAAAAATGAGTTGTAATTATGTTAAAAAGAAACATTTTATAACATGATAAAATAGCTAAAATATATAGATTAAAATGTTGGAGATTATGAAAGACAAATTAGGAAGATGCAGATAGCTGCAATGAGAATACTTTGAAAAAATGAATACAGTTCATATTAAAAATTAGATTCAGAGATTGTTACTTTAGATATAATAGAGATAGATAAAAAAAATTGAAAGAGAACATGCTTAAACAGTAAAGTCATGCTATAATAAAAGATGAGTTTATGTTTATTAGAAAGACGTATTGTTTAGTACTAGAGCAGGGGTGGGAAACCTTTTCGTTCATGAAGGCCACTTTACAATTCATCGTCCTTTATATAGGCCGCATTGAAATTTTTTTGTCATTTTATCCCTAGGCTTAGGCCGCTAAGTAATTTGAAAGTTATGTAATAAATGAAAGACAGGTGAATAAAAATTGAAAAGAATTACATTTTAAGTTATTTTACTTCAGTAGGAACTTTTTATACAAGTAATAAGTAAATAGTAGGTCTTAAAAATATATATATCAACATTTTCATCATGGGCCGCAGAAGGCCACACTTGTTTGCCCAAAAGGCCGCAGGTTCCCCATCCCTGTACTAGAGTTATACCTCTAAACACTACATCTATTCTTTTAATCATTTATTAGAGCATGTATTAGTTTAATAATAAGATTTTTTCATCTTATTAGTAAAGATATGTTAGAATTAGTGCTAGAGGAAGGATTAGTTAACAATAAGGTAACATAAACAAAAACATAATTTTTATTTCAAAAATTATTTCATAAAATGAACATTTTTGATTTGTTTAACAATTTATGAAGTTGCATTCTAACATTATCCATCTGCAAATTGCAGAACCAGTAGAGGTGATAGAGATGCAAGTTTGTGTATGCATCGGGTCATGTGGTAGCCAGTTTTGGGCTCAACAAACCAGCAGCTGACTTGGGTCGTAAATGCTGTCAGCAATGGTTCACAGCAGCCCAACTTTTGAAAAAGCATAGAAAATGCCTTGAAGATGACAAAAAGCTGAATACCACCAGTTAATGGCTGGGGAATGAGACCATATCCTGAAACTGTACAACCTCAGTTTGTCGACGTGTGCAATTGCCATGTGTTGGGCACAACATGATTATCATCCAGCAATGTGTGGCACGATGGATGCAGGAACATCTGTAAATATGCCAAAGAGGGAGTAGATCACACTGGTGCAAGACACAGTACAGACAGACAGATTCATCAAATGGTCTGTTCAGACCCGTTTGTCACAGCACGTGACATCCAAAGCTGCTTGTCACCATCAATGAGTACCATCTGTGCCCATCTAAATCATTTGTAATAGGTTGCATGAAGTAAGGCTGCATGCACAGCAACCATAACCGGATTGCCATTAACTACTCAACATAGGGCTGCACACCTGGCGTAGTGTCTTTGTCATCACAACAGCATCACTGAATGACATCGGGTATTGTTTACAGATAAATCCTGCTCCTGTCTGTGGAAGAATGTCAGCCATGAAGTGGCAGTATCTCAAGGAACAATACGTGCTAGCCCATATAAACAATCATCATCATTATAACCAGATACATATAATGTAATGTTATATATACTGGAAGAGGAGATCGGACTGGAGGTCCGAGTAGTGTAATTGGCAATGCATCTCAGCCCTTTTCACTGAGTATCTCCACACCGGGCATCATGTTCAATCAATGGACAGCCCTGGTATGTCTTGCCATGTAGCAGCCTGTATAGCTGTATGCGAAGGATATATTCATTACTGAATAAACAAGTGTCTGTTGCATATCTTTGTCACCTCTACCAGTCCTGCAATGTGCTTGTGGCTAAACACATTCCTTCACAATGTTGCAATTTCACTTTTGATGAATGTATATTAAATATAGTTAAAGGTTAGGATGTAACCTAATTTTGTAACCATTCTAATTTAGTGTAAAGATTAGAATGCAACCTTGTTAAACAATTTTTAAAAAATGTTTTATGAAACTAATAATTTGTTGGATAAAGGTAATCGCCTTTATTTAATCTAGAATTAATTCAGTTTTGTCTCTCTTACAACACAGTATGATAAACTGAAAGACTAAAATAATAAAATCCAATCTATTTCATGCTTGATTATTATTAAATTAATTAAGAAATTAATTCAATTATTAAGGTCAATAAAATTTTTAAAAAATTAGAATTAATATTTTTATAATTTAAAATAAGAATCTACTCTGGATTATTTAAGTTGTTACTATTAGTGATCTGCTGAAAAAGAAAATTATCTAAAACTTGCACATCAGATAACTTAGAAAAATCATGTTACAACTAAATTCAAAAAAATTAGCATATCTATTTTGTAATATTTTAGTAAAACTGCATGCATAAATCTTAGTATACATAGGAGGGGTAAAAAATCCTGACTTATTTAATACACAATATACTCAAAAGCTCAATTTAATTTTGAACTAAATTCAATAATGAAATTTTAATTGCCAATATTTATTGTAAATAACAAAAAACAATATTTTGTTTTATCAACTTGATTATAACCTGGTTAACTCAAACCAGGATAACTTGGAAGTCACATTTACTCTAAGGCATTTTCTTTCCCCATTCATCTAGCATAACATCAAATCAAACTGATTAACTCTAAATTTGAATTTTTTTCTTTGACTGATTTGAGTTAACCAAGTTCTGCTGCATTTTTATCAAATGAAAAACTAATTTAATTATTAGTAAAGACAGATTAAACTTCTTTCTCAAAAAACTTAAACTTACTTGTTGCATCACCAGCTGCATCTTTAATAAAATTTACTGTAATCATTTTTTGACCATTTTTATCTTGTTCACTATTTTGTTGCATTAACCTAGTTAATTTTAAAGTATGTGTTTAATAGAATTTTTAAATATAAGAAATATAAACTGTTCAAGTTACAAATATATAATTAATGATATTAGAATGGCTATATTAATAATGTTATTTTTTATTCAATATACATTATATTTCAACATACATAAGATGACTTCAGCATAATAATAAAAACTAACAAAATTATTTAAAATAAAAGTCTTCAATGATAAATTTAGAGTGACATATCTGTATTTGTACCTTCCTTAGAAAATTCAATACAATTCAGTATTATTAAATATAATAAATATTTAATTGTAAAATTACTGTAATCGTAAAAAATTACTAGAAAAAAAACTGCATCCAACTGAATTATGATAAATTTTTTAATTGTTTTAGATATAAAATTGAAACTGCAAAATAATAATTTTTATATTTGTGCTGTTTAACAAGCTATTTATTACAAATTATGTTATAAATATTGAAAAGATTTTTATATCTTTAAAAGATATAAATAAAAAAAAAAACTATATTCTCTTTCTCAAAGCTGAATCATCTTTCAGTGTGATCAAAAAATGTACCATGCATTTTTTGATCACTCTTAGCAAAAAAAAATTGAATTATATTTATATATTTACTCACGTGTTACAAACTTAAAACATGTTACAAACTTAAAATATACAATACACAATATTTAATATTTTAGAAAAGATGTCACAAGTTTATTAATACTACAACAGTTAAAGTAAGTAAAATATGTAACTAAGATTCAGTAAGGATTTACTTATATATTAATAAAACTGAACATTTTCATTTGCAAAACTGTTAATAGTTCAACTTCTGTACAAAAACAAAATTCTATATTCTAAAACTAAATCATTATTTTTAAACATCTGAGCATAAACAGAGATAAAATAAAACATCTATACCAATTCTAATATTACACACAATAGAAAAAATAATTAAAATTATTATTAAATAGAAATAAAATAATTTAATCTGTATTCATGTGATTGGTAATAAACAGTTATCAATCACATGGATTAAAAATTAGAGACTGATTTGAATTTCAGCTGTTTAAGTGTTTTTCTATATTTTATTTTTGTAAATCCTTAGTTTCTTACATAAATGTAACAATTTGTGTATTTATCATTTTTGAGCCTTAACTAAGTTAAAATGCTTTGTTATAAGAAAATATTCATTACAAAAATCTATACTCAAATATATCCTGTTTTTAATATTTCAATCACTACACCTGTATCTCCATTAATTATGTCAAATTTAATTTCTGCATTTCTCTCCTTAAGACAGTTATTTAACAGAAGTGTCTGAGCTATGCAAAGAGTTCTGAATTTACCTAAGAATTAATCATTTTTTCTATTTTTCTCAATAAACATTATTTAATCATTTTCATGTGAAAATATCTTTTTATATATTACAATATGAAGAAAATAGAAAACAGATAAAATTTTGAATATCATGATATGTTTAATTCAAAGGGTGACCAATCTGTCTGTCTTCAAATCTAATCTTTTAGAATGTAGATTTAAAAATTTCTATTTTACAGTGTTATATAATTCTGTGTTCAAAAAGAATAGAAATGCTTTCATAAAAATTAATGTATTTAATCTGCCTAATTATAAAATTGATTCTAATATATATATATGTATTTATGTATGTATGTATGTATGTCTGGAAGGTGAAATGAGATGGAGATATCGATAGACTATTGGCAATCCACAACTCCTGCATGGTAAGCAGGAATTATGGATTTAACTCAAACTGGTCAAGTCAAATGACTATATATATAAACCAGCATTATTTTCAATTATTTTATGTAAAAATTGCATTGATTTGAAAAACGTTCACTCATTAAAATAAAATGTTAATCAGTGGCAACAGCATGCTCCATTACCAAACATGGTTTAATGAAGGGTTCCACAAAACTTATGAGTAAGTCACTCAAAACTTTCTAACTCAGATTTTTTGAAAAAATTTGAGAAGCACACTGTCAAGGAGGTTTCGTGTAGTGACAAGATAGGTCAAGTTTTCACATGTCAGAGGACGTTTTCTGGAAAGGGACAGTTGGCAAGTCATTCTGGACAAGTCGAGACAGGTATGCCAACCGAGGAGGACCCAATAGAAAGCTCAGCTCCGGATTAGTCAGCCAATGGATCTAGAACTTAGATATAAGGCAAGGCAATCGTTGGAACAAAGAAACTAGCCTAAGACTGTAAAGAGAAACACACCTGGACTAAGACAGTGTAGTTAGTAGCAATCAAGATGGATCACTGTGTATCTCTGTAAATAGTGTTAAATAAACTTAATTTGTGTTCAAGGAATCGTAAGGTGTTCTTTTTGATCAGAGGACACGATTTGAACTTTACTGACACTTTCTCTTTGCTCAATAAAGTTTCGTATCAAGGCTTAACCAAACAAACAGTATTATTGAATTCTATGAAGACAATATTGTCATGAATTTGACTTGCAATTAGTCTTCTCCTAATAGCACTTTAAAAAATGTATCTGTGTGTTTCAATAAATACACACACTGCTACTACAGGAAAATTTGAAACAGAAAAAAATTATACAAGACTCAAAGACTTACAGTGAACAATATGTACACAGCAACAAAACTATTATTATATTTTGCCAAATGTCCATTTAGACCAAACGATCGCCTTAAACAATCGAGCTATAAATTTGCTATTATTAATAATGAGTAAATACTAAGTAATTTGGTACTAGAGGTAGATGTTAGGTGCCATTTCAAGGTATACATGAAATATTTTTAAATTTAATATGAAACTGAATTTTATTAATTTGCTTGCATTGAGTACAATATGAAATATAATATATGTAAGTAAATGTAAATTTATTTTATATATAAATCAACAATTTACAGAGAATACTTATATATTCAAGAAAACCTTGTTTCAAATGTTAAGCAATAACTAATGAAAAATGCAATATTGAATACTAAAGATACTCTAAAAAACCTTAATAATTGCATTAACACTTTAATTTCTCACATTTTTGGTCATACTCTAATTTTCTCCTAAGGAAGGTTGTTAAAATACAGACAACAAAAACATAAGTAATTGACGTGGTTAATGCAATTATTAAGGCTTTTCGAAGTGTCTTTGATGTTTAGTAGTAAGTTAAATATAATAATTGACATCAATTATTTAAAAATATTAAACTTTTAGATAGAATGTATAGTTTAATTTAGAAAAGCTTAATTTTTTCAAGATAAGTAAATAATAATTTTATATTACCTCTTAACTCCTGTCTTCCTTGTAAATCTAGTATCATCTAAAATAAAATCAATAAGCAGAATTTCTGCTTGAAGAGAATTATCAGTCATAATTTTTCCAGACAATGAAATAGTTTTCAGTTCAATATAAGACAATGCTTTCTTATTATTTCGTTTAGTAATGCCTTTATTCTGTAAATAAAAACAATTAAAAATCTTTAATATCCTGAAATTAATTAATGTGTAATAAGCAGTAACTCCTTAAACTAGGATTTATTGCAAGAAAACATCAAATAAAATAATGTATAACAGGATGCAATCTTAACATTCTTATATAAATTTCTATTAAAGTAAATTGACATAAAAATAACTTAATGTTTTAAATGGAACATTAAAAAAGGACAATTTAAAGATTCAAATATCAAGTATTCATATACTTCAAAAACTTTATAAGAAAAAAAAAGCATTGTAATAAACAAAAAAATTATTGAAGTGAAGTATATGAGTAATTTTAAAATGTAAGATTAATTTTTTCCTTTATCATCAATGAAAATTTAATAACTAAAGTTAAAATTAACATTACTAAAATCACAGTTAATAAAATGAAATTAATATGAAATTATTTGCATACAGTTAACTTGCTATCTGTTTCTAATTTTTAAAAGGAAAGTCAGTTCCAAAAATTGAATACAAAATCAGAATTATTGGCATCATGGTTTAAGATAGTCATAAAAATAAGATGGCTAAACTAATTTTAAATTGATTTTTTAGACATTCCAACTTATCCCCTCTAATAAGAAACCTTGTATTATCTTATATCTTTATATGTATAGCATTATATGAATTATTTTTCTTTATGGAATGTGTGTTTCTATAACAACCACATTCCAACTGAAATTTTTCTTAAAACAATTCATTAAATTTACACTGATTTTTTTTAGCTTCAATTCATTTAAATTTGATAAAATAAATTATTTCCAATTGTATGGCTCAGATTAAAGCAAACATGTTTTCTTTCTTTGTCTATCATTTTTGATAAATTACAGCTAGTAATATTATGAAATTTTTATTTATATCTGGAATGTCCTTTTAATATACAAGTCAATAAGACAAGAGTTTCCAGTAACTATAGTCTTATGTTTACTTGTCCTGTTTAATGTTCAGTTGGTAATCATCAATATATGCAAGTCTCAAAGTGATTATAATATGATTATACAGTAAAAATTGCTTAATTATTATGCTATTTATTTTTTTTAAAATGTCAAATTTAAGTTTCTTACCAGGTCTGAAATTCCTTCATATAATGAAAGTGAAATACTTTGTAACTCCAAGCCAAATATAATTCTATTATAAATTTTCTGAGGAATAAGTTTTGAAATTTCAATATCCTTTTTGGCAGCTATACAATGTAAAAAAATTGTATGATTACATGTAAATATCAATACTTAAACAAATTTCATTAAAAATTGTAACTATTTATTAAAAGCTTATTGATACAGGTGAAAGAAAGAAACGAAATGAAAAAAAAACCAAATTTTTCATTCACATAATTTGTTATACAGAAAATAAAAATATTTATGAAAACTTTATGTAGAAAATACAACTACTTTCATGTAAAACAAAACATGTAGAATATCTCATGTTTAAACTTTTTTAAAATTTCACATTACAACCAAATTAATAATAAATTATAGTAAATGATATTGTCTTCTACTTATAACTTCATTATTAAATATACAATATAATTATGAACAATATGAATAACCAAAACATTAATTTTGAGTACAGGTACTCCTCACTTTACGACAGAGTTCTGTTCCGACGACTACATTGTTAAGCGAATTGGTCGATAAGCGAGGAGCTTGCGCCAGGAATATAGGATCGTTGTAAAATCATACAAATTATGCAACAAACTTCAAATTTATTTATAAAAAGACTATTATAGTACGCTATTAGCCTATTATAGTACGCGAAAGCCTATTATAGTACGCTTAGTGCGCGTGTCACCATTTGCCACTGACCAACACTCAAGCTGAGAAAGGGGATTCCCCGAATTGCAGGTCGAAACTCGATTGGTCATAAGTGCGAGTGGTTGTTAAGCAGATAGGTCGTAAAGTGAGGAGTATCTCTACTATACAATTAAGATAATCAGTGTATTTGCCCATTTCTGACATAATATTAAATTTTCTAACAATTTTTAAAATAGAAAAACATTACATAATAGCAACTAATACATATACAAACATCTAAAAACCCGGATATATTAGCAATAAGCCAAACAATGTCCGGATTACATCGAGCTACTTTTCTGCAATTACTTTAAATTTTTAAATAATTTGTCATTAGAGGGAGGCACTAAGCACCATCTCTTATTAAATTTAATAATTATTATTCAATTAAATAATTTAAATAATTCTGACTCTAGTGACAAATTAATTAAAAATTATTTATAAATAGTTGCAAAAAGTAGCCCAATGTAATCCAGTAGTTGTTTGACTTATTACAGCAACTAATACTTGTTTAACAACCAATTAATATTAAAATTAAAAGCAATGTATCATCTTAAAATTGATACTGCAATGAGTAACCAAACCTTCAATATAAAATTTTCACTCAGTTATTTTTTCATAATACTTAAGATGATCAAAATAAATTAGTTATATTTATAGCTTAAATATTCTACTGTATTTGTAAAAATAAATTTGTAAGAAACATTTCATTATTTTCTCTATGAAATTATTTAGCATAAGTTAATAAAGCTATTTGGTATATTTTTTGAAGTTTCTTGGCTTTCTGAAAGTATATTTCAATGCCTTTATCTGTCAAAAATCAAAGAACAGCTTGCTATTTGATTCTGGTGCAGTCTTGTAAGGAGTTGAAGTCCAATTGTTATTTTATGTTTTGGGCGTTATTTTTAATTACAGTTATTTTCTTTTTGAGATTTTTTTTTAAGACAGAAACTCCTAAGAAACCTCCAAAATGTGCTAAATTCAAAAATAAAAATCTAAATATACTAATTTATATCAGTGACTGATCCCGTGACATGTGGACATGTAAATAGGACAATTCAGAGTTATACTGATAGACAGATAAAAGACGACATGCCCATTCAAATAGTGAGATGTAGCTCCCAACAGTGACCTTCATCGAAGCGAACTGTCTGGCATTCTTTGATAAGCAATCAGATCATAAGAAGAGTATTCTTTAAGTATTTTGGTAAAGATTTGATTGATTATATGAAAAAATTTCTTTCATTGATTGAATGTTTATTTTGTTTATAATTAATCTTGACTGATTTTTTTTGGAATATTTGAAATATATACTTATTACTAATTCTGGTTACAATCATTGTTATTTATATATAAGCAATCATCCAACTAAAGCCGAATATTAATCGAGCTAAAAATGACTACAATATTAATAATTAATAAGACAATTTGGCACTAGAGTTAGGCATTAGGCACCATCTCTTAATAAATTTAATAACTATAGTTTTAATAATTTAATTTAAATAATTTAGAAGTACTGAAAAAAATCTAAATTATTAAAATTATAATTATTAAATTTGTTAAAAGATGGTGCCTAACACCTAACTCTAGTGCCAAATTGTCTTATTAATTACTATTATTATAGCCATTTCTAGCCCGATTAATATTCAGCTTTAGTTGGATGATTGCTTTAAAATATATCAGATTTGATGATGATGATTATTTGTTTATATATAAATAATACTGTTGAATCTAAAAAATATTATTGTAGATTTTTACTTATATAATTGTTATTTTGGATCATTACATTTTGCTTCCCATTAAGTCCAGGCCTGGTACTTGATTTGAACCCTAAATTGTGTAACCCTGCCTTTTGTGTCATGCAATATGTTACAGTCTGATGCTGGCATCATCATTTTGTAAATCATACAATGAATGTAAATGACACCTAGTTGGGACAATTATTGGTACTAGTATTACTGTATACTCTTTCAATATCATTAGTCCAATCTTGTATATTGTTATTTTTTCTTTTGCAGTACTACTAACCTTATTGAATTTGCCTAATAGATATTTACTATTAGTTATACATTATGTCCCACAAATGATGTAGTTTAAGTAATGATAAAAAGATACAAAAATTAATTTGCAAGAATGAGTTTTAAAATAATCAAAACTAAATATTTACAAATGTTTTTAAAATTTTCTGTATTTTTTGTATCTATTTGAATTAAGAAAATTCCTAAGAAGTACTCTGATAATTATGTTGTAAGTTTCAGTTATTTCTTGAAAGTATGTAAGTTTAAGTAAAACAATTTTTTTTATGAGGTATTAAATTATAATTATATTATTTCATTATTATTTTGTAATTATATATTTTCTTTCAATTGACATGTGGCAATATTTATGCTGTGTGTTAAATTATTTGTTGTAAATAAATTCTTATGAACTTTGGTCATAAACTTTTTTAATAATCATTTAATGTAAGAAGTCATGATCAAAGATGATCAGAAGTCATGAAGATAAATCAAACTGATATATAGGTGCCTATGCTTCAAGCTATAATAAAAACATTATTCAAGCAAGAGAAAAGCTTGACTACATTTCTATGAAAAAAAGGAAGAAAATCAAGTTTAATGGTAGTACATTATTAGTAAATTTTATTTTTTTAAAATATCCATATTTTTAATATACCTGAAGATTCATCTTTAGCAGGTTTCGTTGAAGATGGGACAGATGGTGAAATTTCTGATAATGGCACAATCTGGATATCAAGTCCCTTCTCTGCAAGGTTTTCTGCTAACACTTTCATAACTGTACCATAATCTTCTTGACTAATAGTTACCTATATAATACATACATTTATATTAATTTTCATAATTACAAAAAGCAATTTAGAATTACTACATTTTGTAGTACAAATGTTTGGAGGATAATTCAATATTTTAACACTTTCCAATCTATAAATGAGTCTTGCTCGTTCACAATTTTAAACAATGTTTTAAGGGGTTAAACTCATACAAAATTAATGTAGGAAGTACATTTAATGGATAAATTATGAATAAATGATAATTCCAGGTTAGAAATACATAGTTCTGATTCCAAAACCAAAGAAAATAAATCTAATTTGAGCTCCAATGTAAATCTTATGCTATTATATCAAACTTCTTTAAAATGAAAAAAAATATTTTATTTTAATTTTCAAACATTTTTTCCTTTTAATGATCATTCTGTTAGTTGTTTCATGTTAACAAAAGTACAAAGAATCAAATTCCAAAATATCATGATATATTATTGATTCTTTTTCTATGAATTTTTGAAAATAGGCATATACCCCATGCAGACACCCCAGTCTGAATGGGCATACACAAGGGTAAATGCCCAGTTTGGAAAGTGTTAAAATTATGATTCAATATATTATTATAAAATGCAAGCTGTTAAAATACATTGAAAATCTTTAAGACAATGTAAATCATTTTTTTTAATTATTTTAAAATAATACATTATACAGAAATTTTTGTTTTGAAAAGGCACTGGTTATGCATTTTCTCAGATAAAAAATTTATAAGATCACTTCTCAAAATCTTTACTTTAATTTTTAATGATCTTGAATCAAATTATAGTCATACCCTAGTAACCAAAATCACATCATTTGTTGTAGTGGGAATCCAAATTCCAACAGCAACAAATGATGTTCTTTATTATCTTTAGTGAGATAACATAATTTAATACAACTAATATTACAAAAGCTTTAAAGCATATTTGCAAAAAATTCAAAAATCATGCAAGTAAAAATGGAAAGTAGGAAGCAACTTCCATTTTCAGTATTTGTTTTATCTGTTTCAGTGGCATTGTGCAGTTTGGAATTTTTTATCACAAAATTCCAGAGCAACTTTGCTTATTTTCATTGTTGTTCAATTTTCACATAAATATTTTAGTATAAAATGTACGGTACATACCAGTACTATCTACTACGTATTTAAAAAGAAATTTGTGTAATACTCACTATTAGATATTGTACATGAAGTACAAATGTAATCATTTACAATTCATAATAGGAAGTACTACCAATGAATCTTCTTGAAAAACCTTATAACTGGCAAGGGTATGCTCAAACCTTGTAAGCAAACGTTTTCGGATCCCTCTCTGGGTCCATCCTCAAGATGTTCTTTTTAACAAACAGTTATAATGAAGACCAGCTGTGTTTCAGATGAAAATTTGAATTATCGAATTCTGAAACTAACATGAACCGCGTGCCAACCAAATTCAAAAGTTTTTAAATGATTATGTAACGATCGCTTGTTACGTAGATGGCCAATGCAACTTTTAAATAACAATTTTTTCGCATGTGCTTCGTAACTCGCAGAAATGAGAAGTCCCAAACCAATACCACAGATCACTTTGCCACTTTACTCCGTCTCCTCCCTCTGTAGGAGGGCTTGCCACGCCAAGGATAACGTTACCTCGTCCCTAGAATTGATTGGTTGAGACGAGTGGAAGGCCTTGCATATTTCGATCTGTTCCAGCCATCTAAGGTGGTCTGTGTACGGCATGGTGACGAGGAGTTTGGTGTTCATGAAGTCTGCCGTGATTTCCAGTTCTGAAGCATATACGGATAGCGAGGTGTTGGCTCTGCCATGCCTAATGTCCTGCTAATGTTCCTTCCATCTAACACCTATTGCTCATTTCATGGCTCCAATGTAGAGTAATTCTCTATTAAATCTATGGTCCGTTAGAGGTACTGTGCACACTCCTGGTAGTTTGTCCATCGCCAGCCTATCCTTATCATTGTGTAGAAGTTGAAATATAGAGGGGCATTTCTGTGAGTTACGAAGCACATGTGAAAAAATTGTTATTTAATAGTTGCATTAGCCATCTACGTAACAAGCAATCGTTACATAATCATTTAAAAATTTTTGAATTTGGTTGGCACGCAATTTATGTTAGATTCGGAATTCGATAATTCAAATTTTCATCCAAAACACAGCTGGTCTTTGTTATAACCATGCGTTAAAAAGAACATAGCTTAAGGGTGGACCCAGAGAGGGATCCGAAAACGTTTGCTTACAAGGTTTAAGCATACCCTCGCTGGTTATAAGGTTTTTTTAAGAAGATTCATTGGTATTACCCTGGTGTGTGTAGATTATTTGTTATTCATAGGAAGTACTACACAAGCTGATTCATTGTATTACTATTTCCAAGCATATCATACAGCATATTGTGATGTATATGTTATGGTCAAAGCCCGAAATCAGTCAAAGTAAGAAGAGTCCGGCCAAATCAAGAAATGGCCAAAGTCGCTGTAAATTGACTGGCCAATGTCCAATCTTTTCTTGATTTTGGGATTTGACCAGCCAGTTTGCAAAATGGCATGGGGCAATCAGCGAAAGTCAGAAGAAAAAGTCACGAGCGGATTTTGGTGGGTCTATATAATTTTAAACTTTATATTGATTATTAATTAAAATTATCAAATTCAATTGTGTGTTATGCTTATTAATCATAGTAAATTATCAATCTCTACCATCATTTGTTATGACAAGATGAACTCTTATGACATTTCGAATTACACATCATTTGTTATTTTCACATTTGCAGCTATTTGTTGTGTGCTTACTAGTGGAATTGCATCGAGTGTAGTCAATCTGACAGGCCTTGGCTGCCTGTCAGATTGGGGAGATGTGACAGTTTGTAATGGTTTTTCTTCTCTGCCCATGGATTCCAGTGTGTGCAGTTTCTCATGCAGAATGGAAAACTCACTTCTGGAATACAGTTGTGTGAGGCTCTGAAATAGAACCAGAACCATATTTATAAATAAATTTTGTTTTTTTTTTTCCTTGAAAAAAAGAGAGAAAAAAGGAAAGTTTTTTATTTTGTAAAACCGATAAGAGAAGAAAGATGAAAATTTATGTCCATAAAAGGGCATGTTTAAAAGTAATTCATAGAAAAGTGAACTTCTCAAATTGAAACAATAGAATAATGTAAGTCCCAAGATCGACCATCTTCGATTGGGATTGTATGGACAAGCGACGTTGACTCATCCTGCAATCTGGGTTCCAATCTCGTTACACTAGGTAACAAGTGAAGACCAATTAAAAAGCAGAGGTGAGGAGGATCAACGAGTCAAAATGATTGATCTGAGACCCAAAAAAGTTTATAAAAATGACCAATTCAAGAACACGGTGAGCATCTCCACCAGACTTTCATACTTTGTGGCATCCTCTGTAGTGAAAATATTCTCCA
The DNA here is from genome assembly GCF_030686945.1 of Centruroides vittatus. Taxonomy (NCBI): domain Eukaryota; kingdom Metazoa; phylum Arthropoda; class Arachnida; order Scorpiones; family Buthidae; genus Centruroides; species Centruroides vittatus. The sequence goes on along the minus strand of NW_027122708.1, from coordinate 8,042,141 downwards.
TTTCTCTGATGTTTAAACAATGCATATCTCTTGACATAAACTATTACACGACTGTGCCTCAGGGCCGTCCAGTTGTCAAACTGATCAAATGTTCAACCATTCAACTGCTCAGCACTGTCATACAGATATTCACATCATCCCATTCTCGAACAGAAGATACTGTTTTTGTAAGCATAATTTATACAATAAATCGGGAAAATTGTTTTGTGACTAGAGAGAGTTGTCTCTATCATCAACACTCCCATATACGCTTCAGAAGTGCTCAGATATCCTGCCGTTATGTACCGTTTGGCAACCTCACAGTTGTTTGAGAATACCATCACACCAGAAGCAAAAGATGTGCCACTGAACAGTCTTGTATCAGCACATCAAATTTTTGCCACAGATAACATGCCTCTTCACAAAATGGCTGGCCAAAGTAGCATATACACTGGTCATTTCAAGTACATCAGACCTTGGCCACACCTCTTGGCCAAAGTGCAAAATGGCCAGCAATTCGGGAACTGGCCGAACCTCAGGTTTTGGCCGTAACATATACAAATACAACCTTAGTAATAAACACTTAATGAATCCTAATGTATTCATTACATGTGTTAGTAAGGCAATTAGAGTTTGTAATGTTTTTAGCATTACAAGTATCCCTTGCTTGATGGAGTTTTGCTTAATGCAGGATTCGATTAACATGCAAAATTAAGTGTGGCAATCTCTTTAGATATGGGACAGAAGTTTTAATTAACTTGGCTTTACCAGCTGTCTTTGTTTAACTGTGGATAACGTATTTGATGAACATGATTTTGATATATGCAGTAGAATTAAGGGATTAATTAACCACATTAATCAAGAAATACCTGTGTATTAAACATGGATTGATTTGTAAGCAGGTTTTCTACAATGTTTTAGTGACATTTGAGGAATTGGGTTGGTCAGATAAACAAGTAAAATTTTTCCTGTTAAAAAAAATAATACAAAATACTTCCTGATATTTGGATCATTTTCATGAATGCATTCAATTCAGATAATAAAGTATGGCTGTACTGAACTAATCTTCAATTTAAAATGATTTGTTATTATTGAAATAGTAACTTAATTTTTTTTTATTTACCTCTACTCACAATTATTAAAAATAATAACTAGTATGTTTGTAATTTATACAAAATTTTAATATTAACTGTTACAAAACTGCAAATAATATTTTAAAATTTAGAATAGATGCACATTTTCATGAAAAATGCACTTTTAATTTAAAAAAAAATTGCAATAGATTTTGAATCATTTGCCAAAAATAGTTAATTTTTTTTAAGTCATTTTCATTTCATCAAAAAAAAATTTTTTTTAAAATTTTTTTTCTAATCAAGCATTATTATAATTTAATAAAAAATGATAATAAGTCACAGGAAATTATATTCTAAATGAAAATACAAATCACAATTTTATTCTACAAGTTTTCTTTTGTTCTATCCTTACAATACTGAAATTATTTCTGCATATCCTCGAAGAATTTTTATTTAAATTAATATTTTCATTTATAAAATTTTTTACAATTATCAATTATATGACTTTTGTATGTAGTAAAAATGAATAAAGAGTAAAAATAAAAATAATTTATTAAATTTCAAGTATTTATGTAAATATTTTCTAAAACAATAGTATTTATAATAGTTTAGAAAATAACAAATATAATGAAAAGTTAAAATTATTATTAAATAAAAGTTATGAAAAGTTAAAGTTTAATAATATTTTCAAGACGTAGTTCATCCAAACAGGGACCACCATTTATTTTTCTGTGCTTTAGACAATACAATCCTGGCGACCGACCTTTCCTTGTAGGCTACTAGCCACCAAAACGCTAAAAAGTCTGTTAAAAAACACACATTTTCCAATTAAAAAATAAAAATTTTTAAAAATATAAACCGATGATATACAAATGTCTTCATTGGCACCATCTAATCTTCATGGTGGTCCCTGTTTGAACGAACTATGTCTTGAAATTATTATTAAATCGAAAGAACCATCGGACGAAAGAATTACAGAAGTTATGGTTTTGTCAAATTCTTATAAACATTAAAGAAAAACATCTGTCAATCACAAATATTGGCAAAATTTTATCATGTGATTTTTATGTTCTATTGCAATACAGTAATTAAAATAAAAATAGGCTATGACTAGGACATAAAAAACTTTGAATTATTTAAATCTTTTGGAATTCTAATTTTAATTTTAGAATTATGAGATTAATGACTTTTTATATTACTAAAATATATATTCAAAACATCTAAGAGGTCAATAATTGTATAATTCTGTGTGTTTGTATCACATAATGATACATGTAAGATTTGTGTGTATACATGCACACACACACACATACAGTATACAAACCTTAAACAATATCTTAAAGTCATTAAGACATCAAGATATTAGAGATCATGTGATGACTTGATGAGTATGACACTTATGCTATAGATTACATTTGGTTTTGATTTATTAGATTTAATTCATTTCCTTTCCTTATATTATAATCTAATTTATATAATTATAAAGTTGAATAAATATTACATTGTTTCTTGTCTTTTAAAATATAGCTGCTATTAAAATTAAAAAATTTAATTTGAATTTCATGACTTTTGAACTTGATCTATAATCAAATATTTTAAATTAAAAATTTCTGATACATTTGATAAAAATTCTGACTACTTGAGAATTAAATTTTAAAAGAATTTTGAAATTTAAATGAAATAACTAAAATTAAATAAATTCTAACAATGATAAAAAGTATGAAATTTAATAATGAAATACTTACAGTTACAGCTTTCAATTTTCCAGACACATCAATTTCTGGTTTATCTTTATGCCAATTAAATGCAAGATTTCGAACCACACTTAAAGTGAATGTTAGAGGTTCCAGTAGTAAGCATTCAGCAGAAATGCTTTCATTTTGATATTCTATTATCGCTCTAAAAAACAGCAAAAGCATATTTTGTATTTTTAGAAATTAATTTTTACTTAAATTATTATTATTAATAATAATCATAAAGATTGTTTCAGATTTTGAAAAAAATTTTAGACATAGAATAGTATTTTTCTCTTAAAATCTTTTCAAAATTTTGAATGATGAACTTAATATTTACTATTAAAACAATTTTTAAAATAAATTGTTTTCAAATTTAGTATGACATTAAAATTTATGAAGTTGCAGTAACATTAATAATATATAAAGATATAGAACATCCTTGTACCATATATTCATAGATTGTCAATGCCTATTGGTCTATCCAGAGATCATGACAAAATCAAGTACAGTGGGTGATTGGTTAACAAACAGTTTGGTTAACGAACAAATCAGATAACGAACACTTTTGTGAAAGATTTTTATGTTTGGACAATGGACACCTCACAGAACAAACACAAGAAGAAGTGACATAAAGTAACAAATACCGATTGGTCTTTTCGTCTTCAGGCAACAATTTGAAACTTTTCGGAGCGCAGGAGACATCGACATCAACACTCATCTTGGTATATACTAATCGGATAGCATTTCTCTGAACTTTGAAACTCTCCCTCGTAATTCCAGACTTTTATTTTTCTGACAGAAACAATTCTTTTATAGTATTTGTGAGACTGTCAGGCAGACACTTGTTAAGTATTGCGTGAGTTTTTATTTTCGAAAGATGAGAGTACAGTAGCAAAGGTAGGGAGTGGACAGAAGATGCCTGATGTTGCTGGGCAGCAGCGCCGAATAAAGGGGCAGGCAAGCTGGGCGACTGCCTGGGGCGCCAAATTTTGAGGGGCGCCGATATAAAAATAAAATATTTTTTTACATTCATTATTTTTTTAGATTTTATAAATTAAAATTGATCATTTTTCATGAGACATCGATTTTTTTAGCAAGCAATAAATTGTTTTTTCTTTAATAATACCAAATAAAGGTCACAACGCTAATTATTTTATTATTGTCAACAGATATAAATAATATTACAATTATTCAAAGAAAACTATTTGTATAGTCAGAATTCATAACAACTAAAAAAAAAAAATTAATAGACAAAAACAAAAATTTACTAATTAAAATAATGAAACCTAAGAATTTTTATGGCTTTTATCACACAACATTGATGCAGACAAATGCTTTTTAATCTCTAAAAAGTTTATTTTTATTTATTTTAAAAAGATAATTTGTAATCAGTATCATGTATCACAACAATCTACTCAAAAAATGGACGAGATCAAATTTATAAATTACAAATATCAACAAAATTATGAATAGTCAAAGTGATACTGGCGCCAGTCATATGCCTTAATGGTTAAATAACTTTGTCTTTCTGTAAACTTTGCATTAACAACACTTGCCGTGCTTTAAATAAATATATTTTTTATACAGTTCTTTATTGTGTAATTTTGATTTTTTGCCTTTTTTTACTTTTTTTTTTAATTTGCAGTAAATTTGTATATTCTTGTATGAAAGGGTGCCAAATTTTGTTTTGCCCAGGGCGCTCAAAACCCTAGAACCAACCCTGCTGGGCAGTATGGCTTGAACAGGTCTACAGTAGGCCACAGTTCAATCTTATCTAAGAAAGATACTGTATAATCAAGAAGACTCAAGCAGCTTAAGGAGTAACAAAAATCACATCTGAGAAATAAAGAACATTGAAGAGCTCATAATGAAACCTGAAACTGATCTAATAACAGAAGAATGCCAAGAAACTCTGCAAGATATGTTTTCTTCCAAAAAAAAAAAAAAAGGATTAATGCCAACATCTGCTATTAAACATCTTTTGAAGAAGTGGGAGGATGTCAGAACAATGGTCTTAGAATGGCATCCAAACCAGGTTGAGGTTAATAGGTTTAGGGATCTCTACAATTATAATGCTATTAATTACTTCTGAAAACTCCTAAAGAAGAGAGAAAAGCAATCGATATTAGACAGATTCTTTAACCCCCACAAATGGAAAAAAAATGACTAATAAAAATGCAAGACTGTGTATATATGTATTTTTATTATTACATATAAATAAATGTAGTAACAAAGTATATATTTTTTATTTTTGGTTCTCCAGAATGAATTAATCAAATTCTCATAAAAACTATGGTAAATTGATAATCAGTTAATGAACAATTTGAATAGCAAACAAAGTCTTGTAATGGATTATGTTCATTAACCGATCACTCACTGTATTTCTGAATAGTAAAAACTGGCATGCCTATTTATCCCAAGCTAATACCAGCATGCCTGTTTAAATGAGGTAATACATCCCTCTCCAGAAGATGCATGGAAAAAACTGAACAATTTATGTCACATGATGTCTCATAGTTTTAATTCTAAAATTGTGAAACTGTCAGCATTACATCAGAAACTACAACTATGTTTAACTTCTGCATTTTATCTTCTTTCTAACAATATAAAACACTTGTGAAATGATGAAAGTGCTTTTTTTTTATGCTTATTATAATTTGATCCAAAAATGCAAAAAATAAACCATATAAAATTTCACAAACTCACTGTAAATTATCTTAATTTACACAAATTAATATCCCTTTGTGTAAAATTTAAGAGAAATGTGTTATATTTTAAGGTTGGGATAGAATTGTCAGTGCAGCCCACCCTAACTACTACTACTAATGCCAAAAACTCACTGTTTTATTGCACTGTAAACAAAAACTCTTCCAGGATGTAAGTCTGTCAAATTACAATGCCATTATTTTGATGTAATCAGAAGAATGTTTTCTTTAACATTTAATTAACAACTAGTTTCATTAGATCCAATTAATTTTTTTTTTTTAGTTACAGTTTAACCTGCATGATAGTAACACTTGGGTTTCCAGCATGCTAGTCTTCCCTAGTTATATAAAATGCTGGTAAATCTAAAATGCTGGTTGCAAAAATACAGCAACGCTTGTAGCAGAATTAAATGATATAAAAATAAAACTGTTATATGAATTATTATGGAAAGAGTAAAAGTGATATCAATACATTATGTAAGAAGTAATTAATTATTTTATAATAAATTCAAAATACTTAAGTAAACAAACAAAATCTCCATCTTATTATATTACTACATAACTATGAATATCTGCATTATCAATCACTGATGATTAACTCAACTAAAGTAATTAAATATAAAAAAAATGCTGGCAAGTTTATGTTGTTAAAATATAAAAATTTATTACCTTGATAGCTTAAGATCATGCAATTCTACAGTCATTTTTTCAAAAATTGCTGGAATTCCTAATTCATTTCTTTTCTCCCCCAATAAAAATTTATTATGAATTTTAATAATGCCAAGATCAACTACCAAAGAATTTGTTGATAATGAATTCTGAGGTATAACTATAACAGGTGCCTGAACACATACATCTAATGAAATTCTAGTTGCCTTTTCATAAGCCATTTCCATTCCTTGTTTTGCTACTTCTGCAGCTGCAACACTTGCTTCAGCAAGTTTTTCTTTTGCAATTTGAAAATTATCTGCAAAAGACTAAAGAAATTTACATATAAATAAAATCTATTTAAATTAAAACATTAAATTAGAACATCCTGTAAAATAGTTATAAATATACAAAAGGATAACTACTAATTAGAAACAAAATCCTTTAAATTTATCCTTGTATGATAATTTAAAAATATTGTCATTAATACATGAATAACTTATATTTTATCTTATGCATGTTAATTGAGACTGTTATAACTATTACATCAAACATCAACATTGTTTTCAAATGAATGTTAACATTTATTTTGAATTAATTATTAATAAGAAATAAATTTGTAATATATTTCTGAACAATAAATCTTATTTTTATATGAGACATTAAATTAATGAATGTCTTATTAAAAAATATTGATACAATACGTAAACCAAATATTACTGAATTGTTTTTAGCCTATTATAATGTTATATTTTAATTTCTTCATATTTTGTAGATAACCAATTTGTTTAAATATTTATCATAAAAATTTATGATTTTGATTTATGTACAGAATGTGTGCAAGAATGCATGATCATGACAGTATTGCATATTTAAAAAATGTAATGAAACTGAAAAAATAAAAGTTGAAATAAACTTTCCTAAGCCAAGCCCTACAGACAAAAGTTTTCTGAATCTACCTTAGAATAATAACTAACAAAAGAAAAATGTTTCTCAAACTCTTCAAGTTATCTATTTTAGTAAAAGAAACCATTTATTTAAAAATGTTACAGAATTGTGTGATATAGTTCTAAGTGTTAAACTTACTTGATAAGAATGGAATTTAAAAATTTTTTTAGTATTATGGAATTTATTGATGTTAAGAAATTATTAATGTGATAAATAATTTTTTTATTTAAAGAATGTGTTCCTAAAGAAAAGTCAGTAAAACTTAAAAGCTTATGGTTTATATATGTTACTGGCAAAACCCGATTTTACGTCAAACTAGTTTGGCATAAGTGCGTCAGGCCAAACTAGTTTAGAATTATTATTCAAGTCTATTAATGGTTAATTTAAGTTCATCATAAAACACAAATAAGTTCATTTTTAATTTTAGTTTGATTTTAAAAGTTATTTTTATTATTTCATTTGAATTTTTGAAAATATTTTCAAAAGTTAATTAATTTTAAAAGTGCATGGCTTAATAAAAAAATACAAATTGATAAGTACTGATTACCTTATTTTTATTTTATAGTTTTGTACAAGTGTTGTGTCACCTCTAACCAATACTGTTTTTGGTTAATGTTACCCTAGGTATCGAAGATGGCGGCTCGTCTCCGATTCCAGTGATCAGAAGACAGGAAACAGTGGGGACGCACGTTCTGACCTAACCTAACCTATTCTAATAATTTGGTTGCTAATAATTATGGTAATTTATTAGAATAGGTTAGGTTAGGTTAGAACGTGCGTCCCCACTGTTCCCTGTCTTTTGATTGCTGAAATCGGAGACGAGCCGCCATCTTTGATACCTAGGGTAACATCAACCCAGTTTTTTATAATTAAGTAAACTCTAATTGATTGCCTTTTAATTTTATTTTAACTATTAATATATTTAACTATTAATATACTTGAATAATAATTCTAAACTAGTTTGGCTGACACGCTTATGCCAAACTAGTTTGGCCTAGGCAAAACTAGTTTGGCGTAAAATCAGGTTTTGCCGGTAACATATATTTCATAAATAAGTGTTCAAATGAGAAGAAACTTTGGTAAGTTTGAGACAATTAAATTTCAAAAATTATTAGTTATCAAGTTACAAAATTTATAATGTTTTAGTTCATATAAATATATTGAAATGAATTTCCAAACATTAGAATGTTCCATTTCTCATTTTTGTTAAGTCTTCTGAAAACAAAATGTTGAATTTTAAAATAAATAATAGATTACATCAAAAAGTTAATCAGCTTTTTACTTCAAACATTTAGATTTAAAAAAGGTTTTGGGTTTAAAAACAATTTATGTAAGACGAAGTTTATGAAATTATATTTATATGCTATCATTTTATGTAGTTTATTTTTAATAAAGATTAATTTACCTATTTCAAAGATTTAGTTTAAACTATACTTAATAAACATCATCATTATAAACATACCAACAAAGACATGATGAATTTATTAATAAAGATGAATTTCAATCTTCCCAAAGATACTGACAATTTCATATCCATTGCTGACATATCAAAATATCCTTCATCATCAGTTGCAAAGTTATACATAACAACTTCAAGATCTAAAACTTCTTCATCAACAACAGAAAGAATCTAGAAATAAACAATTATTATAATTATTTTCTCTCAAATTTTTTGTCAATTACAAAACTTTACTTATTTTTGTTTCACAAAGTTCCATAAAAATCAGAAAAACGATCTAATTATTTTCTTGGAGTTAACAAAAAGGTAAAGATGTTGACTTTTCTTTGTTAAGTACAAAAAATCATCTTTAACAACTAATCAATAAAATGGTTTTATTTAAAATCAATTTGAAGTTTCACAAAACTAACAACAAATGAATATTACAAATAAACATTAGAAGCAAAACAATTTTATATTAGTTTCTTTTGTTATATTAATAATCTAAAAAAGATTTCAAAGATAAAAAATGAGGGAATGAATAAGTAATTGCCATACTAACTAATTAAAATTGAAGACAGTCTGTCAAACAGTCACCATTTATTCATTTTCATGTTCCAGAATATATTCCATAAATGCCTTTCCTTTCAGGCTACTTGGTTGCCATAAATTTTAAAATTTCCCTAAAATATGATTATACATATTATTTATATCATGTGCTCACAGTAAGTTTACAACTACTGACATCAACTTCATCAATCTACATGATGTGTTCTCAAGTTCACTATATCTTCAATCAGTCTCCAATATAATCTGGAATTAAGCAGGGCTTTGACATCTGCAATTGTGAGAGGTACTGTACTACATTAAAAGAAAATGCAAATGTTGTTCAATAGGTATCAATTGTAATTTTAAGTGTTGTTCTAATAGTTCTTGCAAAAATTATTAAGCTTGGCCATTGTTCTTACTTTACATATTTAATCATATATCCTGAACTACTACAAAATGAACAGGAAATGATCATGATGAATCATAGTATGGTGATAATACTGGAAAGCATTGTGGTAATTTTTTTGACAGTCTTGACATAAAGTTTGCATTTTTGCATTTTAAAAAATGCCAGAGTGAGTCTTGGCTCTTTATAAGCAGCCAAGATGCAAAATTTTTTGTTGTAGCTGTTTCTCTAAAGCCATAACACATTACGGCCATTTTTTCTACAATTTCAGTATCTTTAAACTTTAAGTGTAATGTATTCACAATTACTTTGGAGAAGGATAAATGGAAAATCTTTTATTAAAAGGGGTCACTACATAAAAATGATTGAAAAACATAATTTAAATTTATTTTTATAAAAAGTTATCATATATTTTTTCCATTTAAACATACATAAAATTCAACCATTCTTTCCTTATTTAAAGAACTTATGTTTCATCAAATTAACAACAGAATTCAAATTGAATTTGTTTTATTAACAAAAGTTTTTTGTTTTAAGTCCACCATACCAATGTACAGCATTCATATACAAATTATTATATTTTATTTTAGATAAAATGATATGAAAGTATTTCTTTTACCTTTCTATGAACTGCATCTGGCATGGAATCAGATATTAAAATTTCTTTCAGACAGGTCTTAACTGACGTCTTAGATTTTTGTAAAATAACATCAGTATCAATGCCTGTGAAAAAATTCAAAATTTAAATAGTAAAAAGTATATTTAATAAATTTGTTTATCATATTATATTACTTCAAACAATATTTAAAAAAAAAGCAAAGAAATAATAATTCAATTAGAACTGTAATATTTCATATTATTTTATAATATAAAATATCAATAACAACATCTATTCATTATCATCACTAACTCCCATAGAAACATGATACAACATATAAATGCTAATCTCATTCAGTAGTACACATTTTAATTTATAATTCAATAAAATGTTTTAGGTTTTTATCATCATCTCATTTCCAGATCTACTTCTACTAATTTTAAAATCAAACATGCATTCCAACCACTTATCAAAAACATTAATCCCCTCAGTTATTACATCTAATAAATTTAAAATGAAATTTTTTAAATCAAAATTAAAGTTTAAACTTTAACTTTTAAATCTTTAAATAAATCTTTGACGTGAAAAATTTGCAAAAAAGAAATTAAAATACATAAAAAATTACTAACCTGAAATTGTTATTGTTGTTAAATTATGTTTCATAGTACAGATAGTTAATCCAAATGATGAAAAATGAGCTTTTATTTTTAAATCAATTAGTTCTATTGCCTTTTTTGATTTTTTCCCTAGAAAAAAATTAACAATATTGTTTAGAATAAATAACTAACAGATTATTTATTTATAAAATAATTTATCACTATTTAACTGTAGAGTACAGAACAAGAGGCACTAATAATCATAATCATCATCAATAAATGACTAAGTTTTGATAATTCAAAACAATCATTTATTCAAAATACTTAAATGTTCATAAAACTATGTCATATAACTGTGAATAACATCATAACTCAGTAGCTGAAGTGATAAAGACATCAGTGCTATTCCAAGAACTTGGGTTTAAGTCTGAATCAAACCTCATGGGTTGTGGGATATGTTGGACTCTGACCCTTGCCATCCAGTCACTCCAATTGTGAGCCTGGCCACACCCATCACTTAGTACCCCACAAGACAAACTACAATATTAGGCTGAGATAAAATTACTTTTTAATGCAAAAACGTAATCATTCAAGTGCTTTTTAGCATCTTCAGGAGTCAATTTCATTTACTTCTTTTAGATCAGGGGTGGCTGACAAGTCGATCGCTTTACTTTATGTGTTGCACTTGTAACCGAATGTTGCGTTCAGTTACAAGTTGCCTGAACGTAACACGCAAACGCGACAGTATAAATGCAGTTATGACTCGACTCATAGAAAAATACAGCCATTTAACTTGAATATTTGGTACTGTCATACGGTAGCTTCTTTTCTTTAGTACAGGTATTAACAATATTATTACTATTTCTCCCATTATTATTAAGGTAATAAAATAAATTCCAAATCTGTCTTTATCTGTAGCTAATTTGAATTAATAAATATTGTTAATAATTACTCATGTTTTAATTCCCGTGGATGTGAGTTTTTTGGCCGGCTAAATAATTATGTTGTTTTTTACGTATGTAGATATACAGAGTGCTTCAGTACGACGTGCACTCCCGCAATTGATAGGTTAACAAAGAATAAATCTAAAAATCTTATATCATTCTTCCATGATAAATTTTCCTGGCCCACAAAAAATTGCGAAAGAAATCTTAAAATCAAATTATCAGCTGTACTGTACTTTTTCGTATTTACGAACACATAGTACCACAACTTATACATTGCAATTGATAAAAAAAATTAAATTATATTTTAAGTTACTAAAAATCTATCTTGAAAGGTACCGCCTGTACGGAATGAACTGGTAGCTGCAAATATCAAAAGTTGGGTCTGAAAATTTATTTTTTTATGAGCCTTATATCTCTAAAACTTAATAAGTGATTTAAAAAATAGAAAAATAGTTTTGAATATATTTTGCTTATCTATCCATAGCTCGCGGGAGTGCACCTCGTACTGAAATATAGTGTATAAACATAGTATGTATTACACACCTCCCCCTCTCCACTTAGACTATGCCTATGACAACAAGTCGATCGCAACACATTTTTAAGATAAAAAGTAGATCTTAGGTACACAAAAATTGGCCACCCCTGTTTTAGATGATTGTGTATTCTGAAAGTGCTTAAGCAATTTTTAAATTCTTGATTCAAAAAAGTATTTTATGCATTTCAGAAAATTCCTTTAAAGAAGAGAGTATTAACATGCTAATCTTATTATTATTTTTTAAATAATATTTAGAATAAAAATAAATTTAATAATTTATTTAAAATAAATAAATTTTTAACTTAAATTTTATTAATCAATTCATTAATTAAAAATTAACTTTTATAGTTTCAACTACTATGCATTTAATACATAGAAGAGAAAAAAATTAAAACTATCAAAACCAAATTTCCTTTATTAAAAATTAGTTAGAATTAACTGATGAAAATTTAGCAATTTTAGGTGGTTAAATAAATTTGTTGTAAAGTCAGTTTATCCTATAAATTTTAACAAACATTGGAACAAATATGGTCAACTGAACATTAATTTGCCCTAGTTCAAAATGTGCAACCCATTTTGAACTAGCCACATCAAAGAAACGGATGAGCCATGCTCTGAACAGCCCATTTTAGAAACATCAGATGAAAATGTAGATGAAATCAATAGTCTGATGAATTACTGAAAGTTTTGAAAGAAAAGTGGGAGGGAAACAGTCAAGATTTGTTCTTTCTGCAAAACATCTCTACCTTACAGTCTTCCAAACCATGCAGATAATCAAGGATTTGGTGTTCAAATTGTTGAATAATCCAGTCTATTAGAGCTTATCTCACCTCAGAACATAATCTCTTTGAAGCTTCAAAGAAATGCCTGAAAAGGATGAGATTTGCTTCTAATCAAAAAGTCATTGGGACTGCAGAGGATTGGTTCTGTTTGCATCATTAAAAAAATTGAAAGAACCATAATATGTTTGTAAAGAGGAAATTTATTAAATAAATTATACACAGTTCATCAAATTTCTGCTAAGAAATTTGATAAACTGAACTCATTTCTTCTAAGAAAAGTTCTGAACTTTTCAGCACCCCTCATACATTATATTTTATTATTATTCTATATAAATTTCTTAATTTCAATTAAAAAACAAATTAACTTTAAATAAATTCTGAGAAGTAACCTTTTCGTTTTTCTGGAGTCACATCTTTATATTCAGTATCTACTGTAGTAATTGCAGATTTTGTTTCCTCATGTTTGATTTTATTTGCATTCTCTTGAGCATTATTTGTTGTTAAAGATGCCATGAGATGATTACTGAAATCCAATAGAGACAACAATGCTTCCAAATGCACAATCAATTCAAGACTAGTAAAAGATATTGAAATAGATTGTAATGTGTTGTTATAAAGATTCTGAAAATCTGGTCCTTTTTTATCTGCCTGTAATGTAATAACAAATTTTTATAATTGAAATATAAATACATTTTATAATAATATAATTTTATTAAAAAAATTTCTACATATTAATTTAAATTTCAGTTTTTATGATATTTTTCTAAAATAGTTAAAAATGAACTATGAAAAATAAGTTTATTATGAAATATTAAAAATTAAATACATAAAATAAGGAATTTGTTAAGTTTTTTCATTTTTTAGAAATTTATTGTATTTTGTATTTGTTGTAATTTCTTCAAAACAAAATTTTTAACAAAACAACAAATACTCAATTTAATAATATCAAAATAATTATAATTACACATCTTACAGAAAACTAGGTTGCATTAAAGTCTTTATGCATGTTCTATGGACTCTAAACTAAATAGACATTCATTTATCTAAAATTAATTTTCCATAATCATTATGAATAAAAAGCCTTAGTATTATAAAGATATGATTATATACCTCAAATTTGACAAAATGTTTACATTGGATAGTAGTTACACCAAGTACTTCATAAATGTTACAACTGTACATTTTGCTCACATTAAAACTTACTTTAGTCTTTTTAAATTTTGATGCTAAAATTTCTGACTTAAACTTGTCTTATCTGAATTAAATTCTATTACATCATATGTATAGTCTAAATGCATTAAGCACATCATTTATTGGGTTGTTTAAACTCAATTTTTCAGATAAATATAAAAACTCTTCCTAAGGCTTTTTCTTAATACAACAATTGGCATTGACAAAAGAGGAGAAAAACTTGTTAATTTTACATGATAGTTGTATAATGAACAATATGATAAAAATTTTAATTCTGAAATATGATGAAACTGAAATTTAAGAACACTTATCAACTACTAAAGAATGAAAATACTATAAAGTTCAAAAATAAAATATAATTATTTTTGAACTGCAATCAATTGGTTAATTAATTAGATTTCTCTAATTTTCAATATGAACAATGTAAATGCATTTGCAACTAACACATGACAACACACACAAATAAACAATTAACATTAAATAGTAATTTTTAAATACTAACCATAAGATAATGTAAGACAAACCAATTTTCAAGTGATTCTGCCTGTTTATTTGCAAGGATGTATAATGGACTTCCGTCACATCCTAAGATAATTATTTAAAAAACAAATATATGTTATAAAATTGCATAATACTTTTACTTAATAAAAATTAATATGACAAATATTGTTGAAGTTTACAATGATAAACTTAAAAGTATTAGTTAGATATTTAAAATTTCATTTTAAAACAACTTTTGTTATTTTTAAAATTTATATCTATTTAAAATGATTTATTTGTTCTGAACAGCAATTCTCATATACATGTGGTCCCCTACTTAAAAACAGGTTAGATTTCTGAGGTTTTGTCATAAGTCTAAAACTAACCTAAAAAGAACATCTGTATGCAGAATAACCATTTATTGTTAGTGTTTGATCCTTTAATGTATTTAATAAAAAAACATTACACTCATTTAACCACTTGCTACCACTTATTAGTAGGTGTTTCAAATGCAGTTTTTTCACCTAATGCCCTTAGTTTTATAACATCCAGTTTAGTTTCCATGGTAATAGAGTAACATTTCTTGCATTTATCTCCATTACTAGATTTACTATTATGTTTAGGGATGCATTTTTGAAGCACTAATTATAAAAATTTCAAATAATAGCAAAAAAACACCATTACTCTAACTTTACCAACTTCAATGCCCCTTTATGAGCAGATAGGATCTAAGAATTCATACAAAAACAAAAAATGACAATACACAATAATAATAAGCCAATGTTAATTATTCATTAAAAATTTATTATTTATTACTGGCCATAGACTGACTTCAATGTCACCCCATGAATGGCAAATTCATGGGGTGGCATTGAAGTCAGCGAAATTTAAATTTTAGACGTACGGTCAAATTGTTCACAAGTCTGAAAGTTTGTAAGTAGGTGAGTACCTGAAGATAGTATGTAATTAAATCATTCCTATGTTACTAAAGTAATACAAACTTTAGCATTCTGCAAGGTTATGCTTAAACACACTAATAATTTATAAACAGCAAAAATGCTAACAGTAAAGATAATAATCTAAGATATAATTACTATGATTAATCTGTTAAGCCATGATCCAATTGCAATGGCTGTTCTTGTTGACTAGTAAAACTGGTGCAACTGCAACTAGAAACAAAATGTTTGTTCTACTCACACCAATTGCAAATGCACATCCAATCAACAAATGCCTTTGTGCCATGTCATACGATGGCAACATTGAAAATAGTTCATCATTGCAGAAAGTAAGAAAATTGATACTTTTACAGAATTGAAATTGATCAAGCTTATTCAGGCACATGAATGCCTGTGGGATTTTAATTTTCCATTTTATCGAAGATTTTATCTCTATTTTTGCTGGCACTAACAAAATGATCGCCTTTCTTTCTTTTATTCATTGCAGAAAATGAACTGCTTGCCATTTTAATAAGAAAAGTGGCTAAAATTCCATAAATACTCTGAAGTAGAACATAAAATGTCGGTAAACTCACAAAAGTAGTCAAAAACAAGCTACTGTATTTTTATTGGTTTATTATAGGGTTGTGTGTTTCCAAGTTGCAATGCCAGTAAACAATGTGTGACCACGAGAAAATGCATGTGATTCGTGCTTGTTGCAGTTGTGGTCACCTGTGCAGCTGGAAATTGCATTGTGTAACCATGGCTTTAGGCTTTTATTAGTTACACACATCTCCACTTCTTGTTTCATGATTGAAATCTTTCAGTAATGAATGTCACTATTGCTCTTATTGTAATTTTCTTTTACATTTGTCTACAAAAACTATTTTTCATCTTATACTGATCATTCTCAAAATAAATAAATATAAAATTTCAATACTACTCATAACATTTTTAGAAGTTTTTTGTTACAACATTCTGTTCCATTAATTGACGACTAATAATAATGAAACTTGGTTTCAGTAAAAAACTTTATTTTGTATTAAATTAGACAAGAAATTGATTTATTTTCATTTCGTTGTTTGATATTAGACATTTGAATATTGTCTATATATTATCCAAATTTCTTGAGAGTCCAAATAAATTATCTTTTAAATAGTACAAAAGAAAAATAAAGTTTAACATCTAGTAATGTAGTAATATCTATAATCATCAACTTTATCATATTTTTATAAAAAGGATCATTTATGTAATGCTAAAAATTATTTTTATACAATAAAATGTCTTAAATTCTCATTCAAATGTACACAATGTCCTTTAAATTAAGCAAATTTAAATATTAGTAAACATTTATGAAATAAAAGTTGTTTGGGATATGTTATTTACTTGATAAATAACTTGAATCTATACTTCATATCTGCTGAGATGTATTAAAACTCTTCCTCATAGCTTAAAGCCAGTCTAATTAATATATATTGTTGTGATAAAAGATTTCTTTATATATTACAAATGGTTATTATGTAGTAAACTTGAATTCAGATAGTATCTAGAAAACTTCAAAGCCATATTTTTTTTCATCATTTACTTAACAAAATAAATCTTTGTATATTTGTATATTAATATATATATATATATATTAATATACAAAGATTTATTTTGATTTATATATATCATATAAAGTAATATGTATAGTATAGTATGTATAATATATTATATATATTATACATACTATATTATTGATTTATATATATTATACAAAGATGTATTATAATATATTTGATATATGTATATCAAAAAGAGTGACTTTCTTTGATATATATATATATATCAGAGAAAGTCACTCTTTTTGCATAAATACTAAAGGAAAGTTATATATTTAACATTAAAAATGCTCGGTTTAACAAATGTTCATGAAAAAAACAGAAAAAATTGAATTATTGTTTCTGACATTACCATGGTTTTTTTTTAATAAAAAAGAGTCAGTTTTTCAGAATACATACAACAACTTATAAAAAAAATGCAATTTTCCTTAAAAATTTCTAACTCAAATAGATTTTTTTATAAGAATTTAAGCACTAACAATTTAACAGTTATTATCTGTACTTACTTTGAAATTCTTTATGATGAAGAAATATTCCTCCAAGATAAAGATCTACAGCTGTTTCAAAAGTTTTGATACACATGTTAGTTCCAAGACGTTTAAATGCAAATCGCAATAACTGTGTATCTTCAAGCTTTCCTTTTCGATAAAGATCAAGTCCCATCTAAATATAATATTTTTAATTTAAATTTTACAAATTTTGTGAATTTAAATACCATATTTCCTCAATTAAATCCCAGGATTTAATAAACATCAGTCTTCAAATAAATCCTGGAAATAGATATGCTTTTAAAAATAAAATTCCAGGTTGAAAAGCATGGGTAACATGTTACTGTACCATATAGTTTAGAACAGCAGGTAAAAAGTTTAACTAAAATTCTAAATCTTTTTAAATTGTTTAGAATCAGACAACACTTCTGTTCCAAAATGGTACCAGTTTTGGAAATAAAATTATAAATATTGTTGAAAAATAACAATAAGAAAGCTGTGATTGAGTTCGTAAGCCAAAAGCTTATCAGTCAAAGGGTAATTAGGAAAATTCAAATTAGAGATGATAGTGAAGATCCTAATTCTGAAAATGACATCAAAACAGTCATAAATGACAATGTAACAACTGAAACAGAAGATGCTGAATTGGATTAACTGTAAAAACAGTAATTATTTCAAAAGTACTGTAACCCATAATTACAGTCAATAAACTTTGATAGTTCCAAAAATACTTAAGGTATTTCTTTCAATTTTTACCCATACATTTGTTGCAAGGTAATAAACTGTAGCCTAGAAAAAAAACTGTATATATGTATATTTTAAAAATACTCTCCTGGGGTTAATAAAGGAACTATGATATTAATATTTTTAATGCAATTGCTATAGCAATACACTATAAAAGTTCACAAAACTATAACAAAACACAATTTAAATAAAAATCTCAAACTGGAAATATTTGCTATATCAAGTAGATAAACTTTTCTTTATTCCAGCCATTTATGATAACTCCTAAAAAAAAGTATTTTAAAATCACGTTATGGAATTAGCATTCCAACTAGAACACATTTGTTATCGACCTAAAGCAGGACAGTGACTGTCCTGCTTTAGGTCAAGTTGCTCATAAACATTTTTCATATGTTATTAAATCAAAAAGAAAAAGTTATCTACAAGGTAGCTTAAGAAGTTTCAGGAATTATGCTGAGTTAGTCAATTAAAGGCAATGAAAAAGGGAACATGTAATGCATGTCCTAGTTAAACATGTAAGGCAGTGTTTCCCAAAGTGTGGTACGTGTACCCCCAGGGGTACGGAAAGAGTTTAGTGGGGGTACAGGCTGCACTGTGCTTCGGCTGTTCCTGGTGCAACAAGCAGTTTACTTTTTTCGATTACGAACATAGAAAAATAATAAAAAACTTCGTTACTTCTTAGCGGTTTCGCCGGGTGCTGTGATTCTGTGTATTCCTCCACCTTATGACCAAGACAACAGTGTCACACAAAAACCTCCAGTATCTACACATTGAATTGTTACAATGTGCGCGTGTGTATTTTTAGTTTTTCTGCGATTTTTCTAACAGGAAAGGTTTGTTATGTGCTTTAGTATTAATAAAAAGCTAAAATTGCCGAATAAACCAATTTTTCTGTAGCTAGTTACTACAACTAACAATTCTTAGCAGAGACTTACTTTGACAGTGCTTCTAGAAAGACGAAAATGAAACCTAAAGTCCATATCGCTATATCTAGGAACAATATTTTCCACATAGTCTTCTATTTTGGCTTTTTCGATTTTTCAAGTGCAGCAGCATATAGAAATGGAATATCCTCGTTATCTTTGGTTTTTGATTTAAAGTATATGCAATTTTTTGACAAGGGGTACTCAGCATTAAGAAAATTATACAAAGGGTACACAGATGTCAAAAGTTTGGGAAACACTGATGTAAGGAATAGAGAAATATGTTTAAACAAATTTGTGCTCGCTGCAAAGATGACAACAGTTACAATTCACTGAAGGCTATATGTTAATGAGATGTCATAAAACGGAGTCTGGCGAAAATGTCTGTGGAAGAACAATGTGCAAATACCAAATTTTGTGTTATTGGGGAAGAAAACCTTCTAAGACCTGAAAGATGCTGTATGATCAATTGAACATGCACTGTGTTTGCTAACACACAATGTCATGAATGCTCACAGGGACCTCATACAATTTCTACCTCTTCCCCTGGTTGAAGCTGCCATCAAGGGATGCCACTTCAAGAATGCAGATGAGGTTAGTGCGACATCTGTGTTCTAAGCATTGTCGCGAGATGGCTTCCAAAAATGTTTTCAGCAGCTATACCAGCATTGGCAAAGCTTGTTGTTGTCAATACTTTGAAGGACACTTTGCTTAATTTATCAATTGTACACATACTTTTGAGTAATAAACCAATTCCAGGAACTTTTTGAAGCTACCTTGTATTTGATAGAAACAACAATATTTTTACTTTCAGTTTAAAGAGACACTGACTACAATTTAAGATGCTGGATGAATGCTTAATAGCTGTGTGATGAACGTTTTTGAATTTTTCACAGTTTCATCTTCAGATCTGACAGAGAATATACTTTTGTTATAATCATTGTCAGATCTGAAGATGAAACTAAAATTTCTGAAAAGACTTTCAAAAGTTGTTAAGTATGTATCTTCATAAATTGTGATGAGTCATTTTGAACTGTTGTGGTAGATATGAAGCGATTATCAGGTAGTTCCGCAAACAGAATTACAAGAAGGGAGACAACACTGTAAAAGAGATACAACAGATCAATTTTATTCTTGCTTTGTATAGGTTCTATAAACAGGGCCGGATTTAACAATCAGAGGCTCATGGGCACAAATACGGTGGGCCCGCCTTTAAGAGTAGGCAAATTTGATGATTTAGAAAGTTTACACAAAAAACTGTACTTTCAACTAGATTTCAACTAGGAAATTGTAAATTTAATTTAAAAATAAGGTTATTGTAAACATACATATGTTTTATTGTGTAAAACTAATTACAGTAGACTCCCATATAATGCAGGGGATACATTCCACATTGTAGGAAATCGCATTATACGGGACAGAACAATTTATGCAAATTCAGGAGTCTGTAAATTGTAATGGTTGTCACAGTATGCAAATGAGATGTGATTCAGTTTGAAATATTATTTCATTGCAAACAGACTGTTAGTGTTATACATAACTAATTTGTTTCAAATCAAGTTTCTTTTAATAAAGGTAAGTCAAAACAGAATACAGGTAACTTAATTATAAAAAAAAAATATTGTATGCATTATAATAATATTTTTATAAGTAAAATATATATTTTAGCCATGCCTACTGAAATAAATAATACACCTGAGAAGTTGAGAAGAAAACGTATAGCTCTGGACGACAAAATTAGAATTTTGGATAAATTGAAATCTGGTGCAAAAGTGGCAACCATTGCTAAAGAATTGAATTTACGAGAGTCAACAGTTTGAACAATAAGACAAAATGAAAGCAAAATACAAGCCATATTGTCTAGTACATCTTTATTAGATTTGAAGAAAGTTGCTCAAATAAAAAACATATTAGTGCCTAAGATGGAAAAGTGTTTAATGATATGGATTAATGACTGTTACTTGAGAAATATACCTTTAAATATTGTTGCCATAAAACAAAAGGCACTCAAGGTTTACCAATGTTTAAAAGATTCTGAGAGCGTTTCATGTAATGAATTGCATAAACCCGAATTTAAAGCCAGCACAGGATGGTTTGACAAATTCAAGAAGAGATTCTCTTTGCGTAATGTGAGAGTTGTTGGAGAAAGTGCATCAGCAGATACAGAAGCAGCTCAAAGATTTTCTGAAATTTTTTCCAAAATTGTAAAGTAGGGCAATTATATAGCGGAACAAATCTATAACGTTGATGAATTTGTGCTGTATTGGAAAAAAATGCCTGGCAGGACATATATTGTGAAAAATGAGACTTCTGCTTCTAGTTTCAAGGCATCAAAAGACAGAATAGCTTTGGTTTTGTGTTCTAATGCAGTCGGAGAATATGTAACTAAGCCGATGTTAATTAATCGTACATTAAATGCATGTGTAATGAAAAACGTAGAAAAATTAACGCTTCCTGTTCACTGGCAAGCCAATAAAAAAGCATGGATTACATGCAAAATGTTTCGAAATTGGTTTTATAACTGTTTTGTACCGAAGGATAAAGATTATTTACAACAAAAAAATATTAGTTTTAAAGTTTTGTTACTGATGGATAATGTGCCAAGCCATCCTATAAATTTAAACCATCCTAATGTTAAAGTGGTTTGCTTGCCATCCAACACAACATCGATTCTTCAACCATTGGACCAAGGGATAATACAAACATTTAAAACTTTTTATTTACGTCGTACATTTGAAATGATTTTTAAAAAATTGATTGTAATTCAAACGGAACAGTTACGCAAATTTGGAAAGAATATTCAATACTAAATTGCATAGAAATAATAAACATGTCTCTTAAAGAACTGAAATCTTTGACCCTCAATGCCTGTTGAAAAAAGTTATGGCCAGATGTTATTATTACAGAAAATTCTCCAACTCCATCAGAAACAGGTGTAAATCGTGTAATACCTGCTGGACAAAATATTGATACAGAGGGTTTTGTTGATATGAATGAGACAGATTATCACCAAATTAATTAATTACAATAAAGATATTGATAAAATCAAATTAATAGAATTAGTAAATTGTTGTCAATCTAGTAATGAGGAGAAAAACTCAGTCCAGACTTTTAATGCAACAAAGCAACCTTTGAGTTTAGAAGATATAAATAAAGGGTTACAAATAGCCAAAATGTTAGAAACACATTTTATGAAAATTGATCCGTCAATAGAGGGATTTATGGAATTTAAAAGAAAATTGAATGATTGTTTATCCCCATATTTTCAATCTAAAAATGATCTGGAGAACGAACTGTTTTTTAAATAAAGATAACACTCAAGAAGAAATTATGGACTATTCAAGCAATAAATCTGTAGTGTACAACCAATATTAACAAAACAGCGTCATTGAAACTTATTTGTTGATACTTCCGATAGTGAATAAATGTTAAATAGCAAAGTGCATAATTTTATTTTAAGTTGAATAAAATTATTTTCCTCTTATATCTTTAAATGAGTATGTATTATTATTTTTTGTAAACTGCTACTTCTTTAAACTGTCAGCTTCACTCTTCATATATAAACAACAGGTAGGTGTATACATTTGCTTTTCTAAACAAAAAATCAGAAACTATGTAAAAATGTTAAATTTATCTTACACCTGTTTATCGTTCTGTATGAGTACTAGTCACAATTTTTTCATCGTATTATACAAATTCGTGTTTTACGGGAGTGCTTTATATGAGAATCTACTGTATTTTAATTTAATTGAAAAATACCTATGTAAAATGTTTTCCCAAAATTTTCTGATATGTTTCATATGTTTTTCCCAGGTTTGGTTTTTTCTGCTTGTGGCCCTCATGATTAGGCCACACTAGGCTGTCATGGTAATAGAAAAAAAAATTATGTTTAAACATAGTTTTGTGGGGGCCCCTATTTTGTGGGGGCTCTGGGCACCGGCCCCAAATGCCCTTATGTAAATCCGGCCCTGTCTATAAAAAAACGATCTGAACTCACAGGCTTTCAGTTCGCATATACAACAATCAAATGGTCCTTTACAATGATCAGTTCAAACGAACACGCAACAATATTAAACAATATTACCAGGGAACTTATGTCTATAACTTAACCTAATTACACACTAAGAAGGAGACAGGGAAATTGGACAGATTGTTAAGAAAAAAGAAGGGAGAAGAAGGAGAGACCCGGAAATTTTTGTAGTTATATACCTCAGATAAATCACCAGTGAACAATATTCAATAAGTTTTAGCACTTTATCTTAACTCTTTCATTTACTAGTTCACCTTGCTTGGAGTATCTTCACTAAGTTCTCTACACTGGACTTAAATCTGGAAGCTCCTTGCCTTCAACACTGTTGTTTCAGGAATCTACTTTTCCTTGTTATTCTCATCGATCGGAGCCACTAATAAAGCTAAAACATCCCCCAAGATATCAGATAAAAAATCCTATCATACTCTCAAGAAAGGTCTGTAGTCGTTTCTGATTGCACTGACCACAATCCTGAGCACAACTCGACTGCACATCCTGCCACGACGAGGTCTCCACAAAATCTGAGCTTTCCCACTCTTTTGATTCCCTAGTGAGTTGTTAAATCTTTTGTTTTCTAACATCCGTTTCAAAACTGGTGACCCCACCCAAGGGGAAAGGGATTAAGAAGGAAAGTTCTAGAATAGTAAAGACAAAAAACAAATGAAATACTAAGCGTAAAATAAAAATATATACAAAAATTATACATTAATATGACTAACGGCCACACTATAAACTCACAAAATGAGGCACCATCTTTATAAATCAAATAAATATATCTAACCACTGCTTACTTTAGGTAGCTAACACATGACAGAAAATATATTTTTTTTTTCTTTAAACTCTCTTAACTTGATGTAGCTTAATTGTTCAGAATTATTCTAATATTCATTAAAAAGAAAATATAATACCTCTTTGATTTCAAATTTAAATTCCAAATTAATATATTGTACATGGCTAATCTCATCCACTGCTTCAGGCTTAGATAATGATTCAACTTTCACAGTAGCAGGTTTTGTTAGCTGAGTTATTTTTGGATTAACAGGAGCAGTTGAAGTCATTGTTGTCTATAAAATTTCAAATTAGAATAAGTCATATAAAAATTTTTCTAATATTTTCCAATAATATATCTAAAATATAATTGTAAGTCTCAATTCCAATTCGACATTAATAATGTAAAAAAAATATCTTTAAATTAATGCCATTTAAATTTACTGAAGTCTAAACTTACTTATATATTGTCAAACATACCCATAATGTTTTCTATATGCAAACACTTTTCAAGAAATTAAGACTTGTAATATTTCAATTAACTTGTAATATTTTTAAGATAATTCAAATTATATTATATTCAACAATAACTTTATCACTAAACATACGGTTGAAATTATTTTGAACTCATACATAGATACATAATTATTATTACACTTTATAGCTTCTATTACAAAGATTTTATATAACAGCAGTAATCAAAAACTTTTAAATTTTAATCAAAGTATTTACAAGTTTTTTAATCATTTTTATTCTGTAAGACAAAACAAACATATTCTATATAAATAATTTAAAGTATACAGAATATCTATTAAATCATATAGCACAACAACAATACTAGTATAACATAGTAATTAACACACTTAGACACCAAAAAACCAGCAAAAAAATGTATATATTTAAGCAAAACAAATGTTTTCTTTTGTTTTAAATGGTCATCCTCAAATTAAAAGAAACAAAAATACATGCATGCATGCATTCACAACAGTTTCAATTTTTTAAATTTGTAGTTGTGTTCTAGTTTTAGAGTATGCATTTGATTCTATTTTTGTTATTTCTTCACTGAGCATGCATGCATGCACAGTGAAGAAATAACATCATGATTCAATGAACATATCAATTACACCATATAACAAATTAAAACATAAGTGATGTTACAATATATAGTAAATAAAACGTAAGTATTGGTAAGAAGACTTATGTGAGCTCATATAATGCTTGTCAAACTACTAAAATATAGTCCATCTCCTTATAATTATCTGCATGCCTCCCTTTCAAAGGCCTTGAATATTTTGAATGGATTCATTCAAGATACTTGAGACGAGCAGGATTGTCAGAGTGGTGTAAGATATGTGCCTTATCAAATTCAACCTACACATCATTATCAGCCACAAAATTAGCCAGCACAATGGTGGAAAGCCCCTTCCAAATTGTATATTGATGTTCCTTAATCCTCATGTTCAGGCATCTAGCCATGCCCCAATATATTCACATAAGTGGCTCACTCTGTAATTGCATACAAAGATAGAGTAGATCCCTGACAAGCAGCTCCTCTTTATTGGAGCTCTATCATTTCTGATGCATGAAAAAAAAGTAGATCTCCTGTATGCAATCTTGATAATTGTGAAGTGGTAAATTTCCCTGTAGCTAGTGCCTTATACATAACCACTATATATGACCTGTTGTCTGGCTATATCAACTGCTCTATGGGCAGTTCTTGAAGTAAAATAAGGGTTATTATATGCACAGGGTATCCTCTCAAATTAATGAGGATTTCCTATATAAATGTATAAATTTCCTGTATACATTTGTTAACTAACTAAATCTCCATTTTTCAAAAAAAATTTTGAATTAGATTAACTTTATTTTTTAAATTTCTAAAATCTTAGAATAGAATCTAAAATTTAAAGTAATGTTTTCACTTTTATAAGATAATGCACTTTATGAGCCAAAGTAGCTGAAAGTATTGAGTTCAGAAAAGTACATTAATAAGAATCTGTTCTCTGATAAAGCAGGATTTAAGATATAAAACAAATGAACATTGATTTATCAACATTTGCATTGTCTTAATGTTGAACAATGTAACTAAATTTTATGTTAAATAAATAAATTATTTTATTTACTTACAGCAGGTTGAGGTGGTTCCTCAGCAGAACTTCCTGGAAGAGGAATACTTTGAACTAAGGCTAATAGTTGTTGCAGTTTTTGATCTGAAATACTAAGATTAAGAAATGGAAGCTCTCCTGAAATTTTCATTCTGAAATTTAAATTGATTGGTTAAAAAAATGCCAGGTAATTATAATGCTGTATAGACTATGAAGTACAAACTTGGGTAATCGAGGGTCTTCTTGAATAATGCATTGCTGCAGGTAAACAATAACATTGATTGGTTCGATTAAATGAGCATATGATTTCTGTTTTTCTTTAGACATTTTCCAATTTTCTCCTAAACAATTATATAATATATAAAAATATATATTATAAATATATAATAAATAATAATATACAATAATATATATAAATAATATATACAGTAATAATAAATATATAAAAAGATTTGTTTCATCAATAAAAATTTTTAATATTACTGATTATAATCCAAAAACTAATTTGTATAAATAAAAAATTTTTCTACCTATTGTTTTTCTTTGCTTTTCAAATATCAAATCTATTACATATTAATAAAATTTGAAGAATTTTGCCATCCTCATACAATAAACTTTTAATCAAACAACCCTCAGAAAAATTTAACATTCAAAACAACAGTATCTTGCAGAATTTATCACATGCATAATGATGTTGCCAAATAAATGAAAATAATGTTGTCTATTAAAAATTCTTTACATACTTTTAGTTTATTAATTTAAATATAAATTCAAATTTATGAATTTATTGCATAAAAATTATACAAACATTACTGTCATGAAAATTAAAAATTTAATAAATTAAGAAAACTATCTATTAGAGCAATGGATATGTAAAATAGAGCATATATTTATAAATAAGTTGGTAAGTTTTCATAACAATTAATTCAAATCCATGGCTAAACAATGTTAAAATGTTACTGTTATTGAAGCAATAGTTTAAAAATGTTTTGTTTGATAACTGCTCAATGAGTAATGACATTTAGGATCAGATAAAGTGCTCAATTTAAAAAAAAATTATTAATGCTAAATACATAGCACTTATTGAATAAATAAATTTATCTAAAAAAGGAGTTAAAGTGCTCTTTGAGAAATTCAAATACACTTTTGTTAATTAATTAATCAATATATCTAATAAAATTGAAGACAGTCTGCCCAAAAGGGACCACTATTTATTTCCTCTGTGTTCCAGATAATACACATTCTTGACGACTGACCTTTGTAGGCTACTTGTTGCCAGAAGTTAAAAAAGTCCTTTTAAAAAACACAATATATATCCAATTAAAATTACAAGTAATTTCTAAAAACAGAACTGGTGACATACAGGAATCTTGCTTGCATCCATCCATACCTTCATTGGGGGCATTATTGCTTTTATCTACTAGAAACAAGTGCTGGAAAATGTAATTTTAAGAAACCTGCCCCCTGGTAACGATACATGTAGAATTTTCCACATTGTATCGTATATTGTCTGGAACACAGAGAAAGCAAATGGTAATCCCTTTTGGGCAGACTGTCTTCAATTTTATTAAATAATAATCTCCATCAGACAAAAATTTACAGATAATCAATGTATGCTAAAAAATTCAAAGTATCAAATGAGAATGTAGAAAACAAATTTTTTCAACGTATCAATGTAAAATTTGTTTGCATATTTAGAAAAAGTTTTAAGTATTAGATTAAAAAATTATTTGCGTTAACACTGAAACTAAAACAATAATTTAAACTTATTTAAATAAAATTTTTACCTGGGTTTGTCATTATAACTTCCATATTTTGTATTTCTATATTGTATTTGTCATATGCTTGAGAAATCATTTCTGTCAATACTTCTTCCTAATAAAAAATATTCTGTGAATGATACTTAAATGTAGCTTCATAAATTAATTAAAACTAAACTGTAAATATTGTATAAGACTATTTTAAAATTTATCATTTCTACAATAAATTGATGTAATAGAAGATAATGAGTGAGACTACCATCATGTTTATAAACTAGAAATTCCCTCATTAAGCATGACAACATACTTTTTATTAGAAAGTAGAGAATGAAGAATTGAGAAGAATAGAAATTTCAAGAAAATCAAATTTTCTCCTTCCTTTATCCAAAATGGGGTGGATAAAACCCAAATTTTTAGTTTTGTTTTTGATTCATTTATCTGTTTTTGGATAATGTTGACTATCTGCTTTTGTTTTGGATAAAGCACACTTTATATAGATAACATTCAAAATAGACTGACAGGTATCCTTTATACAACACAGCACTTCAACAACACTGTTTTGCTATAACACAATTGGGAAAATTGGGGATATCCCCTGTACAACACAATTTCCAGTTTTGCTCTAATGCGGTTTGAGAATTTGGGAAATTGTTCATACAAAAATTTCACAATTTTTAAGTGCAAACTCTGTTATTCTACATATTTTTTAAAATTCAAGTAAGCATACATATCATCTCATTGAATTTTACAATATTGAAATTTTCAATTTGTTCTGTGCCTTTTGTCAGGTTTACTTTAATGAAAACTGATATAGTGCAATTTTTTTCTTCCTTGTCCTAGCTTTCCTATTGATCTGAAATTGTTGACATTACTATCAGGCATTACCATTTAAGACTGTCACCATGTTTTGGTTTTATAGATTAATCTTTGTGTTCAGTAAAGTTTATTTGAACATTTTTAGGTAAATGTTAATTATGGTTAAAAAAGTTTAATAAGTAATCATTCGTAAAAATGATAAATGAAATACAGAGGTATCTCGGTACTCAAACTGTTCCCAACTTGAACAATTCAGATTTCCAACACAAATTCTGAAAAAAAAAAAAAGTTACTTGATACTCGACTGAATAGTTGCAACCTGCCAGAACAATTTTTCAATTAATAGCATATTTTCATTTTGTCATTCACAAACTTTTTATGATAAAAATAAGAAAAATGAAGGCACTGCTGATATTTCTAACCAAGATCAACAAAAAGCTCAGATGATAACAATTTGTAAAAAGAAAACACCCTAATTTAACTAAAATTAATACATAATACAATACTTTTAATTGTGATTTTTAGTTAATTATTGATACAAGGGATATCTGTATTTGCTTTTACCAAAAGACAGATAAAATTAGTATTAGTCAGTTGATTACAGCTTTATCCAATTCATGAGCTTTAAAATATATAATATAACCAAAAACACAAGCTATGTATAAATAACGATATATAAACAACTGAATAAACCCGATTTTTGGTTAAAGATAGACAATCTGCCAATCATAGCCTGATAATTCAATAGATTCTGGCTATAAATAACAATTGTTCTTTATCTGTTTTTAATATATATTTTAAACTAATTTAAATTTTTAAGTATCTTTCCTACACACATTAATTTATTTCAGTTTTTTTAATCAAAAATTAAATGACTTACATCAGTACTTCCAGCCTTAACTAAACTTTTAACTGTTTGAATATCTTGCTTTTTATTACTTGAATCCATTTTAAAGTTACCGAGGTTTAAAATTAAACAATGAGACTGTCTGAAATGAGAAATTTATAAAGTTACTAATTTTCTTTCAATTTAAAAATTCTAAAGTAAAAATATTAATAATTGTAATTCTTAATACAATTTTATAATTGACAACAATTGATACCTTTAAAATAAAACATTTTTTACTAGAAATTTTCACAAAAATACATTTATAGCTGAAACACCTTTCAATATTCTCAATTATGTAAACTTTCAATTTTAAAGACAAATCAATAAATTTATTTGAAATCCATAACTAGTTGGCATATTCTGACTCCTTGAAGACAGTTCAAATGAAAAATAATGATCATTTAAACATCTTTTGTATTATTAAATTAATTATGTCTTATTAAAGTAAAACCAAACATGCACACAACCCCAAGAACTTTCAAATCTTACTGAATATTTATTAAAGATAAAAGTCTTTTAAATAAATAATGTTAAATATATTACAGATTAATATTATAATAATATTCCAAAAACTTAACATTCCTTGCTACATTTTAAAACCAAACAAAAATACATCACATATTTAAATGACCACTAGCAACCTAATCACAAAGAAATTAGAACAAAGATAAAATTTAAATTTACTATCGTAAATGCATTAATATCAAAAATATATTAAGTTATGAATATTAATAATACATGCTACAATAAAGTAACTAAGTTGCACTAACTGAAATTAAATTTGTGTAACATATGCTTTGAAATACTTATACATTCTACAAAATCAATCATCAATGTTTGCTCTTAAAATCTGTTTGATCAATTTTGAAAACGAACACAATTCTGTAATCCACATAGAAGAAGCTTCATTAATGCTCTGCCTCAATAATAATAATTTCATATTTATTTTATATATAAAATTAAATTTTTAACAACAATGAAAAATATTTACAAAAATGTTACCAATCCATTTTATCTGAAAAGTTATTCCTGCTTTTTTCATCTGCATTTTATATACAGAAGTATTATGTAACAATATCTGTGTCCTCTGATGTGAATGAGTATGCCTAACAGAAATTAGGCCTAGAGATCAAAAATAAAAACAGCATTATACAAAATTATCAGAATCTAACAGACAAATAATATGAATACAATTTCACTCAATTTATATCATTCAATCTCATTAGCAGTACCAATGTTACTGAAATTCATTCATAACTAAAATTACATAGTGGTAGTAATCTATTTTAAAAAAGATAATTTGAGATACAACTGTTTTAATACAAAAAATTGCTATAATCCTTTGATTTTTTCTTGAAGAGCAGTACAAATATAATATTCAAATTCTACACATAAGTATTAATAAATAGTGCATATCCAACAGAATAATTATATCATTGTTCTGCTAGACATGCAAAAAACTAGTCATATCTGTAATATTCTCTTACCACCATTCAATTCCTACATTTTATTCTCTTTTTCTCATCATAAACTATTTTTTCACTGTTCAGATGTTATTTTTGCTATTGATTCACAAAACAGTTGCTATATTTCTGTATGTTTGAACCTCCAGTTTTTTGCAACCATGTATCCTTTTATCTGATTTCACTTCATACTGCCATATAAAACTGAATTTATATGAAGGATGATCTAATGAAGTATAACCTTCATTAACTATTAAAAAATAAACTTTAAACAATTCATATTTCTTTTTAAAAAATTTGACGATCTGCAAAAGAGTACAGCTTTTATATTAACAGCATGCTATACTAGTCCTTTCTATTTAATCATATTCACATATTACTTTATGATTCTTGAAAAATTACATTAGAACTAAATCTTTTGAATTTAATAAAAAAATTAAAAATTAGTGTTTTTCAAACTACAGTATGAAATGCATTATGAAATGTTTGTTTATAATATAATTTCATAATCAGATCTGGAAAAAAATTTGAATTACAATGTTCAAAAGGTGTTCAAATAAGAGAATGTTTCAATACAATCAAATTTAAAAATCTTTTTAGAATATGTGTAGAATGTCAAAACTGTCAGAAATTTCATCAGTCATTTCATCAAGAACTCTCTATGACAAACATGGAAGTATAATAGGTAATGTTATTATATTATGTAAATGATCTCTCATCAGAATAGATTTGGTGTTTCTTTACCTACTTTTGGAGGTGAGTCAATAAGTAAGAGGTAAAGTATTTATTAAAAAAATCAACAGACTACCAAATTTTCATGAAATGACTGGCATGCTGGTCTATCTGGAAGAGACCAGAAAATCAGATACTTCCATATGGTAAAAACCGGCATGCCGGTTTATCCCAGGAGAATACCAGCATATTGGTTTAAGTGAGGTTATACATCACTCTCTAGAGAACACATCAAAAAAAAAAAAACAAACAAGTTACATCACATAAAACATGTTTTTATCATAAAACTGTGAAACTCTGCATTACATGTTTAATTTCTTCATTTGGTCTTCTTACTAATGATGTAAAATACTTGTGGCATTCTGAAAGTGCTTTTCTTATGTGTATTTTATTGTTATTTGATTCAAAAACACAAAAATAAAAATATTAAATTTAAGAAAATGACTGTAAATTATCTGTTTACACCAATTAATATTAACTGTGAAATTTGAGAGAAGGGTGTTATTTTTAAGATCAGGTTTATAGTCAGTGTAGTCCACACTGACCTCCTACTACTACTACTACTACTACTACTACTAACTGTCAGTAAGTTATTAATTGTTTTATCGTTATGTAAACAAAAACTTACCAGCATGCAAAATCAGAAAGTAACTCTGGGGTTTCCAGCATGCTGATCTTCCTTATTTATATGCAGCGTGCCGATCATTCCGCAAACATACAGTATATGCATTTTTTCTGAGTAACAAAGCTCAGGCCTATTCAGTGGAAACAGTATTGACATTATTACAATCGTCACAATTTTGATGACATGCCTAGTCATGTGAAGATTCTTATAGTAAGACATGCAATTATTTGTTGTGACATTGTCACAATGCCAGGCTACCATTTTTAATAGTATTTTTAATTTATTTAATTTAAAATATATGCTCTCCACCTCAAATTAGTAGTGGCATCATACTTTTCTGAAAACAACAGAATCATGCCAGTCAATCTACATAATTCCAATCTGAAAAAAATTTTTGAATTAAAATCATGTGATTTCCAGTCTAGACTGGAAGTTCATAAATAGTTAATCAGGGCCTCCTGCCCCTACACTTTTCATATCTGGTCTCCATTTTCATCTATCTAAAACCGTTCAAGTTGAGGAAGGTCAGACAAACAGTCAAAATATAGAGGTCTACAATTTTTTCAAATTACAGCAAATTCAAATTTTTTCAATGATTCTATCCCAGCATGTATGCTAGAATAGCTAGATTGTGATAAATTTGTATATTAACAAAGTTTAAAATTAATAGTTTAATACAATTTATCTCTTTGCAAATTCAAAATTTTTCTACTTCAAAAACAAGAATAGAGTTTCACTGGAGGTAAAAAAAAAAAACAATACCTTATTCAAATAAAACAGTGCATTGCATTTAATTCTAAGACATTTACTTGTAATAGTTAAAAGTTTTAAATTCTTTATTTAGTAACAAACAATTTAAAACTTGCATAAACTTTTAGTTCTATTTGTTTTTTATAACATGTAATGATTCCCTCCTACTTTCATCTGACCAAGAAAATATTACTAAATTTAATAATCTTTATAATTTTTAACATATCAACAATAGATGCTATGTTTTATCCCATTGGAACACCTTGTGTTTATTTGTATACTTTCCCCATTAAATTGGAAGTAATTATTCTGAGTGACAAGAAGAAGAGTTTCTCGCAAATGTAAAGTATGTGATGTTGGGTAACTAGAATTGAGGAATAGGATATTTGCTAACATGACTGCCTCAAAGTGTGAGAACAGACGGATACAAAGAAATAACATCTACTTTGTAAAGTCGGTAGGAGTTGGAGGGGAGATTTCTTAATTTTTGTAAGATGGTAACTTTGGCTTCGGTGATGGCAGTCATGTTAGCAAATACCCTATTCCTCAATTCTAGTTACCCAACATCACATATTTTACATTTGCGAGAAGCTCTTCTTCTTGTCACTCAGAATAATTATTTCCAATTTAATGGGAAAGTATACAAACAAACACAAGGTGTTCCAATGGGATCCCCATTATCAGTCATTTTAGCTGAATTAATTATGAGGAATATAGAACATCACGTTTTCAATGCCCTCTTAACTATCCTGTATCCTCTCATGTATCTACATTACATCAATGATGTGTTAATTGCGTGTGATGGCTCCAATGAGGACTTACATCAATTTATTCAAACATTAGCCTCCATTTATCTTTAAATTAATTTTACCATTGAAGAGCAAGAAAACAATAGCATCTCTTTTCTTGATCTACGCATACGCACGTCTCCAGAACTTATATTCACCGTCCATCATAGAGATAATAAAGCACTGCAAATCATCCCTGCCTCCGCATACCAGCCATCACATTACAAAAACTCTGTTATATCTTCTCTAATACAGAGGGCATACCTTCTTCCCTCTATTCAGGTACTAGTAGATGATGAGTTATCTATCATTTATACTGCTATGTTAGAAGCTGGGTATTCACGCTCTAAATTCTTATTTCTTCAAAACCATGTTAAAAATAAATTATTTCTGCAATCTTTTCTTTCTAATAAAGAAAACTTAAGAATAGCGCATCCTCCAATAACCTACATAGGTCTTATTTCCTTAAAAATTGCACATCTGTTTAGAAGTAATGGTTACATTCTACCAATCACACCGCAACCAAATCTAAGAAGACCACTATGTAATAATAGGGATAAGTACCAGTGGGACAAAAAATCCGATGTTTACCAAATCCTGCTAAAATATACACCATCAGGTGAAGAAACCAGTTACGTAGGGGCCACAGCCAGAAGATTAGGTTCACGTATCCTTGAACATCAAGAAGACATCAAAAATAGCAGGCCAGTTACAGAGTTAGCAAAGAAAGTGCTCAACCACAATTACCAGCCTCTTTGGAGCAAAACGAAACTACTGAAATGCTGCAATAAGCAAAAAAAACTATTCATTTGGGAGACTCTACATTTCTGCTACTACACCGTGTAACTCCCCAACTCTTGAGCTCCCACAGATTTGGGTAACAGCTTTCAAATAGCTCAACCCACGATGTTAAAGCTTTTGCTACTCGAATACTTGTTTTCACCATAGCTTATATTTCATGCTTGTACTAGGCTCTTTTACAGCCTTATTTTACTATGACAAGCTTAATTTAAAATTATTTTCCCATGCATGCGCTATCACATAAAAAAAATTTTTTAAAAGCATTCGAAAACGGAAAATCTGTTGGATCATCAGAAACATCATTCGAAATATTCAAAAACCGATCTTTACAAAACCATTGGAATACCGTTCGAAAAGCTTAAAATATTGTATTCGATAGACTGCCCGAAGACAGTAGTTTTACACTACTGAAAGTGCTAGCGGATGAGTTCATTCTCTAAAGCCGGAGAAGTTCATTCTCCAAGACTCTGCTCCTGTAATGCCACAACAAGTAAGTGTTATAATTATAGTAAATGTTGGCATGAAGTAAAAACATATCATATCAAATTAATCTTTCACAAACATATCTCGATATAATCTGATGAATGGCAAGTGAGTTAATAATATAATTTACGTATATCACGATATACGTAAATTATATTATTAATTCACTTGCCATTAGACATGGTTTCATTTGGCGTTTCTGTAAAAATATTTCTTCAAAATCCGTATTCAAAACCATTGCCTATTTGGGCAATAATTGCCTCTTATCTGTTCCATAAAGTATAATCTGAATTAGATAAACTTTATTTCCTGATATATAAATTCTGTAATCTACCCTATACCGATAACCACGATTCAGCAAGAGTTGCCTTGGCCTTCCTAATCTTACAGATTGTTTAAAATACTTTGATCACACTTCTCTGCTTTAAATATTTCAATGGTCAAATCCCAAACTACTGATTATATCTCCACATTCCAACCATAAGAACCCACAATACATCATACTTCTTCATCCCATACTTTTGCCTTTCTCTCTCAAAAAGATCTTTTTTTACCGAATAGCCTCTCATATATAATACATCCTGTTGAACCATCTCCATATCATAATTTTAACTTATTTAAAAATAAATGTAAATCCATTTTGTATAATACATAATGTAATTGTTTTTTTCCCCTATTTATAATTTTTATTATGTCTTTTATACTTTGTTAATATTTTATTGGAGATTTTTTTTTTCTTGTTATCAGAAGAGTGGAATCCAATCATCTCTGACATTTCCAAATGTAGTAAATAAATACATAAATAAATTAATAAATAAATATGACAATTTTCCTGTAATAACAATCATCATCTCAATATTAAAAATTAATTCTTCAATAACTATACTAAATGTTTTCTTACTCATTCCAAAAACCATTCTCAGGTACTATTATATAAGATGACATCAAGTTGATTTTCAAATCAAGTGTTTTATGTTGCTCAATTGCATGCTGTAATCCAAGAGCAGATGTTTCTTTTATGTCTTCTAATTTTGTAACTGCAGCAGCTTGCAATCTGTTAATGAAATAAGAATAAATAAAATTCAACTTTTATTCAGAAAACTAATATCAAAATAATTCTCTAATATACATATTTTATCTATAACGACAAAAAGTTATTGTTAAATCTGAATATCAGAAGCTGCCTTTTTTGTGTTTGCTGAGATATCTATAAAATTCCCCTAAGTACATGTGTTTGTAATTATGTTTTCAAATGTCCACTGCAAGAGGGTGCTTTACTGTAGCACCATCTGATTTAGGAAAAAAGCATATAGAGTGCATAACCCTAAATCAATAAACTGATTGATTAATATTGGTTCACAAGTACAGTTCATGCTCATTTATTTTCACAGATTTTACTTGTAAATTACTGAAAGCTAATATCAAAAACTAACAATAAAAACAATAATAGAAGAATATACTAAAATATTACAGATAATTAAACTTACTGTTCCAATTTAACATCAGATGGTGGTTTAAAAACATCTGCCAGAAGATTTACAGTTGCCTGAGAAAAAAACAAAATTGAACTGATATAGATATACAATGTATATCTTATTACAATTTATAATAGACAGAAATAAAAAAAATAATTAATTTTAATACCTTATTTTAATTTGAAAGTAAACATTGTTAAAATTTTGAAATGAAAGGAATGAAAATCATTAACATAATTAACATTTAAATGAATTTTGATTAATGTAAATAAGAAATATACTAGAAATTATGTATCTTTAAAAACTAATGTTCTAATTTTTAACTAATAACATTACAAAATAACTGGATAAACTAGTAAATCTATATTACATATTCAAACTCCAGCATACAACATATAGTTTATAACAAAAAACATGGGCTTAAGTCTAAATCAAGAGGTGGCCATAACCTGACAATGGCAGCTTAAGCCCACTGAAAACATTTGTTTCAACTATATGTTGTAAACTGGAGTTTGAATATATGATATAGTTTTAACTAGCATATAATACATTAACATACATATTATATATACTGTACACAGAGTAGAAATATTACCATCATAATATATTACCATCACATCACACTTTACAGACAGCTTCTTATTAATTATTTGAACGGATATAGTTTATATTATAAAATGATAATGCCAACAATTAGCAATAAAATTTGCTCTAGTATCAGAACTAAATAATTTAATAATAATAATTTGTTAATTAGTTCATTAACAAAAATGCAAAGTATCTTCATGTATATGACAAGCTATGCTTAAAACCAACAAAACAATTGAAATCTTTAAAGAATAGTGCAAAGGTGGATGTATCAACTATAAAGATAAACTAAACCTTCCACAAGCCTGACAGACTCTACTCTTTTTAAATGATCAGAAGGAATGTTAATATCTTTAAAAGCTTGTTTATAGCTGTAAAATTTGAAACTCTAACAACTTCAAACATTACTTAAATGGTTTAATTTTTCAGATTTTTTGGATGAAGTTGTTCTTTGAACAATCAGTTCTGTTTGGAACATTGTATCATTGTATGGCTAAATGCAAAATTTTTAAAAAGATTTGAATGTCTTGAATTGCAACAGATTCTTCTTAATACACTATTTATAGCTGATCAAGTTGCTGAAATATGTTTGTTTGAACTACTAAACTACATGCTGGAAAGAAGTAAGAGATGATAAATATTGCTTTAATTATTGTTTCAGCTTTGTTAACATTTTTATCTTCATGTATGTTATCATTGTATAAAGCATCATACAATGATAACATAAAAAATCATTGCATTGCTTGAAAGGAAGATTCTTACACTTTTAAATAAAGAAACTATTAAATCACAAAAAAGAAAAACTTTTCCATAAAAACATTTTTCCTACAAGTTTTGTAAAACTAAATGATGTTTGTAGAAATTGTAAATTTACTTAAATAATATAAACCAGGATGTGAATTGATAGATATCCCTAAATTATTTTCACTCTGAAGTCTTATTATAAAGTGTTTTTCCATAATTAAAATAAAATCAGTGTTCAAAATGTGCAATTGAGTAGTTGTCTTTTTCATGTTGACATCTTCCTGAAGGAAAAAGTAAAATCAAAAAGGATGGATGATATATGTCCTCATTGGTTATACTCAGCATTCAAACTGTTTGTAATTATATTTAAATGGTTTACACTTTTGTACATAAATGAACATGTGGAATTGTAATATTTACAAAACGACATGATTGTTAAGATAAGCTTTTCATTGTGACATCAAAATCTTTCAAATTATTCAAAATTGCTTTTTTGATATAGGTTTTTAATGTTCATTAACAAAAAAAACAAACGAACAAAAAAAAATTCATACTTCTAATTAAGGAAGCCAAATATCTTTATTTTGAGAAACATTTTTGACTCTGTTCAGGTAAATTTCAGCTCTGATACATTCATTTATTTAAAATTTGTATTCATTATACTGTTCATTAACATATCAAAGCTGAAATGAACTCAAAAAGTTGAAAACATTTCTCAAAATAAATTTTTGGCTTCCTTAATTAGCAGAATTATGAATTTTTCATTCATTTAAAACATGATGCAAAGTTTCTTAGAATATCACTTCAAAAGCATTCTAGAATATTTTTCATATTTTTTGTGAAATTGTTGTTTGCTATGAGCCAATCCTTAATAATAGACTAAAGAAGTTTGAAATCACTCAAGAACTAATATTTTGTTTTTTACTCCAGTAAAAGCAGTTTTGATGTATTGATTTGAAATTTTAAAACAGAAGAGCAGATTCATCTCTAGTATACATCTAAAAAAATTACATAATCAAAATTTGTATAAATTTTGATGATGCAAATATTTGTAGAATGTATTAAATTGAAAATAAGTGAATCAGAATGTATCTCCTTCAAATTTCAAAAAATTTACTTTCCAAAATGTTTATCTTCATTTTTCAAATTTTTCATCAAATTTTTACCCTTCATGATGGACTGAAGATGCCATAGCCTTTGGAAACTAATATTTGTTTCCTCACATAAAATATGAAAAATAATTAGAATTTGCCTTTTCTAATGTTTTTCTTGCACAATGAACATGAATAAGTACAATATCGTCCAATAGAAGAAGTATTCTTGTGTTAAACTTTTAACGTTCAATCTCTGAAGACAGAAAAAAAAAAAAAAAAAAAAAAACCATTCAAAATATTTACATTTCTTCAGTATTCAAAACAAAGTAAATCTACATTATATATATTTTAACTGATGTAATTAGAGATGACAAATAAAGCATCTCTGATAATACTTGCTTAATACAGATTTAGGAAAAAATGAATAAATCACCAACTCTGGGCAAATTGCTTTTTATTGGTGGAATCTGCTTTTCTTTGGCAGCTATATTAAAATTTAATCTGAGAACAATCCATTAAATTTTAATGGTTAAATGATTAACTGTTAAAATCATAATTTTTGAGTTTCAATTCACTTACATTCAAGAAAATAAATTACTTTTAAGGCTATAAATCAGCTTTAAATGAACAGATTTCATTTCTTCTCCCATCATATTTGACAAGATATCAATGTTTTCACAGGTATGTTGATAATGTTAAGAATTCTACAATTTAAACTATCAAGAAATTTAGAATAATTTTCCAAAAAAATAAAATTTAAAAGACTTAATAAAAGAAAAATAAAAAAACAAATAAGGTTTTGTATATAAATATTAAGTATAAATGCAAAGATGAAATCTACAAACAGGTAAAAATAGAAGTGTGTGAATTAATATGAAATATTTCAATTAAAATTCACTTAAATAACAAACATTACATGAAACAATTGCATCTATTATCTCTGCATGTAAGTGTTTTACATATCTATTCAATGTTTTTCTTTATTCCTTAATAACACTGAATCACTTTTTAATAATTGATTTAAAAATTTATTAATTAAAAAACTATTACAAAATTATCGTTACTTACAGCATCATATACAATTTCCAAAGGATTAGCAGCAACATAAATTCGACTATCACAAGAATTATCAAGAGGATTCGTTTCAAATAAAACTGATAATAATGGTTCTTTGATATTTTCAACTGTCTGTGATGTAACCATAGTTGGTGTAATATTATTTTTTCCTAATGTTCCAAACACCATAAAAGTTTCAACTTTTGCTGCCAATCTGAAAATAGAAAATTAAGTCAAATTTTCACTCTCAAAAACATTTCAGATATAATCTTCAATTATTAATATAAAAATTATGTCATTAGAAATAATTTCTAATTTAAATTTACAGCTGGATAAATCACATGTTCTAATAATTAAATATTTTTATTCTAATACACTACAATTAGGTATAAGAATTTGTTAATCATTAAACTTCTCGAGAAAGTTCAATTTAATTTTAAGATGTTTGAAAAATATCTGTCCACAGAAAGTACCAAATCAACAAATCTTGTTTTCAAAGAGTGCATTGTCAATAACACAACTCAGACCTAAATATAAATTTATATACCTTATCTACAATATAAATTACAATTATTAAAATATTTAAATAAGTTTAACAATTTTTGTTAACTAAGTACCTATAGGTTCTTATGTTTATATATAAACTACACTGGATACAAAATTATGACTAGTTGAGTTAAGTGCCATTTGAAAAATCAACACACAGGCTAAATTGGTGCAGTGATTATTCTCCAATTCCAAAATTAAATATATTTAAATTCAGAATCAAATTCTGACTAAATTCTTAATGGTGTATGTGATGACATATTTGTGTTAAAAGAGCTACAAATATTGCTCAATCAAATGTTTAGAATGATAAGTTTTAAGAATATGTTTTAAAAATTTATCAATCTAAATTTAAATCTAGACAATCTAAAATCTTTAAATTGTAAATTTTAAATCTTTTTATATTTGTATGTAGAAAGAAACTTATACTTGAGTATTTTGTAAAAAGCAATTGAATGAGTTATGTCAATCTATTAATCTAAAAATTAGAAACAAGTTTTCTATTTATTTCAAACAGAAACATTTAAGAATTGCTGGCATAACTCTTTTGGGGTAATTATACTTCATTAAATTTAAACAAAACAAAAATTATACTTTCAATTCTTAATTGTGAAGTTTGATGTTCTTTGTTATATATATTCCGTGGTGTAAAAAATTATATTCTAAACATTTCCTTATTCGTCTATGATTGTTACAAATCATCCAATTATTATTTATTCACTTGAAAATAAATTTTAAAATATATCTAATAATTCGTTCAGATTGTTAATTGTATCATAAGTAAATAATGATCAAATATATTTTAATGTATTGTACTAGATGACTATACAAACATGTAGCAAGTATAAAGTTTGCATAAAATTCACAATTTCATTTATACATTTTCTTCAATTTTAATCACAGATAGTGAATTTCAGAAATATTTTGGATTTTCCAACCACCAGCAACAACAATGCATAAATATCACTAGTATTTGTAAAAACCAATGCTGTGATTCACTCTCTGCAAATTTTAAAGCCAGAAGCCGAAGATTCCAACTGTTCCTCAATGTAAAGTTCTCTTTATGTTGTGTTGTAACATGAAGTTTCTGAGCCAACCATTGCTGGCTTTGAGATCACGAAAGTCTCAAGTGACTATTCATGCATAGTACCTTTTCACATAACAAAGAGCCCTGTATTGGTTTCCCTCATTTCTCCTCCTTTGAAAGATTCACAAATAAAGTATGTAATCAAGTGTTATGTCATTTGCATCTTTCATTACCTTTTTTCTCTTGAATTCATAATCAGAATAAAGTCTAACTAATCAGACATAAAAGCCAACTGACAGACCATCTTGGAGTTCGTAGAAAATTCTAAGATGGTCTGTCAGCTGGCTTTATGTCTGATAGCATCACTTTACCTACATTAACTTCTGGCTAAAGAAACTCCCTTTTCTCCTTTGTCTAATCAGCTGATACACCAATCTTACTTCAACTAATACTTGCTGAGAAAAATTTGTTTATTAAACAAATGTTTTCAACCTATTATCATATAAATTCGATAATAAATCATTACAGAAATGGAACATTCGGATATTTAAATTTACATTTTAATTTATAATTCCAATTACAAATAAAATCTATGCATAATGAACAAAATATAATTAACAAAAATAAAATTAAGGGATAAAAACCCTTACATCATATATGGCCCTGTAATGAACTTTTGTTTTACTTTTATTTTTATGTTATATTTACTTAGAAATTTTATCTAATATTTTTATTTTTTCTTTTCTATTTCTTAATTTTACTTTTGTTAATCATATTTTGTTCATTATACATAGATTTTATTTGTTCAAGTTTAAATTTGTAATTGGAATTTTAAGTTTATATGTAAATTTGAATATCTGAATATTCCATTTCTGTAATGATTTATTATCAAATTTTAAAAACCTGAAGTTAGCCTATGATAATAGGTTGAAAATGTTTGTTTAATAAACAATTTTTCTCAGCAAGCATTAGGTGGTGATGTAAGATTGTTGTATTTCTCTCTGAGTGCACTGTTTACGTTATCTAAACAGATAATGATCTCTAGTTTTAATTCTAACAACTACACATTATTCTTTAGATCAGAAATTCTCAACATGGGATGAATGACCTCATGGAGGCAAGAAGGACTATAGGAACTATGAAAGACTGATTGTCACTTTGCACCTCCCAATA
Source organism: Centruroides vittatus (assembly GCF_030686945.1). Lineage (NCBI taxonomy): Eukaryota > Metazoa > Arthropoda > Arachnida > Scorpiones > Buthidae > Centruroides > Centruroides vittatus. The sequence continues at coordinate 7,999,126 of NW_027122708.1, read as the reverse complement.
AAAAACAGAAAAACAAACAATCTTAATTTTATTTGAACGTATTAACAGCCTTAAATACAAATGCTTAAAATAATTTTAAAAAGAACAGTTCTACAGAAAAGGAAGTATGAATATTTTCTCTTAAAATAAAAATTAAATGGAGATTTTAAAAATATATATATTTATCGAATCATCACATAAAAAATAGTCAAATCTTTTCCTAGACCATGTTAAATCAAAATCATATTAATAAAAATCAATGTAAAAACAGAATTGGGTGTAAATTTATACTTATATTTTGTATTTATGATGGTTATTAACTCTTCCTGTGAAATGTTCTGTGGGCAATTTCTAATTAACTTCTTGCAATTCAGTGTTGTTGATATTACAATGTGTGTTGGGTTGGTCATCATTTGAAAGTGTAAAAAACCACCTCTCAACATAGCTCTAACTTTGAACTCATTTTTAACTGATAACCTAACAGTTAATTTTTTTATCAGTGAAAAGTAAAAACTATATATTATTCATATCAATAATATTTTTTTATTGGGTTTTCCATGAATTTAGAGAAATTGGGTATTTGAAACAAAATGTGTAATACTCAATGTCAATTAGTCACAAAACATTTCTCAGGTCAGCCAGTTTATAAACAACAGTTCATGTATCCATCTATAGGTTACCACTCTAATATAAAGTTTTGTAATGTTAATATTACACAAATTGTAGTGTCTTTTAAAACTGTATTTACTTATAATTTAATAATACTGATTTCTTTGAGATTGATAATCAGTGCAGTCATACCATAAGAAATAAAACAGATTTATTTAAATTGTTAGTAAACAAGTTAGTTTTTTAAATAAAATGATATTTTTAATTATTCAAACACAGTCAAACATGGATAAACTATTTAATTTAAAAAATTAAATTTCATTTTTTTCACTAACTATATACAATCTTGAAGTTTACATACTTTATTGCTTCTGCTGAAGGTCTTTGTTCTATTTCTGTAGAAACTTTTTGTAATTGAAGCTTCATGACTTGTTTTTTGCTAAAATGAAAACAATTTTTAATTGTTATTTCCATCATAAAAGTTGATTGATATTAAAAAATGGAATAATTCTGTCATAATAAATTAGAAAAAAAAACAAGTATGATGCACCAGGAGCTGAAAGTAATATTTAAATCCATTGATCATGTTCAAAAATATTCTGTTTTTTTTTGTTCATAAATATTGAAGCTTATATTGTTGATCTGATGGTCAGATGAACTGTCTCAAAAAAATATTTTATCTGATTAAAATTTAGCATATCATTACTTGTTATTTTTCTAATTAGAGTTGACTATGACAAAAATATTCATAACAAACATATCCAGTCATCAATTTCCATTATTATTTGTGAAATGAAAGAAAACCAAATTTCTATAAAATGAAATTAAACGATAATAAAGTTCATCAAAAGTGCTAGCAATAAGAAAAAACTGTTATTGCTGTTCTCAGTGAGTTTTCCTTCCATTTATCTGATATTTGGCACAAAAATCAAGCTGTATTGTGTTAGAATGATGAAGTTTCTATAGATTTTATATAATATTTTGTAAAAAAGATAGAAAATATAAAATTATCTCTGAAACCACTGAAATATTTTTTTCTATTAAATAAAGTACACATTAGATATGGACATGTTCTCTAATATCAGCTTTGAACTGCCTAATGGCCAATGTAACAGCAATTTTTTTCTGTTAAGATACAGTTTATACATTGACTCTTATACGTTATTTCAGATTTATTATATTTAATACTATGTTTTATCATCCCACTTTTGCAATTGATGTTAATGAATTTCTGTGGTAACACTGCTGAAATACTTAAATTTATGAAGAATAAACTAACATTAAAAGGTTTAAAATGTTTTTAAATGTAGATTTTTAATCTCTGAAGTATATCTTTAAAGCTAAAAACATTAAAACTGCAATTTTTTCCCTACAAATTTTATTCAACTCCTAAAAGTTATTAACATTAATTTCTTAATTTTCATCTTGGAGTTCATTTTAATGAAATCTATATATACATTTACATTTCAGTACATTTTATTTAAAACGTACAATAAAATTACAAAAAATGTAAAATTACAAAAAATGTAAAGTTTATACAATAATAAACTATTACTTCTATGGTAAAGAAAATATCAGAAATGAATAAAAAACAAAACTAGAAAACTGAAAATGAAAACAATCCAATTTATAAAATCATACAGGAAATGAAAATAGAATAAATGACTATAAGCAGATCTTTTTAATATGATAGCTAAAGATTTATGTTTTATGATATTTTTTTTTCCTTGTAAAGAGTTTATTAAATAATAAGATAGCTATGCAAAAACAAAAACAATACAACTTTCAACTACAAAATATGTAGCTATAAACAATATCATAACATATATAAATTAAGATTCTACTTATTTATATCTTAACAAAAGTTATTTAAAAAATTATTTTCAACAATAAATAATCATTTATTTTTTTTAAAATGTCAAATAATAAACACAAAATTAATTATTCTTTCTTCATTACAATTTATATGCAATTTATAAAATAATTATTAAAAAAAAAAACAAAAAACATTAAAAATTTAAGAAATCTCACCTCATATCATCAATAACAATTACAAGATTACAGAGTAGAAATGTAATTTTGTTCTCTACAAACTAAAATATAAAAAATTATATATATAAAATATTCAATAATTAAAACCAAATGTAAGAATAGTAAAATATAGTAAATTTATTATAAAAAAACAGCATTATTTCAAGATTTTAGAAAAACATTCATATATACAGGTTATAAAAGCTTTTTCTAGCTTGGTTTTCAGAAACTAAATTAGAAAGATAAAATTAAAATATCTATTAACTTACTCTGACAATTTTTTTTTTTTAAATAAAAGAGATAAGAATCATTTCTGAACCCATGGTTGAAATTTTTTACAAATGTTTATCCTTTAATAATTATTTTAAATTACTAAAATATACTTATAATACAAAAAAATATATCTTTTACTTGTAAAAGATATTTGTAAAATCTATTCCCATTTATGTATGACTTTAATGTTGTTCATATTGTCCAGAATAACAATCTTTGAGAAGATTTATATTACCTGTAATCAGCAAATTTTGTTTAAAATAAAGTAAATTTATTAATACAGACAATATCTGGAAAAATCCAAGAAAAAATAAATAAATAAAGGTTTTACTGCTGTATGCATACTTAATGATCATTTTATTCAACACAATTAGTCATTCTAAATTAGCATCTAAATTTATAATTAAATGTATCTATTAGTTTATGGGAGTTTATCATTACAATCAGATGAGAACTTATATTGAACAATAAAGAAGTTTAATAAGATAATTATTTTGAAAAATGTGTTACTCTTATTACATTTTTAGTATTTAAGAATATGCTTAAATATTTGATTGTGCTTATTTTTAGTTAACTATTTTTTTTACATTTTTCCTAGATTGATCATCATCATCAAATAATTCTTTTCAAATAGAGCTAGTATAGTAATGCTTTTCATTTATGTTATTCCTGTTAAGACTTTTGCTTTCCTCTGCTATATAGTATAATGAAATTGATTACTTTTGTAATATCTCATCATTATCTATCATCATTTACTATCTATAACACAAATAATAGGACTAACACAAACTTAGACTAATACTTATCTCTTATATAACCAGCAAAATTTTCTGTAAAGTCAAAACTTATACAAGCAGTAGTAATAAAATTTTTATCAAGACTTGACATAAATATATAATGGGATCAAATTGTATCTCACAAAAAGTTTCTTTTTTACTACTATTTTCTATCTGATAATCAATAAATTATTTTATACATAAAATTTTATTAGGAAAATTACACAACTAGATGGTGTAAAAATGTATTGTAATATTCTCTCTTCTAAACATTTTCAAATAATGCATCATCATCAAACTTAAATCTATATCAAAATATACAAAAATAATACTAGAAAGATCCAATGCATTGTATTTTATAACAGTAATAATATAGGTTAAAGAAATTTCAATATATATAAAAAGTTTTAAAACATTTATAAACATTCGAATTGTGAGATAATTCAAATCTAATGATCAACATTTTTAGTACAGAGCACAAAAAGTGAAACAATCTTATGTTAAAAATAATTTAACACATAAGACTTAATATTTATAATAAATGATGTTAATTAACACATCAAAAAAACACAAAAATCTAGTTATTACACAAGATGTACAAATTAGATTATGTTAATTAGTAGTTTAGCTATTAAAAATGTAAATACCAACATGCATTTGTTTAACCTGTGTGAAATTAATAAATTGTTAACACTGCACTTTCAAATGAGACTAAAAATAAGATTGCTACAGAAAAATCCTCACATTTGATTTTATATGCAATTTTAAAGAAAGGCCTAAAAAAATAGGATCTACAAAATGCCAGTAGATGTGGAAAAGACAATCATCATTACATTACAAATTGGATGTACTTACAGGTTGTTTCATACAAATTCAAAAATAAGGAAGAATTTAAAAAAGGAAAGACAAACACAGTACTGGAGAAGAGCTGAACTAAAAATTCAGTGGCTAAGTAAAATGATACAATGATTGCAGTATAAAGTTTGATTTGATGTGGAAATCAGATTCTCTGAACCAAACTTTATTTCATTGTCTGCCTGACAATGCACCATAAAGCTCCTGCCCCCTTTTTTTACTCAAGTGTTTATTTATATATATAAATAAACACTTGAGGAAAAACATATGTTGTGAACTCATTCTACATATTGTCATGTATTTTTCTTATTTTTACTTACTTTATAACCTCATATGCATGTATTTTTCTATCCATAATAAGATATTCAATTACTGTTTTTTCCATACATTTTAGACGTTAAAAATAAAAACAAACATATTGTGTTTATCTATCTATGTTTTAAAATTCATAATATATTGCATTCCATGAAGCATTCCAAAATGAAACACTGAATTTAACCTGATACAGATCTCTAGTAAAATTGAAAATGTTAAATTTAACATTTTGATTAAGATATTTACTGGAATTTCAAGGGTTTGTTTGTTAAGTGGTGTTTTATGTTTTTCATTTTTTACTTCATTTGAAATATTAAAAGTCTTATGTTCAAATTATTCTCAACAGACAGTTATGATCTACTTGTTTTTTGTTCTCTATACAAAAAATGCTGATCATTGAGTTTGAATCATCTCAAAATGTTTATAAATTATTTTAAATTTTTTTATTATTTGACTGGTTATTCTATATTTTTTACACTTAATTTTCAATGTCATTGTTAAGTTTGGAACTGATAATGATATATAATAAAGCTCAAAAAACAATTTATCAAATAAAAGATTTATTCCCTGAAAAATAATTAGCACTGTGTCTTATTGATAATAATAGTCATATGAAAAATTAACTTATAAATTTGAAAAACATTTTTTAAAATTAAATAATCTAAATCTAATTCTCTTTAAACTTCTGAATATTAAAGCTATATTTCAAAACAAAATTTTGAAAAAAATACTTTTTTTTCATTATTTTTTTCATCCATCCAGCTATAAGTTTTATTTCTTAAAGTTTTGAGCTTTTGATAGCTGATATTCATTATAATTCTTATCCAATATCTCATATCAAATTACCTTTATCCATCAATTAAATTTGAATCAGTAACTGATTAAATAATCAAGTATCTTTTGTTTTTTAAAAAGTTTTAAATCTAAACTTAATCTCTTTCTTTGCATCTCAAATTTTTTAAAATATTTCTTTGTTATTTACATGAATACTTTTTATAAAAAATAATTCGTATACAAATTTTAAACATTAAAAAAAATAATAATAATAATTAATATTAATACTTCTTTTGGATATTCTGCTGGAACAGCATTTTCTTGATAACCAATCGCTTCATAAAGTTTTGCTTTTTCTTCATTTGTCATTGCTTCTTCAAACTGTTGAGCTATAAAACAATAAATTTTATAATGTAATTTTAAAATAATTCATTAAAGTATATGCATTTATTATATACAGGCAGTTCTTAACTTTCAGACATTCATCTTTAAAAGAACTCTCTTTTATACAGTCTTCAACCAAGAAAGAAAAAATTCAAGCTATCATGCAGTGGCATTTTTGGCCAATTTTGGCTTTGGTAACATCAAAATCATTTGTGAAAAATAACTGTTATACTCTGCATTATGTTTAGTTTGTGATTTTAACATCTTAAATAATATTTTATGCTTTGTTACATATTCTATTTAGTGTGAAAATTTAAAACATTCCTACTTTATTAAAGTATTTTATAATTTTTCTTTTTAGCTCTCTCAGAACAGAACCTCCTATGTAACATGCAACTCTATTGCTTGACCATCAAACATTTAACTTTCAATACAAATTTTTAGAAATACATTGTATCAAAAAGTTAAGAATTAAGTGCTATAAATTATAATCTAATTATAAATCAAATACATTTATCATGAATAATTTACCATTTATGTTTTTTTTTTCTAGACAATATTGTTTAAAAAATAATAATAATGTTCTAACTGGAAAAAGACTCTTCATTTTTATCTTCATCTTTCATTGCCTTCTTATTCTTCTATGTTGGTTTGTCAGTTTCCTAGAAACTTTGTATGTTGTAAGTGTGTAGCAAAATATTTCTCTAAGTACGGTAGAGAGTCGAAAATCGGAATCAATTGGGGACTGGTGTTGTTCAGATTAGTGATTTGTTCGGATTACTGATTATGTACGAAAAAATATTTTAACCTATCTGATGTTGAAGTTTTTCTTCGTTGCGTGTCGCTTCGCGTTGAATTTTCGTCGATTTTAAACCTAACAAAAATTTTTATAATAATAATCGAAGCTATTGTATCGTTAAAAATTATTTCTTTATTTTGTACAAACAAAATAAATATATTGAAGAATATAAAAACATGAAAATTATACTTTAGAAGTAAATCTAGTATCAAAAACGTTCAATTCAGCACGACACAGTCCGACTGAAAATCGTTCCGATTACCAGGGTTCCGATTAACAACTCTCTACTGTAATTTCTTTATTAAGAAGATAGTTGAGCCACATCTAAATAATTTCTCTAGTATGAAAATAAAAAAGCCACTTTTGTCAAAAACCAATCATTACAAACAGGAAACCAAAAGCTTGGAATAAGTAGTCAAAAACTTAGTCACTATCCTTAGTGGATAATGACCTGATGACGACCATTTAAGATGACTGAGAACATTAGTATATTAAAGTTATGTTTTTCTGATGTTTTTTGGTGTTGGTGTGTTAATTTGAACTTCATCCAGTTTTACAAGATGTTTACTTAATGGATAAACAATATACCACCATTCTTGAAATTCCAAAATCTTGGAATTCTGTCACTCTCAGAGATTAATAATTCAATTAAGAATGCAATTGTATAGATAGAACATCAAAACACTTCTAATTAGGATAAAACAACATCAGTGAGATGTGAGAAGCTTTTCATCCACATTTTCAGCTATTGTATCGCAACAGGACAATGTGGCTTTATGGAATGAGGGCATCAATCATTAAAAAAAATGTCACCGACCCTCATTAAATACATGGAGATCATCAAAATTTACAAACACAAACTTAAGGGTACCTGCATAAACTATAAAAAATGTGGACACACTATCCAATATGTCAGAAATTTCATGCAGTAACAACATACATACATTTAATTATATATGCACAATATTTGTTATATTTATTATGTTATTGTTAATTTTTATATACATTAAAATTATTATATCTTGATATTTTTATTATTTTTATATTCATTAATTTTATCACATTTTAAATTTAATATACTGTATTATTTCTATTTTGAATTTATATTTCTACATAACTTGAGATGTTTTGTTCTCAAACATCTATATTCAAACATGATGGTGATGATGATGATGATGATGATGATGATAGCTAATAATGTAGCTGAAAACATTTATTCATCAACAAAATTAAAGCTAGATTTTAAAGGTTTTATTTATTTTTAGTATTTCATCCTAGATATGTATAATTTATGATGCATGAATTAAAAAGATTATATATATAATCATCTTTTTAATTCATGCATCATAAATTATATATATACTTATCTATGAAAAATATGTTTGATTTATAAAAAAAAACTAACTCAGAAACAAAAATTTTAAATTAGATGAACTTACTGATCTTGTTTCCTTTCTTCTCTTTTTCTTCTCCATAACCAAACCAAGAAAACCATCCACTCCAACATGAATTATAGCCTTTGTTTTTCATTTGTGCTACCTAAATTCAACATGATTATTATTATTATTATTATTTATTAACAATGTTAACTAATAAATTTATTGGTCTTAAAAAAATATATCTCTTGTACAATTTATATATGTTTTCAAATATATATATATATATAAATACGTAATTTTCTATGTATATATGTTATGTTATAAGCAGAGAATATTTTCAATTTTTTTTTTAATTTTAGCATGAATTTAAAATAAAGTTGCATCATTATTTTCTTTTTCAGAAACTGAATGGTTACAGAAGCATTTTATATGTTTCTGAATTTACAATAAGACTAATGTTACAAACACATACTATGAAAACCTGATTAATGTTAAGAAAAATGTGTTCTCAAAAAATTATTTTTGATAAATTAAAACAAAAATATCCTCGGCAGCTTTATTATAAAAAGCTGCAAAGCTTACGGAAAGTGGGAAGTACAATTATATACTGTATATATGAAGAAATATAAAATAATCAGTTTGAAAAATATGTTAATAAAAAATATCAAAATTATAAATTTCTACAAATTTTGTTTTATATCTTTTACAAATATTCAGTTAATAAATTTTTGAATATGTGTGTTAAAAAATTAATACTATATTTTGGTATTACATAAAATTCAATCTAAATACTATTCATATTACAAAAAATAATAAGGTACTATACTATTTTTTTATCAGCAAAACATAATTATTAACTGAAGAATTCAGTAGAGTTCAATTACTGGTCATAATAGCTTTAGTTATTACTGCATAAAAATTAAATATCCAATATCTATATGGTGCAATCAGAAATAAAATGGACTGTTTCCACTGTTTGGAAATAGCATAGAGTACAGCCTTTCTGACATCAAGAATCACTGCCTTAGACATTTGTGTGCCAGTCTGCTATTTTCAAACCAGAGTAGAATGCTTGCTATTAGCAATTTTTTAATTATTAAACTACTTCTTACCCAATTATAATTACAGTAGAACCTCTATTATCCGGACTAATTGGGGATGAAGGTAGTCCAGATAAGGAAAAATCCGGATAATCGAAAAAAATAATAATTGACAGTGCATATAGCAGACATGGGCAAATGCGGCTCTTTTTGAGTTACATGCGGCTCTTGCTGAGTGTTAATTTCTGTTTATTATTATTGTTTTTACAATTTTATTTTTATAATTTTATGAAAAGATGTTTGTTAAAAAAATTAAATATTTGTTTTATATTATATTTATATTATATAATAAAATCGCACGCTTTACCATAATATCCGCCACGACAGCACAGAACTGCGGCTCCCATGCATTTTGCAAAACTACATTTTGGCTCCCACTGAACTCTTGCTTGCCCACCTCTGGCATATAGTATGAATAATTTTTATTTGTCTAGATTTACATATAGCTTCAATATTAAATTATTTTTTATTAAGAAATTCAATTAACGATTTTTGTTTAAAGCTAGCTGTTCTTTTTGAAACTGCTAAATCGCGAATACTTTTAAGACATATAAGTTGTCCTGAGTTACACTCTTCTTAGCTCTCAAACCACTTCATGGCAACATCTAAGCACCGAAAAGCTTCAGAATGTGTAGGACCAATATCTCTTACTTCGCAAATCTCTTCGTCTTCTCGATCTTGTTTATCTGAGGCAGATATTTCTTTAATTATTTTCTCATCATTCAAAATTTGGAATCCAGGATCGTTCGCATCGCAATTTAACCACTCGGTTACATCTTCGTCACATTTGGCACATATTGAAATTTGTGCTATTGCTTCCGCAATGTCTCCTATACCACTTTCTACTGTTACTGGAATTTACTAATGGTCTATTCAAAATTTTGTACCATGCATTTCATCACGTACGTACATAAACAGTGTCGCAATTTGCCAAGTGCAAATCAGCAAATTCATACAATTTTTGTTTATGTTGAACAATCCAAATAATCGAAAATCCGGATAATGGAGGTCCGGATAATGGAGGTTCTACTGTATTATATATATATTATACTATTATATTGTATTTATCAATAAATTTACAGGCTTATCACACATATGAGACACTATTATACTAATTTACAATAGCACATACAATTTAGGCCATTTTTATTTAATAACATATCCCAAAATGCATTTCAGCTATCTTAGCCCTCTTCAGTTGGATATAGGTCTAAAATACAGGAAAATGTTTTGAGACAATACAGAACTGTAACATCAACTTGCATACAAATGCATTTAAAATTGACAAAACCAGTTAAAATATGGCCTTTACTACAATTAAAAGAACATTAGAATTATGTTGTACATAGATTACATTACTGTAAGAGTAAGGTGTTCAAATAATTAAGAGTATACAACAGTTTAATGAGGTAAAATATGGGCAAGAATTGTTATATGTGTATATTCAGTAAATTAAGTTGATTTATATTTGGTAAAGGTTTACACCACCCAAATGTCACCTTTGGAATACATTTATCACAATGTATAGGTGAACACCAGAATATCATCTATGAATATTCTACAACTTAAGATTATGAGATATTGTGAATTATAATATACATATAAGTGAAGATCATTTTAGATGGTGTGGCATTTATTTTATTATGTACTGTAGATCTAACACATGGAATGTTATCATAGTTTGTATATGTATTGATGGTTTAGTTTGGTTAAATGTGATCGGCACCAAATTCTAATGTTCTTTTAATTGTAGTAAAGGCCATATTTTAACTGGTTTTGTCAATTTTAAATGCATTTATATGCAAGTTGATGTTACAGTTCTGTATTGTCTCAAAACATTTTCCTGTATTTTAGACCTATATTCAACTGAAGAGGGCTAAGATAGCTGAAATGCATTTTGGGATATGTTATTAAATAAAAATGGACTAAATTGTATGTATTATTGTAAATTAGTATAATAGTGTCTCATATGTGTGATAAGCCTGCAAATTTAAATACAATATAATATATACAAAGTGTCCCAAAAAGATGTACTCACTCTTTGATAGACGATTAATATGTTTTTTAATTTAGTAATAGGTTTTAAATTAATGTATTTATTTATTTGTTTATTGATTTAACTCCTTAGGACTGTGTTTTTGTCAAGACACATCTATTTACAAAAAAATATTTATATATTTGACAATCAAAGAGTGAGTACATCTTTTTGGGACACCTTGTATATATATATATAAAATTTTGTAATGTGTTAGTGTTCTGATATGATTAAAGAATAAAGCAAATGGTTTGTAAATTGAACAAAGCACAAATGTTAAATTTTGCATTAAATTTGGAAAATGTGCCACAGAGATATTTAAAATGCTTCAGGAGGTCCATGGCAACTGAGTCTCAAGTAAAACCACAATCTCTGAGACCCAAGAGGGCAAAGGCAAGTCAGAAGTGCAACAAAGAGCATGTTGATTATTATTCTCAATCATAAGGAGAATGTGGGCTGGGAATTTGTTCCCCAGTCAGACAGTGAATTCAGACTTTTACTGAGACACTTCGAGGCTATTTCATAAAAACAATCACTACAAAAAACCAGAACTGTGGTGCAACAAAATCTGGCTCCTCTATAATGACAACACCTCCCATGTACAGCTTTCAAAATGTGTTTTTGCAAAAAACATGTACAGTGCAAGATAGCCTTTCCCACCCTTCTTATTCACCAGATTTAGCCCTTTGTCATGAACATCCACTGCAACTTTTTCAAGGGGGGAAAGAATATACTCCCACCATCATAATTTTTGTTTAAGCTTGTATCAGGTAATTTACTGTACTACTGAGTGAGGCAAAAAATAAAATTTTCCAACACTCCTTACAGAATTAATTATATGATAGCCTTTCAAACCCTCCCTTTCCATCAATTAGAAGGCCTGATACAATGGGGAAAAATTACCTATTTCTCCCCCCAACAGATGCCTGTATTCCTTGTAATTTGTTTTTATTCTCTACAATAGAACTGAAGCTCAAGGGAGAGCATTTTGAGTGTGTCAAGGAGATCTAGTCCAAATTATAACATGCACTTCAAAATTTTTGAAAAAGTCTTCCAAGAGGCATTTGAAACTTGGCAGGAATGCTGGGATTGATATATAAATGCAGTAGGCTACTTTGACAGGAATGACAGCCACATTAAAAATTTTAATATTTGACTAATTTAATAAACCAAATCTGGTTTCGTTTTTATTGCACCTTGTAATTGTTCAGAATATATTTAATATTCATTTAAGAAAATTTCCTAGAAGTAGATAGCACAAAATATTTACAAAATTTGTACAGAAATTGCTGAATACTATAAGCAAAATTATCATCATTAATAGTGACTCAATATTTTAATTGAAAATGTTTTTGGCCCATAATTTATATATAAATATAATTACATATCTATACCTAAAATTTATTATATAGGTATAGATTTAGGTATAGATTATTAGGTATAGATATGTAGTTATATTTATAAATTATATATCCACACACTTTTTCCCAAAAAAATTTGATAATGCAATCCAAGAAAGATACTTCCAGTTACTAAACATTTTGCTTATTTTGCTAATGATAAATTTCACTTATCAACTGGATGACTTTGCTTAATAATAATAATAACTGTCTAATAATAATAATGCTCATAACTATTTACTATAAGCATTTTTATGCAACTAATTTCATGAAAATGAGGAAAAATGAAATAAATTAAATATACAAGTAAGACTGAGAAAAAAATAACCTTTATATCTGTATTATCTCTAGTTTAAGCTATTGGTCACCTTTGATTCAAATTTAAACAATGTAAAGTTGTCTATCATTTAATTAGTAACTTAATTCTTTATAAAATACATTGCTACTAGGGATTGCAATTGCTGGATGAGGGATCCAGCAATCCAGCTGGATCCAGCGCATTCTTCGGCCTGCTGGATCCAGCATCAGGTGTTGGATCCAGCGCTGCGGATCCGCAAATACTTAACTTTCTAAATAATGCCGCAAAAGTCTGCGTTGCCGCTTTGCTACGTGCACTATCGCTCAGCAGCAAAAGTGACGTTGCCGTTCAGTGCGACACGTGCTACACCCCTCTCTACACCGCACCTCCCGCCCTTTTGCCTCTGCTGATCTAATTACCAGTTGACTTTGCACTCTCGCTAAATAAAGTGTCTTCGCGCTAAATAAAATAAGTAACTCCTCTACTATTCCTGGTGCATAATTCTAATTTACGGTCGGTTGTGACGTCAATGAATCATGTGATGGAATGATTTATGATTATTTGATGACCCTGAAACCAACTAGCGTAGAGGCAGAAAGGGCCTTTCCCGTAGCGGGATATATATGCAATTCATTAAGAAGTAGGTTGGGAGACAACACCATCAATACCATTTGTTTCTTGAGATCCTACTTCCAGAAAAGTCAAAAAAAATAACAGAAGTGACTGATTTAATTTTATTTAATCTTTTAAAATACTTTATTCAAGACAAGACTAATATTTTAAAACTTCTACTCAAATTCTGTTAAGTAAGAGTTATTAACTTTTATTCTGTAAGTGGTTAGTGCACTAGGCTAGGCAATTTTATTGTGAAAATTAGTGAGAAACTGAGACTACCTAGTTAGTTAAAGAGTTAATTAAATTAATGAGTATCAGTATTTTAGATATATGATGATATGAATGTATGTGATTCATGATTGTGATAATAATAAGTAACTACTAGACTACTACTAATTACTAACACTAATAATTAAATTACTTATAAATAACTACAGACTTACATGTAGAACCTATATAAGAAAACTTGTAAGACTGATAGGACTTAGCCACTGATTATCTGTCCTTACATTATTATAATATATTAATATAAATTAATTAGTAGAATTACCTTTGCTATTATTTAACTTAAAGATTACTTTATAATTATAATCTAACTAAACATTTAATTATCTCTATCTCAAGTGTTAAACTGAACCAAAGTTAAGTTTACTACCTAAATGTGTAAGAAGTTTTACTGATTTATAGTGACCAATCTAAATAATAATAGTTTCTTAAGTATTTAAAAAAAAAATGTTTTAATTCTTTAAAAAATACCCATAGATTGCTGGATGAATAGATAGATAACATTTTATTGCACCAAAAATACATCTGCGCTGGATCCGTGCTGGATCCAGCTGGAATGATGTTGGTCCAGCAAAAATCCAGCTGTATTGAAAACACTGCTGGATTGCAATCCCTAATTGCTACAAACTGTAAGTGATTTTATCAGATATGCAAATAATTTTTTTCTTCTCAGTATTTTTGTCTTTTAATGTGATTTGAATAATTTGATATACAACATTTCTCTTAAATAGTGCAATACTTATTTTATTAATTTTTATTAAATGTAATATAATTATTTTCTATTAATTGGGACCTTTAAAAAACAAGTGATTCTTATTTGTCTCAAAATTCTTTTAAATAAAATTATTCAGTAATCTTTTTCAATAACCTAATGTAATAATTTTCTAATTTTGTTAGTAGAATTATAGAAATTATTCATTAAAGATATATGAAAAACAGCTTTATCATTTCAAATCTCAAATGTTATTTTAAATTTTAAAAATTAAACAACTTTTTTCTTAGAAATAATAATGACAAGAAATGACAAAATAAAATTTGATTTAGTAGGAAAAACAGAAGTTAAATAACAAAATTCAAACATTTTCAGGCTACTATTCAAAACCAAAAAGTTACTTTGTAACAACTTTTTTCTTTTAATGTCTGTTCAGTTGCTGAAAATGCTTCAAATCAATCTGTTTTTAAACTTCTCCAAATACACCAATTTCATTTTATTATTTTTTTAAATTGACATCAAGTACAATTTAAGTGAAAAGATGTTTTAAAAATATTTCATCTCTCCAGCACTGATTGTAATAAAAAGTTGTGCTGAGTCTAACTAAAATTAAGATATATATTACAGAAATAGAAATAGATTATTAGAATAAAAGTATTTATATAATCACTTTATTACTAAAATCTGTAAATAATAAATGCTTATAAAATTTAAAGTAAACAAAAAACTCACCAGTGCTTGTGTCTTAAGAAATGAATTGCACAAAAGAAAATATATATTATAAAAATTTTGAAATATCTGCTATTAATACAAGAGTGTATCAAAAAGCTAACTTTTATTTTTTTGACAACATCCAAAAGAAGTAATGCCAATGGAAATATAAATGAATGAAAAAGGACAACACATAATTCATTAACATTAATGCATTTGTCCCATCACTCTAAGAGTTTGAAAATGCAGTCATCAGAAAGTATTTCTTATGAGCAATGCAGCACCTCACTCTGAACTTTCTGATCATTGTGAAATCTTCCTGCAAGCACTCTTTATCAGCTCAAAAAGACAGTATTAGAAGGGTGCAGGATTAGGGTTGTAAAGATAGGTAATCAAGAACCTTCCATCCAAAAAGTGTTTTTTTCAGACACAATGCAAACCACATGTAAGTGGGCATTGTGTCTGAAAAACTGGCACTTTTTGGATGGGAGGTCCTTGATTACCTATCTTTACAACCCTAATCCTGCACCCTTCTAATACTGTCTTTTTGGCTAATGAAGTGAGTGCTTGCAGGAAAAGATTTCACAATGATCAGAAAGTTCAGACTGAAGTGCTGTGTTGGCTTTGCTCACAACCAACCACATTTTTTGAAGATGACATTTGCAAACTCTTGAAATAATGGAACAAATGCATTAATGTTAATAGATTGTATATTAAAAAATAGCCTATTATATCTTCTTTTGTTTGTATGTGTTTCCTTTGGTGTTACTTCTTTTGTGAATAGTCAAAAAACTAAAGGTTGAAACTTTGATAAACCTTCATAGTTTACAAGTTTATGCATACATATATATTATATAAATTTATATATTTTACATGTATGTATGTATATGTACACACACACACACGCATAAAATATTCATACACACTTAATACACACATTATAATATTGTTGTATTTATATTATGTAATATTAGATTGAGCAGGTTACTAGTGATATTTATTAATCAAAAGATAACACTACATAAAATATTACATTGTTTGTGTATAGATAAATAGATCAATGTTAAAAAATACACAAGGGAAGTTCAATATTAAAGGTACAGTACAGGCCAAAATTACACTAACATTTATATTTTGACTTCCATAATTAAGCTGTTTGTTATTATGTCTGTTAAATATTTTACTGGTACATTCCACAAAAACCACATACTTTTGTTTATTTCTTGACATAATCGCCATAAACGTTGAGCCATTTATCCAGCATGACACTAGTTTGAACATCCCTTTATGGTACTATTGCTTGTCAAGTTGCTTGAAGTAGTCCAGAATGGTATCTTCCAATTCCTCCTGATCTGCAAAGAGTTTTCCTGCCAAAAATTTCTTTAAAGGCCCAAATAAATTAAAATCTGAGGGGGCTAAATCTGGACTATACTCCACATGTCAAATCAAACCAATCTGTGGTTGGCACAGCAGAATTGGGAGGTCCTGCAACACCAAATTTAGCCCCCCATCGGATTTTCGTTTATTCGAGCCTTTAAAAAAATTTTTGACAAGGAATCTCTTTGCAGATCAGGAGGAATTGGAAGATATCATTCTGGACTACTTCAAGCAACTTGACAAGCAATAGTACCATAAAGGGATGTTCACACTAGTGTCACGCTGGATAAATGTCTCAATGTTTATGGCAATTATGTTGAGAAATAAACAAAAGTATGTATTAGTTTTTGTGGAATGTATTAAATATTTTCTTTATTTATAAATGTTAGTGTAATTTTGGCCTTTACCTTTATATCACTCTCCCCACATATAATATGAAAAACACAATCAAATAATGTGATTTTACATTGACAATTTTACTTTAAAAAAAAGAATAAAAAATTCTAAATAAATACTTTGTAAAATTCAAAAACAAAATTTATATTTACTAGAATTATTGAATTCTGGCCAGTGAATAGTTAATTTTTGAATTTAATACTAAATATCAAATGTTTAATCTTTTATTTAATGCTTACTTATGGAAAGGTTTTGATATTACAGCTTAAACTAACAATGCATAATAGTAATTTCTAAATGACAAATGAATCAACATTTCAAGCCTGCAATAAAGCATTTCACTTTATATGATTACATGTAGCAAGATTTAAGATAAATTACTCTACTGTATTTTCTTAAATAAAAATAAAATTTTAATAGTTATTTGATAATAAAATATTATATTTTAGATTTAATCTACAATTTATTTAAACAGATGTGTAACATTTTAAAATTAGTATCAAAAACTTTAAGTCTTTTCCAAGGAGTCAAACTACTTTTAATATTAACAATTTTAGAGGCCAATTTTCCTCATCTTCAAACAGCTACAAAATAGGACATTTTAAATATTAAAAAAAAATTTGTTTAAACTAAAAAGACAATTTACACAAATTTTCCCAGCTGGGATTCTACTTGATTCTTCAAACTGAGGCAACCATATTATAAATTGGTACTCACGCCAAATATTGTATAGTAGGACAGAGTTCACTGAGTTCAACGTTATAAGTGCTTTTTATTGCAAGTACTTTCGACGAATTTATAATCATCGTCGTCAAGCAAATAAATATTTTAGAGAACAAACAGAAATATTAAATAATAATAAATGAACATGTTCGAAAATCAGTCGCTTGTTCTTTACGGCTTTACTAAATATTTTAATTTGAAAATGTGTGTTCTGTTCTTCTTAGAATATTTCTGTTCATTCTTTAAAAATATTTATTCGCCTGATGACGACGATTATAAATTTGTCAAAAGTACTTGCAATAAAAAGCACTTATAATGCCAAACTCAGTGAACTCTCTGTCCTACTATGAGGAAACCATACTTCCTATCAAGATCTGTCAATTCAGTTTTGATGTTGAAGATTTGTAATCTATATTTGAAGATGAAAGCAGCCAAAAAGTTTGCTTACGGTATACTTTTAATATTTGAGTTAACATATTTGTGCAATAAGACCCTTTTCAAAGATTAAATGTATTTCATGTCAAATAACTATTCAGATTAATCTTAATAATGTATATATACATATACTCTTCTCTACCTGCACTTAAAAAGCAACAAACCACAAAAACCTTTTAATATGCAACTGTTTTATTAAATCTTCTAACACTTGCAGTCAGTTGATTGACCTTCAGGAAAAATCAAAAAATTCCATTTTATAAAGAATGAAACCTATTTCGAAACGTTTCTAAAATTACTTTTATATCTAATGTGCATGTCCAGTATTAATATGTGAAGAGATAATTACAATACATGGAACAACATAACATACAAAAATACAAAATAAAAACTCAAATAATAACATACAAGGCAAAAATATGCCTATTACTTTTACCGTCAGTGAATTTTTTCTTACTAATGTATTAATATTAAGCACACCCTCCATGCCACCAAAACTTTATTTGATTCTGTAAAGTTTATCACTTGTCCTGTTTAGTTTGTCTTGTATATTTGCCTTGCTTCTGCATACTTAATGTGTCACCTGTCATGAATATTTTGGATTATTTCTGTCCATTTCCATTTCACTATAACTTCTGTTGGGTCTGATATATTATAAGTTGCTAGTGCAGTAACCAGCTGTTCATTCCATATGTTACTTTTATGCTCTTTTATCTTTTCTTTTAATGACTTCCCTGTGGCTCCAATGCAGTATAGTTCTTTTTGAAGCTTTTCATCTTGTACGAGTATTCCATAAATTCCAGGAATAAGGCTCTGGTCTATAGCTTTCTTGTCCAGATGATATATATGTAACATCCCAAATGCTAACATTTGGTTTAGTCTTAATAATGTAAATAACTAAACTATATGAGATTTTGTCTGCCAAATAATTCTAAAAATCAAACTTATAGCTAATTCTTGAATAAAGCTTTTTTGTTGTGCGTAAATTTTCATGAAAAAGCTTGTTTTGCAAGATTAAAAACTTAACAATAAATCCTCACTTCTAATTGAAAATGTTAAAATAAAAAATATATATATATTTCTGATCTAACAAAGAAGCAATACTTTCACCAATTGTGCAGACATTCACATTTTTGAATTTTTACAAGAAGAATGATAGAATAATATACTTTTAATAATCTACTCGTTTTTTACTGTATAACTTGTTAAATAATAAACTAAATCGTTTTTAAATAAAAGTTGTAAAGCATATATTATTAATAAACTATAAAACTGTTTTATATCATAAAAAGTATAATATTGAAGTAAATTATATACAGTAATACCTCAGTTTTCGTTGACTTCAGTTATCGTTCGTTTTGGTTTTTGTCAATTTTTTTCGCGAAAAATTTCTCTCTGTTTTCATCAATTGCCTCGAATTTCGTTGGTGTGCTCAAGAGACCTCGCTGCTGATTTTGTGAAAACAAGGGTGACCCACACGCTTTCTGGCTCAGTGTGGCATTATTTCTCATTGTGTGAGCATTATCCCGCAATTGCCCACCATTGGCAAACAGTTCTGTTCCCTGAACACTAGGAGTTTGGTTGCGGGTTTGCACTTCGCCAAGACGGGCTGGCCACATGAAGTTTTCTGGGTTTTCTCCACATCTGTAACACCTGAATAGGGACCAGTTACCCTTAAATGGACCTCCCGAAAGGCATTATTCCCCTCAATATGACCATCATAAATGCATACAACTACTATTACACGACAATTGCATCACACTTTACCATGGAGCGATATAGGCTAGAACCTCATGTCCAACTAGCTTCTACAAGACAAGACATTACCCTCCACATCTAGCCAAACAATTCCATTGCTTTCCTTTAGATTAGTTTTTTTTTGTTAATGTTACCTTAAGATCCAAAATGGCGGCCGGGGAAATTTTTCCCTACTTCGGAGACTGCGACGGGGAAAAAATTTTTCCCTAGAGTCAAGACGTCGACAACGTGGGGATTTTTTCCCCGTTCGGTTTCTACCCTGCGTTCGACGTTGCCGAGTATTCTGTAACCTCGAAACGGAGACGGTATTTTGTAAATTTGCGACGGTAGAGGGAGCCTTTTCGTAACGTCGCGCGAGAGTAAAATCGGCGGGAAATTCGTAGGGGTGTTGCGAACGAATATGCAAATGCATGATCTGCGACGTGATTTCTGTTCATTTCTGGGCATTTTTATGCAAATCGACTAGTTTCCTGTTGGAATCGTTTACTGCTGTGTTGCGACAAATTGCGTATTGGATTAATTGCTGTTTTTTTTTTTCGTAACGATATTTCATTTGCACACAAATTGCTATCAGTGAATATTTATTATTATTATTAATTCCTCCAGTATTAGTAAGTATTGTTATTTCTTTTATTACAATTTAATCCTAAAAGTTAGAGAACCAAGTAATCAGAAATTAAGGAAAGACCGTGCTTTTTTCCTCTCCTTACCTCCCCGTGTTTAGTTTATTGCCAATTGTTCGATAATGACTAGTTTTGCCGGTTTGAGTTGCAACGACAAATTTTGGTCGAGATGCACTTCCCGTGATTTCTACAAGTTAATGGAAGACGACTTTTCGGAGCTAGGTTTGCCTCCCCGTATCGATAACGCATCGAATTTTGCTGTAAAATTAAGCATACCGCCGACCGAGTCCGTTTGCATTCATTGCGATGAAGATAAGAAATGCTTCATATGTCAGGTGAACGACAGATCAGAAAACACTGTGAATTGAATCGTTTGTAAATACGTGAATTCCGGCAGTACGATAAGAACGGACGAATGGAAAGGATATATGCACATTGACGACATAGGAGGAGTAGCGGTCGAACATAGAACAGTCAACCATTCGAAAAATTTCGTCGACCCCCAAACAGGAGATCATACTCAGAATATCGAACAATCGAAAAGTGAGTAAAAACCTCCTCTTTTTGTTGTTTTTTATTGTTTATTTCAGTTAAAAAATCCGCGGAGTCTGCAGAAAAATTCAAGATGGCAGCCAGAACCGCGGCCATCTTGAATGCAGGGAAAAAATTTTTCCCCGTCGCAGTCTCTGAAGTAGGGGAAAATTTCCCCGTCGGTCATTTTGGATCCTAGGGTAACATTAACCGTTTTGTAATATTAATTTCTTATTGCTTTTAGTATTTAACACTACATTAATTCTCTATAAAATGTGTTTTTGGTATGTATTTTGGACTGTCTAGAATGAATTAATTGGATTTACACTGATTCATATGGAAATAATTGCCCTGGTTTTTGTCGGTTTCGGATTTTGCTGATTGTTTTTGAATGGATTATCAATGAAAACCAAGGTATCACTGTAATCATAATTATGATTATCTATAATCTTAAAATTTGATTTTAAGACCAAATGATCTGCTAGATTATATTGGGTCATAATACAGGTTAATGGATGTTTATACAAGATTCTTTTTTTTTTTAATTAAAAAGTACACATTACATTTTATGAATTTTAATTCAAAAATAGTTCTCTTAAGTGCAGCTTTTAAAATTCTATTTTTTATATAAATAAAATTGTTTATAACTCCGAACACCCCATTTGTTAATCTTGTTATGTCATATAATAAAACAGCTGTAATTTGAAATCATTTAAAATATTAGAAATATTTTCTGATTTCATTTAAAACATAGCACCCTAGTACCTTGCATCAACAAATCAAACAATTTTAAAAAAGTTACAATAACAAAAAGGAACTAAACATGCCATATTATAATATTATAAAGATCTGAAAAACTGTAGCACTTTAAAAATTAAATAAATATTAAATAATGATTCAGAAATTAAACAGTATATATAACTATATTATTATTTAAAGAACAAGAATATCTATCATTTTTAGAAATCATTAAAATATTCTTCAGTTTTTACAAATAATTAAAATTTTAAGTTTTTGTATCTTACCTCTAGCTCTGCTTGTTTTCTAATTAGGGTTATATTAAAAAGATCCAATTGTTTCTCAGCATTCTACAATAAAAAATTTTTGCTTAATGAAATTTTATACACTTAAAATAGCTCATAATAGTCTTTGTGAACAAAATGAATTTACTATTTAATGTATATATTGAATACTAAACAAATATTAGAAAAAAAAATTATTCTATTACAAAGCAAAAACTTATGAAGTTCATTTTTAAAGTTTTTATTAAAATAGTTATGAATATAAAATTTAAAATCATCTAAAATCAACCAAGTAGACAAAATTAAGATTCTACCAAAATACTAAAATTCAAAAATATGTTTAATTATATTATTACAAATATTTAATTTGTTTTTTGTCATGGTACTCAGGTATATAATCAAAGAACTAAAATATACTGTATATATTTTAACTAGTTTTTAATTTTAATCTAAAAAAAAAGTCAAACATTGAAACTGTATGAATACATCCATCAAATATGTCACATTATCCAACAAGTCCAAATTAAAATTTACATAGATTAATTTAGATTGATAGATTTTACTTTATGAATGGACAATACAGTGTGCATAAAGTAAGAAAGAAAAAAAAAAGAAATAGAGAACAAAATACAGATAAAACTAAAATAAAAGGTAGATAAGGTAATATAACAACAAAAATGAAAAAAATAAAACAGTATATACAATTGTTTAAGCAGTATGCACAAATTTAGTTGTATATATTATGTATAGTTGTATATAGTTTTTATTTACTGTGTTATTTTTTCCATTTTTATTGTTATATTACCTTATCTACCTTTTATTTTAGTTTGATTTGTATTTTGTTTTTTTTTATTTCTTTTAATTTCTTAGTTTATACACAAATAATATTTTATTATTTTTATGTTTATAATTTAAAAATATATGTTAATATATTTTTAAAAAATGTTCAAATTTGTAATTTGTTTTGTATGAACAGTTGTCCTATTCAAATTGTCAATGTTGTTGATCTAAAAATGAGATTGAAAATCTCAAAAAGCAATTAATCAGATTAAATATCCTGACTCCTTTAACCACTTTTGAATTTCTTCTCATATGTTTACAGTGAATTTCCTCAAGGTAAGTTGATAATTATAAACAAATTCTCTGATTATAATATGCAAAGTTTTTATACTGTATTTTAGTTACGTTTTGTTTATGTTTTGTTATCATTCACAGCAATATGTTATCAGAATTAGTATATTCCAAAATTGGAATATACTACTTCTGATAACATTGCTGTGAATCATACAATTAATTATGCTTACTGTAGTCACCAATATTTATAAATATTTATTGTTAATTTAGAAAACAATTACTAATAAAAATGTAAAATCTCTTATTATATTTACTTGCATAGTTTCTTGGACATTTTTTGACATTTTCTGTCTTAAAATTTTTTGCTTATATATTTCTTTATAATCTCGACAAAGATGCCGGTGGTTTCTCATATGGTCCCAGGACCAATCACGTTTCCTACGACGAATATCTTCTTCCAGTATACACTGTAAAGCAAATTTCCACCTATTTAAAAAAAATGAAAACCCATAAAAATTTGGAACAGTTTTTTTAATTAAACAAAAAATCTATTAAAATTTTCATACCAAACTGAAGAATTTCCTTTTAATGGAACACTTGGGTGATATTTCCTATATAAAGAAGCACGTGCCATGCGATCTAATGATTGAAGTAATTTCATTATATCTTGATACTGGAAAAATATAGAACATAATAATTATAAATAAACAAATTCAGCTATTTGATAATTCAATATTCTTCATGCTTAAATTCACATCATAATTTAATTTAGTAAAAATTAAATAATACCAAATACATATTCTAATAAATTATGATTAATTCATACAACTCCTAAAATATCAATTTTCATTTGAAAAATATAATACACTTTATATCAAAAACTTTTTTGAGTTGGTAAAATATATATATTTTTTAAAATTTTTATCATCATCATGCACAATAGACATTTTAGATCAAGACTGACCAGGATATTATATTTAATAAATTAATCTTGCATTTATTCAAAAGCAGCAATAAAATGTAAAACATCTTACATCTCAAAACTTTTCTTATGCTTTCTACTGTATTTCTATAATTTTGTAAATTATATTTGAGTCCACAAAAAATAATTTTTTGTTTAATTTGATCATCATTGTGGCTAGAGAGAAATTTTATAATGTAATTTTTTCAAATTTAAATTCAGTCCAATAGTTTATTGTTGTAAACTAAATATTACACTGATTATTTTAATAATTAGAGTAATATTCCTATTTGTGGAATGAATTTGACGAATGCTGTAATGATCACACTTAAAGCACTCAAGAGGATCTTTACACACTCGTGTAATCCTATGGAGAGAGAAAGAGGACTTTAATACATCACCTGTAAACAAGGGTGTCACCGGAGGGGCAGGAGGGGCAGCTGCCCTCCTCTAGAAATTCGAAAAAATTATTTAAATGCTAAGTTTTAATTAAAATAATCTTCTTAGGCTTCTTGTAAGTTAAAAAAAATGTTATAATTAAGATATTTCTTTTCCAGTACATAGTAAATGATTAAAACTTTATGAATCGTTTTTATTTTACCTACATACAATTCATATCCTCTATCAATTTACATCATCTTGCCCCCACGGCCCATTGACTGGCGTCGTCCTTGCCTATAAAGCAAAAAAGCATGGATTCCTCGCCTTTTGGTGGGTCTCATCAATAGGTACCAAATGCATTTCACAAATAGGAAGGACAATGCTAAAACATACAAGGTGGTCTGGTACAACCATCAAATCTCCACTGTTTACAAACCAATTACCAAAGCCAACAATCTCAAACTTGCCTATAAAAGAAATCCTCCAATCTACACCATATTATAAACTCAAGGAATCATGTTGATACAAAATTCCATCCAGGGGTCTACCCTATTACCGTTACTGATAGATGATTCAATAAGTTGATTTACATAGAAGTCACTGCATGCTTACTGACACACATTAAGGAGCATATCTATTCCATCCAAAAAGGTCCTACACAACACTATTCTCAGTGCATTTGCTTCTGAAAATGACATGTTTGCTTTCAATGAAGCCCACATTCTACATCAAGGCATTAACTGGACAATATTAAAATATCTAGCAGCTAAGGTATTTTGGGGTGGGTGGTGGTCAAGGATTTCTTATGATTTCTTACTCAGGGGTAGGGGGTAATATATCTCATCTTACATAATATTCTTATTTTTTAATCTCGTTGAGTAATGGAGTTTTGAAATTGGCTTCAATTTCGCAGTTTCTATTAAGAATGCTCGCTATCATGTCACACGAGATACCAATGGCATCTCGTGTGACATGATAGAATAACAACGCTCACAGACTCACGCTCTACACATTTTATCATCATGGAAGAAAGGCCATGTGGTGGTTTCTCTCTCTTTTGTTTTGTATGATGTTTCTGTTTACAAGAGTCGATCTGTACAAGTTTTTTATATCCTTTTGTGAAAATAAAAATTAATATAAAAATGAATATTTTGTTGATTAATGATAATAATAATGAAAAGATTGTTAATAATTAAAAAATAAAGTTCTTAAAATAAAT
The DNA here is from genome assembly GCF_030686945.1 of Centruroides vittatus. Taxonomy (NCBI): domain Eukaryota; kingdom Metazoa; phylum Arthropoda; class Arachnida; order Scorpiones; family Buthidae; genus Centruroides; species Centruroides vittatus. Next base: position 7,973,296 of record NW_027122708.1, on the reverse strand, counting down.
TGTTCATTCAAATTCATTAAATTTTTATATTTTTATATTTTTTAAAATTTGTTCACATAGTCTTTTATAAATAATAAACCATATTAATTAACTAATTAATAATTATATATTTTGGACCTAAGATTTTTAGGGTTTCATAAAAAAATTTTTTGTTAAAATCTTTTTTTAAAATCATGCCTAAATATTACATAAGATAGGGAAAGGGAGGGAGGATCAATGAAAATATTATGGTTTCTTACACAGGAGTGCGTGGAGGTCTAGAATGGCCGAAATCACCCTTACATAATTTATGGACGGCCCCCAAAATTAAATTCAAATCAATTAAAAATTAAAATAATTTAAAAACTATTTTGAAATTTTCAATTGTGAATGAAAGTAATTTTTAAATTTACATTATTTGTGTGCAGTGGTGATAAAACATTTTGCCTTAATATATATATATATATACAGATTGCCATCAAGCCGGCCCAATGCCAGCCAGATGGCAACCCCAAAGTCACTTTATCTCCCGTAAAATTGGGACAGTTAGTACTTACCAAGTGCAATCTCTCTGACTACATGAAAGAAAAGTCAACCATGACAGACATCACCTTGTGTACGAAGCATTGTGTACTCTCTGCTTTGTTGACATGAAAGTTTCAATAAACTAATACTCAATTGTTAATATCACAATTTAAAAATTTTAAATCTTTGACAGAAACAAATAATTAATTTTCTTATTAAATGTGAAAGAAGAATCAGAAATCATGACGAAATTTGCTCAATTCCAATTCCCAGAAAATGCCCAATTTTTCCAATTTCAATTAATATCATCCAATCACTAGTTAAAATATTCAATGTAATGTACTAAGTGCATTGTCAAGGTGATTTTAACTATCTGTAAGGATTATAAGATTAAGTATCAAAAATAGCAAACTTCTATTACTACTTTTTATTATCAATCATATTAAAATTTAGACATATTTTTAATATTAAGTTTATTACTTACTAACTTAACACTAAATTTATTAACAATTATTTTAAATGGACATTATTAAAAGTTATACCTGGGTTTCATTAATTCTTAAAGCAATTTCTTCCATTACCACATCTAAATTGACTTTAGGAATTTTATATCCAGAACCATCAGTTTCTGGCTTAGAATTAAGTATTAATCTTGCAGTAGCATTTATTGGCCCAAGTACTGTAAACAAAAAGTTCAGTTTTTAAAGTAAGGTTTTTAAATTTAAAAAAAACTAGATAGTAACAAAAATGTATGTGTTGAAAATCAAAACAGTAGTTCAGATCATTTCAAAAATTATTGATATATTTGAAATTATGAATGTCAAATTTGTTTAATTGTTCAGGTAATTAATTATTTAGTTTCTAACCAAAAAAATTAAAATATATTACAATTTTAATTTCAACAGATTTCACTATAATACAGGAAAGTCTTGTTAATTCATACTCAGATAGTTTGAAATCCCATTAGTTCATAACTGTACTATTTGTCCTAACTGGGGATAGATATTTACATTAATAAACCAACAAACACCTAAATAATCGGGCTAATATATGGCTATAATTAAATAATAAATACAAATGAATTTGGTCTAGAGGTAAGCATTAGGCACTATCTCTTATCTAAATTAATAATTATAATTTTTAATAATTTAATAAATAATTTAGAACATTCTGGAAGAAAATAACTGACCCAGGGCTGGGCTTAAACCCACAGCCTCCACTTGCCATGCAGTGTGCTACCAATTGCACCACCCAGACCCCAAGCCAGTCATCGCTTCCAGATGTACTTAAATTTCAATATAACCTTCCACAGTTACTAATGGACAACTATTTTTCCTTTTTTGGGTAATAAGACACCAAGGTAACTAAGATCCCAGGCTATTATTTTATAAAATTGAATAAATAAATTAAATAAAAAGCTTAACAAAAGCACAAAATTTGGAGATTCAATGAGGAAATTAGTAAGATTATACCAATGATACCTCTTCCTAGAATGGTTACTCACCCAAGAAAGTAGGGAAAGAAAAGTCAGGAATTGGATACTGCTATACAGACCATATGATTTTACCATTTTTGGATATACAGTTTTTTAAAGAACAGTCCAAAGCCATAGGTAAAACTAAAACTTTGAAGAACTTTTTCATCATGGGGTAACTATTAACCCATGAGTTAATTGTAAACTCTCTCTCTTGTATGGGTTAGACATGGATATATTTTTTGTTTATCCAGTTTTCTTTGTTGTTCCAGTTTTCTTTGTTGAGCATTAATGTAGTTTAGATTATAAATTTGTTTGTTTAAAATAAATCTTATTATTTTATCATTATGTTGTCAAGTGAATCACTTCCAGATGTTGTGTCTCTCCTTTATCCCTCCTCTGTCCACCCACTTTCAGCCCTGTATGGTGTCACTCTTGTCAAGGTTTACCTACTTTTAAACAAACATGACAAAAGTTTCTATAATGTAATACAATATTCACATTACTTTCTTTTATATTCTCTAAAATTGTATTTTTTTACAGATGAAGTATATAACTTAATCACAAAAAAATTTACAATCAGATTTGACCTAATTTCAGACATGCACATCTGAAATTAGGAGGCTTTAGCTAATCTAAAGGCAGGTAAACCTGCAAGACATATAGATGGAGATGAGGTGAAATCGCTTTACACATCACTTTTATTAATATCAATCAAAAAGTTGCTGTATTAATGTACTTCCAAATTACATAAAGACCTACATATTATATACATGGGATCAAAACAATATAACAAAAGAAGTAGACGGTAAAAGATGGACAACTTTCAAATGTTTTTCTTCTTGCATCTTCTTTCCTTCACTATGACTTCTTCCTCGCATTCCTTTTTCCTGCTCTCATCTGCCTATGTGCCCTCTGTAGATCTCCATTTTTTTTTAAAAAAAATCCTTGTCTTCACATTCAGCTATTCTTGACAGGACCTCAGATCCTGAGACATATGGCTTCATAAAACTGGTGGCCAATGATGTCCGTCCAGGACCCTCTCCTTCCCCAACCTTTACAATTTCATCTCTCTCATTGCCCTTGACCTTTGATACTTCATAGAGTCCCACAAATTTTGGCATCACCTTTTGTCTTGGTCTTAATTGAGTTCTTTTGATGATGACCAAATTCCCCTTACAATATTGTGTAACCAGTTTACACCCTTTGTTGTGAACTTGTCAATTTTTGAATCCATTTATCTTTTGTTGTGAGCTCACTTGAATCCATTTAACTTTAATTGTTCAACCTGATGATATAATATCACTTCATCAGGTTGAGTAATTAAACTCATTCAATCAAAATAAACTATATTTTGACTCCTTGAACTTTGTAGTGTTTCTTTATCTTTTAGTAGAAACCTTGAAACAAAAGTCAGTTGTTATAAGAAAACCATTGTATAATTAACATCAATAAAAAAAAAATGTATGTTATCAAAAAATTTTTATGTTCAGAAAACAAATTTTCATTCTGTAACTCAGTAGTCAACACAAGACTTACAAAACCAATTTACTTACAATTTTACAGATGTAAATATAATTAAAACATTTTTTAAAGCTTATCAGAAAACTTTTGATCCTCACTCTATTCTTCCTTAATATTACTGATAAATATTCTGAGTGAGAATTCAATAACATATCAAAGTTCCAGTTTCAAGCTGTACCTTCATACTCAAGATAATTGATGAAACACAGTTTTTATTCAAAAAAATTTTCTTTGCAGACTTTTCCCAAACCAAAAAGAAAGAGAACCACCACCAAGACCCCCAATGTAAAACAATCATATCAGAATGTACTATTATACAATTATTATACAAATAAATTTAAATGCAAAAATTATCATTCTAAATAAAACTTAGTAATTACAGTACAAGCTTATACTTTCTTTACATGTACATTTTGCCTATTTGCAATCCTGTTTTTTCAATGTTTTCCATGTTGACAAATCCAAAGTTCATTTATTTGCAGAAGGATTAATGAAAGTAATGATGTAACAAATTAAAATAATTTAATCGTTTCTTATGTTTTATCTTAAACTCCCATTCTGCAATTTGTGTTAATGATCATTAAACTACACAGTGGATACTGTTTCAGTTTTTACAATACTTTAACATCACTCAAATCAATATGCAGTTAGTGTTTACTATCTGCATACTATTTGTGCTGTATTGTGTTTTATATAAGTATGAATTATGAATAATCAACCTAGTATTTTATAAGAGAATTTTAGTTTGTTTTTCTTTTGAATTATGCAATATTGATAATATTTATTTGTAAAAACAAAAGATCTTTGCAAAGTATCAAACAAGCTAAAAACAGTGATGTCCCCAAAGACAAAATTAAAGTGTTAAGTCATTATCAGGGAAGAAGTTCAATAGTTATGATCACTTGTGCTTTTTATCAAAAATTAATCTACTATAAAAAAAAAAAAAAAAAGAGAAAGAGAGAAAAGAAAGAGATAGAACTTTCACATCATCTACATGGGTTCATATCCTGAATGAATATGAACTTTTAAAGATGAGCAGAGCTTTGATTCTAGATAAATCATATAAATTCTAGTGTGATTTTTGTTCATTAAGAATTGAAAGTTAATATTGAATTTGCAACAAATATTTTGTATTTTTGCACTTCTTAAATAATTTAAAATATAATGTTCTTTTATTTTAGTACTGTTTGTCATTGGTGTCAGATCCTAAAAGAAAAGGTTGGTGTCAAATGTATTAAGTATGTATTTTTAATGTTATATCATTAATCACTTTTAACAAAGAACTGTATTTTATGTTCAAGTCATCTCTCTCTGGATGGAATTTGAAAAAGATAAAGATTTAAACTGACCCAAATTTGTTTGCTTGGTTATTATATTTTTTAAGTTCTTTTATGTTTTGTCATGGATAAAAGCTCAACATTTGAAAACATTCAAATTTTAGATTTTAAATCTTTTAAGCAAATCTATCTAAAGCTTTAGATTTAGACAGATTTTAAAGCCTTTCTCAGAATATTTTTTCTAGTTGTTTATTTATTAAAAAAAAGAATTTTTGGATGAAATGAGATAAACAAATTGCCCAACAGCAGTTTTCCTAAAGATAGCAAAAGAGAGAGTTGTAACAGTCAAATTCATAAAGGAAGAAAGAAGAAATAAAAGAGTAAAAAGAAATTCCATAAAACTTTTCTCTTAGTTAAAAATAAAAAAGAAATGAAGTAAGAAACAAGATCTATGACTAAAAATAGTCCAATAACAAACAGTAATGACAGTTGTAAAATGATCTTAAGTTGTAAACTGATGTTATTCAATAATAACCACTTACAAATTAATAACATATTAAATAGACTGTCTTTTAGCATTAACAGTTTTTATAAACAAAATATACATGCAAATACTTTTGATAATGTATTATCATCTTTGTCAGGCAAAAAAACCTTCGTATATATTGGATTATATATACTTCTTCATTGAAAGACAGTCTATTTAATGTGCTATTTTTGATGTTTTGGCATGAATTTTAAGTAAAAACTTTATATTACATTAACTTGTAACAATAAAGTGACTATTATTTATAATGAATACAATAAGGCCTCAAGTGTAAACAAAAATAAAATTAATATTATGTACCTTATAACTCAACTTTATTAGTTTCATACTAAATTTAACTTTTAATTCAATTTTATTCAATATATTTTTCCATATTTATAAAAAAAACTTTTTGAAAATACTCACTATATGATATACTAGGTTTGGTAGTAGAAGTAGCTATTTCATGTTTCATTTGTATCTGAAATAATAGGTAGACAATTTATAAGTTTGGTAAAATAAAATACATGTAACCCTCAATATTATGCAGTTAATTGGTTCTGCAAATATACCATATATCAAAACTGCACAACTCGAAATTAACAATCGAAGAAAAATAATTCATCAATTAAGTGATTAAGAATTTATCTGAAATCATAATTTTTACATTTATATTTGCTTGGGTAAACTAAAAACATTTATTTAAGAATTATTAATTAATTAAAGATTTTAGACAAAGTACAGTGTAGTTGCATACAAAAATGAAAACAAATCATGTAAAATAATATTAAAGATTGATTATAGAAAGTTTAGACTAACCACTATAGTCCAGAAAAGAAAAACAAAAAAATTATTTTTATCAATCAAATAAAGTATTTATCATGCATCACCTGCACAGTTGCTGTACCCACTTTTCAGGTAAAGTTTTCTGTAAAAGCTGAAGAATTAAAACAGAAATGTTTGCAAAATTACTATCCAAATAAGTGTATTACACTATAAACAAACAACTCTACTAAACCCAATACATCGTAATACTAAAGCCAACCATTGCTGCCTGCTATTGAGCTAATAAATGGCTATAATATTAATGAATTACCAAATAATTTGATACTAGTATTATAGTACTAAACTAAAAAAACTTATGTTCACTATCTAATGGTAAATAGTAGGGATAAGGAATTGGCTCAGCATTGTCAGTTTTGAATTCTGTTGAGTTGACAACATTGACTTTCCCTCAGAACAGAACTGCATTAACCAAAACTGAAGCTACATATATTGAGGGTTATCTGTAATGAATTATATCTTATGAATATGAATTAGATTTTTATCTGTTTGAACATAACATATTAGAAATTTACATTTATTCTAATATATTCCAACACAAAATTTTTGGATTATTATATGTTTATAATTTTAATAATTTCTTTATTATAAATGTATTATACTTATTTCTATTTTTAGCTATACAGTTTTTATCCAAATTCTTTCCTAATTAAATGATTGTTACAGAAAAATATTTTAATGCACAAGTACTTTTGACAGTTTATAACTGTCCTCTTGTCTCCATATTGCCTGAAGAAGACAGTTATAAATGATTGTTATATATACTCTGTCAATTTTGATTAAATTGTAGAACTTTTTCTATATTAATGTTTATAGTATATTTAATTATGTTAGAAGATACAATAATCAACATAATAAAAATGGTTAAATATTTTTTAAATTTAACAAAAATATTTTAAATATTTGGTTTCAAATTTTAATATATATTACTTTATTGTTAAGATTTACTTTTAAATTTCAGCTAAAATAATAACTTAAATACTAAATTTTCTGTTAGAATAGTTACATGATATTTTGCATAATAAATTCATTTGGTATTCTCATAACTAACAAAATATGTGGGTTTTAATTTAGCATAAAATATTTTAAAATTATTTCATTATTTCAATAATACTTTTTTTTAATCTATTAATAACATATGAAACTTCAACGTTTTTGTTATTTTTCAATTATTTTTTCATCATTTTTAGGAAATATCATTTTATTTTCTTATAACATAATTATGATTTAGATTTATAAATATTATAATAATTATTTTATAATAATGTTACTTTGTGTATATTATACATAGAATTGCAAATATATTCAAATTTACTCTTATTTTTTATTAAGAATTGAAATTATTAATTTAATAAAATTACCTTAGCATCCTCTGCATTCATGTTACTTATCATTGTTGTATTACTATTCCAATATACTGCAAAGCTGTCCAATATAACTAACTGGAAAACAATTTAACTTAAATTTTTAAAATTCTAATTAGCAAACACTTAATTTCTGTAATTGAATTAAATTCAGATTAACTAAATAAAATATTGTTATCATTTACCACTAAATAAGTATCGTCTAAAATTTTATTTCAATATTTTATTGAACGCTAAGAAAATTTATTAATATAATATCAAATACAATATATGGAGAGTTCAATAAAGTTTTATAATATAAATAAAACATTAATTTTTAGTTTTGACAATTTGCTACAGTAGAGCATCGATTATCCGACCCAACTGACTGTCAGTTAACTGACCGTGTTCTAGTCGGCAAATTCAAATGTCCACTAGTGATGTGGTGCTACAATATTTGGCTATGTCTTGGCCACTTTAATATTACTTTTGTTAAATTTTTTGGGTGTTTTAGCTGGCAACATGGCTCGACCATGAAAGGGAGGCCAGTATTTAAACCAGGCTTAACTTTCTATTTTTTCTTTATTTTTGTATTTATTTTTGCAAAATAAAGAAATAATTTTTAACAATACAATAGCGATAATTATTATTTTAAAAAAAATTTGTTAGGCTTAACAAGATGAAAATTCAACTCAAAGTAGGTTAATAGCAATATACTAATATACTATACTAATAATGTTTTCTTTCATACTTTTCAGTTATCTGTTTTTTCAGTTATCCGACCAACCCCAGTCCCCAATTGAGTCGGATAATCAATACTCTACTGTATTTACTTTGTAAAAATATGCATTATTTGTAAAAATTTAATTCTCAAAATTTGCTTTTTTTTTTTTATATGAACTCAAGACTGGATTAACCATAGACAAAGTAAGTGTGAGATCCACGAGTTTTGGGGGTTGTTTTAACCCATTTTTACAAAAACAGTATGTAAACCTCTGATGTTAGGAAAAAAAATTATCCTCGTGGAGAATCTGATTGGATGTCACCCCAATGTCAACAATCAAGTGGGAAAGTTGACACATAAGTGCGAACAAAGATGGTCCATTATGCAACGACTTGTCAAAAAATGAAAGTTATCATCAACAATGGACAATCGCATGACCCCTTTTCCCAATAATGATATAAAAGACAGACACCAGAAGCTCAGGGTGATCGATATAGGAAGTTATACTTTGAGAATGTGTGATTTGAGTCTCTTGGACCTCCACTGACCCAGCAAAAGAAGACAATCCCAGTTGGAAGACATTTAATGGCTCCAGAATTTCCATACAGAAATCAATTGTCACATATAGCTCTCCATCAACGTATAGAGGTAATTATTAGCAGCCTGCAAACTCTCTCTCAACGGGAATAGGCATAGCTGTTATAGATTAGCCCTGTTGTAAATAATATAATTAGTAATCACATTTTAACTGCATTTAGTCACATCTAGCCTTCTATAACCTGAATGTATTTAACCTTATATATCCTCATGTATGTTAGATTTAGATGTTAAATAAATGCTTTGTTGATCTGTTACAACTCATCTCCCTGTCTAGTTGGGAACCTGGACACCTATCAACTTACCAACGTGTTCCCCACTCAATATTTGCCCTCCTATCAAGTTTTAGCCATCCGACGATACCGAGGTCAGGTTCCAACAACCTGTGCCAATTAAGTGGTTAATAGGGCACCCCCTATAGCTCCTGGCTTATCTCATATAAGCATGTGCTCAGAAAGGGGAACACACCACAGAAATTTTTTTATTGCCTGATTTACTATGAACCATATAATGCAAAACTCAAATGGTGCAGCTGAACCAAATTCCAGAAAAAGGGATCCCCAAAAAGAAAAAAATTAAAGTATTTGCTAGTGTATAACACTCGCATTTTTTTAATTTTTAAATGTATCAAAAATGTGTTTTATGTTTTATTATTATTTAAATTTTTATTACATATATGGCATATGGGGACACCAAAATCTTTTTAAGTGCTTAGAGCATCTGAAAGTCTTAATACAAACCTACATGAACTTAATCAAAAACAATAAAGACTTAATATTCTTGCATGATGAAAGACTTATACATTCACTTTTTTACTAAATACTTTTGAGAACTATTTCCCTCACCTTCAAAAATCACATCTTGAAGGAAAAAAAATCAACTTGAATTTTTAAATATAGCCAAAACAATAACAGTAACAACAATGTAAGAAATCAATATAAACAACATTAAATATTTTAATGTTTATATGTTCTTATTAACAAAACGTAACAATAACCATCACAAATCATTCATAGACAAGTTGACTTTTCCTTGTAAAGAAAAAGGACAAAGTTTCACAAATGCTTTAAATCTTTACTAGAGACAAATACAGACACTACAAGAGTTTTTCTACTAAAAACAAGAATCATCATAATTACACAAAGCTGTAATTCTTACAGATAAATACAAATAGATACACTATATCTTTAAACTTACACAACACTGATCTGGATCCAACATTACACAAAGTGCACTAACACCATCAAGCAATCTTAAGCTTTGAAGGATCTCGATGTTGGGAATTCTAATCATCTCCTCTAAAATCATTTTGGCAGAACTGCATGAAATTGCTGAATGACTTATGGGTGCCCCCTTGGAGAGAGGGAAGAAATCATGCCATACAAGACCAAATCCACCAGACAACATTTACAGATAACACTTACTGGAAATGCCACTTCATGTATAAGATGATACAACACATCACATTGGAATGCAAGCTTTTAGCACAAACTGATTGCTATTTGTTTATGTTGATGTAAGTAAACATAAAGCATTAAAAGTCTGTATACAAACATAGCATACACATCCAAAAACAATACTAAAAATACATACCTTATGAATTAATTTTACTGTGTCTTGAAGTATACAAGGCTTCCAATTTTCATCAGTTGTTTCAAATGATAGATTATGAAGTGTAATACCAAGTGAAAATGGCTTTGAAGGATCAGTATATGGATCTTCATACCGTATATGAATATCTTTAATCTTTACTTGAAGATTTTTAATTATTTGAGTTACAAGTTTTTCAGTAAAGGTATCTGCTTTTTCATCTTTCTTTTCATCTGTAAATCATTTTTATTAAAACTTCTTAGTTTATGAAATTATTATTAAACACATTATAGATTTCAAAAATTCAAACCTTTATTTGCTTCTTTAATTTTCATTTCTTCAATTCTACGCAATTCCTTTTCTTTGTAATCTTGAGCAGCTTTCTGTTCTTTCTCTTCATTATATTTTGTGGCTAAAATTTGTTTTTGATTTTAAAATAATGAAGTATTCAAATTTGTTTTAATATAATACTGATTTTTAAATTTAAACACTTATCTAAAAAAAGTAAAAACAAATTTAGTGCACTAAATGAAATTACTAAAATGATACATTTGATTCAACATTTTATTGAATACATTAATTCAGACTGGCTAATAATTTGTAATAAAATTCACTTTTGTAAAGTGAAACATGATGTTTCTTCATATCTCTAATATTTGGTATTATAACATTGCATATCAAATTCTAAACTTTGATGTAGCTAACACTAATTTAATAATTCTCTTTACCTTGGAGAAATAAAATATAGTCTTTTGTCAATTCTGATTAATAGGGGGGCGTGTACTAGCCACTGGAGGTACGGGTGAACTTTTAGTGAAGCTTGATAATTCTGTTTTGAGTGAATTGAAAACCCATAAAAAGCCGAAATATGACAATTTTAAAGAAGTGGTTATTTGTGAATAGACTTTCCTTGATTTTAATTGTGTGTTTATTAATAATTGCTGGGATTGAGTCCAATCCAGGCCCTTTCCCTCGATCTCCACAACAAATACGTCAAGAAGATATGCAAAGAAGGAGACGAGGCAGACCTTGCAAGAATAAGCTTAAAGAAAAAGAAAGGCAATTGAGCGATACAACTAGTGAAGATTATTATCAATTAGAGGATGTTTTTAATAAAAATAGTCCTGGGACCTCGAGAGCTATGAAAATTTACGACTACTTCGAAACTTCAAGAGATCTAGGGCCACAAGTTCAGGAAGAGTCACAATTTACATTGAAAGCAATATACGAGCTAATTCAAGATAAGTTCTCTCTTCTTCATATGGAACTACAAGGAATTAGAGCAGAAGTCATTGCTTTGAAAGAAGAAAATAAATATTTGAATGGAGAATTGTCAAAATTATCCCAAAAAGTAGAAGAATTAGAGGAAATATCTAATAATAATTGCCAATTGAAAGGTATGTTAGAATTTGAAATAGACTAGCTAGCTAACGTGAGAAATAATAACAACATTATAGTTATAAACTTTCCGTTCAACTCGACCGATCATGTAAAAGAAATTAATCAGTTTATAAAAAAGGACTTGGGAATAATTAATAGTCACATAGAAGGAGTGGTTAGATTAACCAACAGTGAAATCAAACCCATAGTGAAAATATTATTGGGGTCCGTATATGATAGGAATCTGATTATTAAAGAATTCTGGAAAAAGAAAGGCGACTTCAATAATAAAGTGAAGGAAAAGATAATAGTTACTTTGGATTTATGCATCAGATCCAGAATGAGAAGAAAAAAATTATTGGCAATAATTAAAGAAGAAAAATACAATGGGAATAGAATTATTATAAAAGATGATTATTATATTAAAGACAACATAAAATATACATATGATATTAATCTAGATAAATTAGTCCAATTGAATGATTTTTCGAGAAGGAATTGATAGTCATCATAGTTCTGATTATGGCTAGATAGAAGAAATAATAGTTAGTTTGAATGTTTAAATGCTAAAACTATGGTAATAGAAAAATTGAAACAGATTTGGCCTACACTTATTCCTTATGATAATCATTATTAAAGTTTTTTTCTAAGTTAGGAAATCAAAAAAATATCAATTATTCCACCGAAGTCATTTTATCCAGTACATAATTGATATATTTCTCCTGAATTCTGCCTATCTTAAGATTGTTCTAATCTGTCAAAATCTTGTGTGGTATAATATAATTTCAGAATCTTATATAGCAACTGATATATGTTTCAAAATTTTTTTCCTTTAAATTTCTCCACCTGGCTAAGATTTAATAATAAGAAGGTAATTCAATAATAATAATAATTACCTTGCAGTTGGTGCTATCCTAGATGTAGGGGTTTTTATCCCCCAAAAATTATAAGTGTCGTTTTATAGCGAGGCACTAGTGTTACGAAATAGATATAACCTCCGTGCGACGAACAAAATCAACAATAAAATACTAACTAAGCATTTTGTATGCGGAAAAAATTACAATTTGATGATAATTTGTATAATTTAAAAATTTTTTGTAGTTAAGTAATATGATATAATATACCAAATTCATATGTTTGCAGTATTGCAAATATATATCAATGTTGAACAAATTAGATATTATTATAAGACGTCAATATTTTATTATTATTAAATAACAAAATCAACTGATTCTCCCCCTTGTAACAGGTATACCCTATTACAATAAACTTTACTTACTGCTACTACTACTAATTCTGATTAATATGATTTGTATTATCATCTTAGTGCTAAGTAATTAATATATTATCATCATCAGAATCATACCTATTAAATAATCAAATTCAATTATAAAAATATTACAATACAAAAGATTACAATATGAAAACATTCATCTAAATAAAATAATATAACAAAATGATAATGTTCATATTTTAATACAAAAATATTGTAATTTTTAACATAGTAAAACCACATTAAGTCAAAGTTTAAAGAGTAAAATAAAATCTCAACTTTATGACAATAATGTTGTCTCTACATGTACTGCAAATTAGTAAAATTATTTAGAAGTTTAACAGTTCAATTGTATTGAAAACTGAAATTATTTTATCATCAGAATAATCAATATAAATATAAATTAATTTAAAATTTTACATACCAAGATTAGGTAATACAATAACAAATAAGCCTTCAATACTAGCAATAACTGGCTCAGTATATAAATTTTTCCATGGTATTTTCAGAACGAGATTACCTAAAATTAAATAAAAAATTAAATGAAATTACATAATTGTTATTAGTTTTATTTAATAAAAATGTAAACCAAACAAAAATATAGTGAAGCACTATTTATACATCTCTCAAGGGACCAGACCAAAAAGACATTACTGAAATTTAAGTCCTGATGTATGAATTGGCAGAACTAATAGTTTTTAATGTCAAATTAATAGTATTATAACTTTTAATAATAAACATATAAATAAAACAAAAAGTAAAAACGATACTGTTTTATTTCTTACACTCTTTTTCTGAACAAGTTTCAGTGGCCATTGATCAAATAGACCTAATTCATACACTAATTAACAACAATTCCAAAATGACTTGCATATTCAAAACTCAAATGCCATAGTAATGAATGATATACTTCAATCTACAAATTTTAATGTTCATTCAAGAATGTTTACCATTGCAAAGTATGTCAAATCCAACAAAAAATACTTTAATAGAGTAACAAATTATGTAGAATACCAAAACTTTGACAGAGTATAACCTTGTAAAAACCTTGCTGAAAGGATGTCATTTCATAAGGATTTTTCGTAACATTGTGAGAGCAATTTCAACGACATTGTGGTAAACAACTGAACACTAAGGTGCATTTAGTACTAGAATATTTGAATTTTTGACTCATAAGGAGAGAACATGGCTGGCTACCCACTGATTTTAATCAGCTTGGACATAGTGAAAGTACATTGAAAATGAGCCAATGTGTGTCCAAAGTTTTAATCCAATGTGCCTTGAAAATATTAATTTTTGATGTTTGAAAAGTTTGCAGCAAATGGTTATAAGCCATAATTGATGATACATTCCACAAGCACCACATAGCATAGTCTGTTAAATGAACATTAATTAATGGTGGCTGCCAAACAGGTGTTATTCTGGCATCAATTTCCAAAAATTTTTAATATTTTTTTAATTATTTTTATTTTTAATATTTTTTTATTAGGTAAAAATTACAGAATTTTTGAATTTGCATATTTAATAAAATATTTGTGTCAACAATTGGAAATAAATGACAGTGTATTTATTGTACATCTTATTGTCAATTTTTAAACTTTTTTATAATGGCTTACAATTTGTCAGATGATATAAATCATAAAAACATATAACACAAATATTTCTTACAAACCATGCATTTTATAAACAGAAATGCTGAGCATTCATGTTTGAATTGTCTCATCTCTTAAATGGGCAGAAAACATATCTGGCTTACATTATTAAATATGTTTTGTTGTGTAATCAGTTTTGATGCAAACTATGCCAAACAATTGCCATTAATAATCAGATTATTTTATGCTGTAATTAATCATTAAAAACTAATTAGAAACTAGTACCAAATTACTTAGTTTCTAATTATTAATTATAGCATAATAATAGTCCAATTATTAATGGCAATCATTTGTCTTCGTATCAATATATCGGGCTTCAGGATGTTAATATATATATATATTTGATGCATATTGCTATGCATATTTTATCATGTCTTCGAAAACTGAAGAGGGTAAGTGATAGTATTGCCACCTTTTCAAAATTTCTGACCCAGACAGCAGGTCAGGTTTGTTCGAACAGAAGTCCTTGACACATGCGCAATGTTATTTTACCATATGAAGAATAACGTGCATGCCAGTTCTAAACCAGTTAGGGACTTGTGTAGGAGAAACTTAAATCTTAAATTAAGAAATGAAATAACTTAGCTTTAAAGGGCTGAGAAGCAAAAAAAAAGGGGGGGGGGTTGGAGAGTGTGAAGTCTTTCGCTGTTAAAATAAAGTAAATTTATAAAAATATTTGCTAGTACTTTGTTTCATCATAATTTCACAATTTCTACAAAATCCCGGTCCCAGACAAAATTAATTGTTAACCCAGACAATGAATTAAAAACGGACGGGTGGCAACACTAGTAAATGATGATAAATAAATGAATGAATTTTTATAACATCTTCCCTAGTAGATAATTGATGTTTATTCTGCAAAATCTCAACAAAATTTTGAAATTTCTTAAATGTTTTAATTGTCAGAAGAAATAGACATCACAAAGTTGACAATATGGAATACAGCGAGGTGAAATAATTTCAGTAACCAATTTACAGTTGCCATCATCATCTGTAAACACACTGTTAAAATGTGCTGATCTGTCTGAAACCACCCATGAATTCAGAATTAGTAGAAATTCTTGATCTTTACAATAATCTAGCAATACCTCTTTGACAAAGCTGCTCTATCAAACATCTATAGCAGGTTCCAGTCTGGAATAACACCATTTTTTGTTGATGTAATTGTCTTTGAATTAAAACATAGATATTCAATATAGAATCTTCTTAATCTGATGCAGGACACTGAAGGTACCCAAAAACATTCGTTTTTAATCAGTGAATGCTGGAAAGTGAGAGAAAGGCTGAATTTTAGTAGTTAAAAAATAGTTCCAGCTTCAAAATTAACAAGTAGATAGATCTAATGCATTTTTTGATTTTATATATTTTGTAACCTTTCTCTGACAAATAGAATGAGCAGTCTTGAATTTATTAATCCATCCATGTAATGTAAAACTCTGGCTTTTCAAATTGAACAGCAGCTTGTGATGCCCATTGCTGTAATATTCTTGTTGTCACAGGTTGCATCTGCTGTCAGGCTTCACAGAAACAAGCAAAAGTCCATTTGTCAAGCATGTCAAATTTTTCTTTTACACCACCTTTTTCAATTTGCTTTCTCCATTTCTGTAGGTTTTTTTGAATGAAGTGCACTACCTCAATTCTTTTGAATGGTTTTTAAACTCCAATTAAGATGTTCTCTTACCAAATTCAGAATTTAATTTAAATTGAATAAAAATTCGGAGTGTATTGGTGTTGCAATACCATCCAGGGAAGATGTGACACAGAGCTCTCCAGGATGGTATTGCAACATAAACACACTCCACTTTGGGATCAGGTGGTGATGCTCATGCACTGTGATGAAGGGGGCCTAGTGTACATTTGGGAGGCCCTTTTCACCAAGTTGCTGTCGCCTTGCAACTCCCCCACCCTGGATTTGCCTGGAATCTGGATTGATCTATACAAGTGATTAAAACATCAATATTAGCTCTGCTCCTACACCCTCTGCCTACTCTGTGTATTAAGGTGCATGCGCTTCATTGTTATGCATTTTTCAAATTTAAGTTTATAACATTTAGAACAAGAAAATTTTTAAAAGTTCCAAATAGCTAATACCGTTCTCATTTCAATTTAAAATTTTGTTCAAAATTGATACAATTTTGTATCTACCTGAGGACGATGCCTTAACTGCATCAAAAGTGCTCGTAAGAAAATAAAACACACAGTAAAACGATAGTTAACGCCTTTTTGTGTGAATTTTCTCTCCAATCATTCCAGATTGTTCAATTTTTCCTCTTTTTTTTTCTTTCTTTTTCCATTTCTTTCAAAAAGGACAAATTTACATTAGGTTCATCCATGGATATTTGAAGTAATTTGTTTTTTCTAGGCCTGACATACTTTCATTAAATAATTTTAAATTAGAAACTGTTGAATGACCAAGAAAACAAAGTAAGATCTGTGTTTACTATCTCATTCTTCTCATTATTCCAATTGAAAGTCATATGTTGATGTTTTACAACTATTGGTGATGGTTAAAATCAATGTATGTAGCCAACGTGTTCACTAGCATGGATGGGTTGTTGATTTGTAGATTGTAATCATCCATTGATGAGCAATGACAAAGATGGCAAGCACTTTCTGCACCTACTGGAAAAGAAAAAAATGTCCTTGGTTGTTGATTAATTTCTCAATGTGTCATTCTTTAAGATGATTTCAATCAGCAACATCACTTACAGTTAGTTGTGGCCCAATTGACAATATAGTTACTCAAGTAGTCAATGACAACAATTATTCACTTATTGCCTAAACATGATGTTGAAAATTCACCCAGTATACCAATGCCAACAATATTGAAGGACTCCTCAATAGCAGAATTGATACATTTCTCCAGCTGGTACTTATGGCAATATTTCCAGCTGAACTGAAGAAGACCGTTAAAAACGATCGAAAACGTTTTTAATTTATTAAAACATTTGTTGCTGGATGATTAAAGGTGCAAATTTTCATATTAATATATCCAGCATTGATACTGCCAAAAGAACTGTATATATTATTAAATGTGACAATTCATTCCTCTCCAATAATAGTTATGGCTGATTCTTCATATATCCAGGTGTAACTGAGATAGTGTCAAGCATTGAGTCAAGGTAATAGACTTCATAGCTGGGTCTATAAAAACTTGGTAATGCTGTTGCAGAGAAATGATGGAATTGATAATTGTCTTGGTTATGCTGTGAAATGTGTAACCAAAGTAGAAAATGGAAGAATTCACACTTTGTCTAAATTCTGCTCAACAGATGCTTTTATACCCCACAGTTGACATGACAGTAAGCTTCAGCTATGGTGCTGCTGCCTCATCTATGAACCTGTACAGGTTTTCTGTCATGGATAGTGGCTCACCCACTTTCCAAACACCAATATCACCATTGCTTTTCATTCTACACATTGCTCCAATGCCTTATACTGTTTTCTGTCAGCATAATCTTGTTACATCATGAATTCTCAGTGTTTATAATGGAAGTTTTCAATATACAGTTACATTAACTGTAACCATGACAAGTGTTCTACCTCAATTTTTGTGTATCGCAAATGCATGTCACCCTGTACTTGCCCTACAAAAGTTTCAACAGGTTCCTAGCTTTGTGACAAGCTTCAACAAATTGTGATCTTGGGAGGGTTTACATATTCCCAAGATCACAATTCATTGGTCAAGTTACTTTATGACCACCCTGTATATCATCAATATATAAATAACATTGCTAGACCCGATATACTATAAAGCTTTTTTTTTCTTCCAGTAATTCTAAATTATTTAAATTAATTAATTCAATTATAATTATTTAAGTTAATAAGAAATGGTGCCTATCACCTCCCTCTAGGGCCAAATTGGTTGCATAAATTATTTAGTATTTAGCAATATCTAGCCTGATAGAATTCGGCATTTGGTTGGCATCCAGCTTTATAGTATATCAGGTCAAGCAATGTTATCAGCAAAAAAATGCAAACCATTCTAAAAGTTCACAGGTGACAATCCAGCACAATTAAAAATATAAAATTTTTTTTGTAAAAAAGGGCTGACAAATTTACAATTTAATAAAACGTGACAGAGACTAAAAATGTCTTTGCTTTTTCGTCATGTCCAAGACTGTTTTGCATTTTTTTGCAGAGGCATAGCCTCTAAAGAAAAGTCATCTCTGCAGTGAAAGATAGTTGTTCCTGGTAACCACACCCCACTTTGGCTATATATATATGCCTTGCTGGGGTTTGCGATGGCTGGTGGAGTGCCTTGGAGGATGTTTACGGGACGTGGGCATTGGATGTGTCCCCAACCAGCGTTGTAATAACCATTGATGGTTATAACGTAAGCTTATATATGCTGGAGGAGGAAATCGGACTGGAGGTCCGGATAGCATAACTGGCAATGTATCTGCATGGTAAGCAGGAGTCGTGGGTTTGAGTCCTGCTCTGGGCCGATTTTTTCTTCCAGTAATTCTAAATTATTTTAATTAATTAATTAAATTATAATTATTAAAGTTAATAAGAGATGGCACCTAACGCCTCCCTCTAGTGCCAAATTGGTTGCATAATTTATTTAGTACTTAGCCATATCTAGCCTGATAGAATTTGGCATTTGGTTGGTGTCTAGCTTTATATCATCAATATATCTCTCTTATATACCAAATGTAAGGGAGGAAGATGGAAAGAACTTCATATTCTAGGATTCTTATCACCGTTTTACAGAAGTCACCTGATAGTGGGATCCCCATAGGGACATTCTTTTGTATGTAAACTTTATCGTTGAACTGAAACACAGAAGAGCAAAATATCACTAGAAAAATCATTATTCCGAACACTACCATCCTCTAGGAATAAAAAAAAAAAAAAGACTATTTCTCAATATTGTACAATGGAACAAACAATAAAACAAAAACTATTGTTATATAATTTGTTCTATATCTTTAACAAATATACATTTGACAATGATTGCTAAAAGCAACTGAAAACATTTGTTTTGATTAAAGTGCATAATTTTTGATAGATTTCTAGTTAGTTTGATGAATTTTAATAAGCACATCTAGTTTATTATACTGTTTTTGGATTATATTTCTACTTTATTTCATCCTTCCATCAAATCAATTAATATTTTCCATTTAAATTTCCATTTCAAATATATTAAAATTTAAAGCATCTTAATAAATTCCAAGATATGGTTTATGAAGAAATTTAACAACTTCTAATTAAGAAAAGGAATTCAAATAAACTTAAAAAAATCAGTTTAATTTAAAACTCAATATACACAACAAATTACACTTGAAATAAAAATTATACTTACTTAAATGTCCTGAAACAACTTTGACTGGTAAATCTAGTTCATCTAGGGCACTTTCTTTCACATCAAGTCTTGCTAATGTCACATCACCTAATATATTAATTCATTATTTTTTAAAATTCATGTATCAAGTTCTGTTTTAAAATATTATCACATATTTTTTAAATTAAATTAAAATTTCTATTCATTATTATAATGGAACATATTAAAATCATAACAACAATCATTTTAGTTAAAATTATTAATTTAGTTAAAAGTCTTCATAGCATTTAAACAGTATATTTTAATTTTTTAATGATAAAAATTTAGAATTCTTGTTGATTAGAGTTACAGGTTTGAATTTCATACTAGACACATTTTTCTGATATACCAAAATTCAATTTACCATACTTTCCTGTGGATAACAGTGTATCTATATTTAAAAATCAATTTGTAAGCAAGTGTAAATTATGTAGAGTTGCTATATTTCTATGACTATATTAAAAGGCAAAAATGATTAATGCTACTACTCTCTAACTTTCACTCCACTCCACCCCATCCCACCCCAAAAAAGTAAATGTGAATGAAGTTTTAATTAATATTAAATACAGGTATTCCTTGTAAAACACAGCATTCCTACAATGCAGTTTTCCTCTGACACAGTTCAAGAATTAGGGATATCCCTTGTAAAACATTGTGTTCTTAAAATGCAGTTTGAGAACTAAAGACATCCCATACAAAATGTCACAATTTTTAAGTGCAATCACTGTCATTTGATATTTTTTTTAAATTCAAACAAGCATGCATGTTGTCTCCTATTTGTCCATGGATTTTAGAATATTGAAATTTCCAATGCTGTTTCATGCCTTTCACCCAGTTTTCTTTAATGAAGACTGACTGTACAATTTTCTTCTTCCTTGTTCTAGCTTCTTATTCTAGCTTTCCTATAAGCCAGGTGTCACTGGTAATAATGCTCTAAATAAATCCAAAAGACTGTCATTGTGTTTTGATTTTATAGATTAAAAGTTACTAGATAAAAAGATTAAATTTTTAAAGATCTCTTAGACAAATGCATACAAATGAAAATATCAGATCTTATAAAAAAAATAAATAAAATAAAATAAAAATCAAGATTTGCTGATACTTCAGATTAAGGTCAATAGGGAAGCTCAAAAAATGATGATATTTTATCAAAAAGAAAATGTCCTCATTTAATGATATTTAGCAGTAAAGAAAAAAAATTAATATTAACATGAAATACTTTTGATTATGATTGTTAGTTGACACACAACTTATACAGAGGCATTCAGCTAGGGCCACTCTCAGAATTCTTGGTTTTCCCATGGAGCAAGGCATTTATTTTGATAACAAATAGTCTTACAGGGACCATATTATATCATTAGATGGGGTCAAAAATATTATTCCAGTAATGTGAGACATGGGTGACTTGTGCATCCCTATCATAATTAAAGTCAACCATGGACATTACAAGACATTTGTGTCTTGTGGTCTTTGCACAAGATGGCAGTTTTGGTGCAAACACATTGATTCTATAATGGCCACATTCTATAACATTTTTTGTGTACTTGGGTCATCATGAATTTTACTTAGTTTTTTTCCTGTGTCAACATCATATACTGTGTCAGGTTAGTTGTTTTGATATGTATATGGCTTTGGCTACTTTTATTTCATGTTTGGTAAATGGACTTTGTCATAATACATATTATTTGAAATGATTAGCATGTCCCACTAACAGAACATGTCAGAAAACCAAATCGGTATATGGGTGATCAACAACAACACAAAACACCGGGATGTGTTTAAAAAAATCATACTCCTAGAACCTATATCCAGTGTGACGAAAAAATGAATGAAATGTTTCAAAAAGTTTTGAATCCAAAAACTCGTGACGACTTGGAGGATTCAAACTTTGAACAATATTCAGATGAAAAATCTGAACTGTTTCCGGGGTCAAAAACTGACGAAGAACCACCTCTTGACACTCCTGATGACAATTCATTGGCCAGTGACAAAGATGATGACAGTAATAATTCTACTGTTCAGCAATCTACTAATATCGTCTGGCAACCAATTGGTTCAACGCCTCATAATATTCTACAATTTCAAGGAAACAAAATGTTAAACCTTTGTAACATTAATCTGTTATTATTAATCTGTATTAATCCGTATGATCCATTGGACATTTTTCAATTTTTTGTCAGTGATAATATTTTAGATATAATGATGAACGAGACCAACAGATACATTGAACAATATTTAGCAGGCAAAACGTTGACATCGAAATCTTGTTTGAAAAAAATGGCATCAATGAAAAACTGTCAAAGTTCCCAGCAATCATAATTTGCATGGGTCTGTCTCCCTTACCAAATGTCAGACTTTATTGGTCCAAAGATTCCTTGTACAAAAACTGCCTTATAAAATTGATCATGTCTTGAGAAAGATTCAAACTTCTGCTGAGTTTTTGGCACTTTTCTAATAATAGTTCATTTGACCAGAGTAACCACCTGTAAAAAATTAGAGAGATTCTCACCAAATTATATAACAAATTCAAGAATGCTATTACTCCAGGGGCACAAATTGTCATCAACAAAACAATGATTCCTTGGCTAAGTCGGCTGCTATTTTGGAAGTACATTTCTGAAAAATTATGTAGACTTTGATCCAATATTTACAATTTGGAATCAAAGTCTACAAGTACAAGTTGTGTATACCAGGTGGGTACACTTATTCCAGCCAGGTCTACAACGATAAACAGATGTCCAATCCTGGAATTTCACACAGCCACACTGTCTTCTATGCAACTCTGCGGTGGTCTCTGGAATACAGTGTCTCCGTTTACACTGATAACTTTTACACAAGTATGGATTTAGCTCAAGAGTTGATGGTCAAAAATACAAAACTCAGAAAAAACAGACAAGGTGCTACAAAAGATTTGGTAAAACAATAACTGAAAAAAGGTTAAGTATGTGGGCTAGAAGATAATCAAGGAATTTGGGTAATGAAATGGGTGGACAAAAGACCTGTTCTTATGCTTTCATCTGTGAAAACACATACTAACATACTCATTGACACTGGGAAAAAATCAAAGTAAACCCAAGAGCATGTGCTGAAGCCACAATATGTCATTAACTACAATTTTGTTAAAAAGGAGATCTTTCAGATCAAATGGCATCCTACTAAACCCCACTCCAAAGAGGCATAAAGTAGTACAGAAAGCTAATGGTGGCTTATTTACTGGGCATTACCATCGTCAATGCCCATTGTATCCATTCCCAGTACCATAGTCTAGAATAGATGCCTACCAATGATAAAGTTCCGCAAAGTGGTGTAAGGAGTTGAAGTTTGATTATTTTTTAGTTGTCCCTAAAAAGAAAACAACAACGTTTTATGTTTGAAAGATAGAAACTCCCAAACAACCACTAAAACATACTAAACTCAAAATTAAAACAAACAAATATTTATTTACGTAAGTGATTGATCCTGTAACACCTCAATATGTAAATAGGGTAGTGCAGACTTACACTTTTAAGCAGATAAAAGACAACACACCTGATTAACAGTGGTATAGCTCCCAAAAGTGAACTACTTTTGAACCGAATTGTCTGGCATTCTTTTTGGTGAAGTGACTCATAAGTCATGTATTTCTTTCTTTTGAATTTACTTGATATAGGTGAAAATTTAATTTTAAGTCCCAAGCTGGGAAAAAGAATTTCTTTCATTGTTTTTTACTTGTACATAATTGATCTTGACTAGTTTTTGAATAATTAAAATATATATTTATTACTAACTTCTTATTTATAATTATTGTTGTTTATATATATTACTGTTCAACCTAATAAATGTTATTGTGAATTTTTGCATATATAAGTGTCATTTTTCAATCATTGTATTTTACTTTCTCATTAAGTCCAGGCCAGGTACTTGATAGAACTCTAATTTTGTGTACCCTGCTTTTTTGTGTTACACAGTATGTTACAGTGGTGGCAAAAAAATTAATTAGGGACTCTATTGAACCCACCTTGTAGTGGCAGGATTCATACCCTGCAGAAGAGAAAAGGTTCAACAAGGAAAGTATGTCACCATTGCCAAGGTTGCTAAGCAGACACAAGCTAAAATGCTAACTACCTTTTGTGTCAACTGTTCTAGGCAGTCAACACTTTGATGTTTTCTATTGAAATAAGTTAGGCAGTCTGTAACATCCAACATGATCATAATATATTGTATATTTATGTAAAACATTTCTTGCAAAAGTGAGTTCTGTATTATCATTACAATAATTGTGAGTTGCTAATGCATTTCAATTTTTACAACTAACCTATTATTTGGTAAATAAACATTGTAAGTACACATGTTAACCTTCTAAACTGTGTGTTTAATTATTTATAGCTTTAATAAACATCTCTCTCTATTGTGAAAAAGAATAGTATAATTTTGCTAACTTTTGGAACCTAACCCTATGTTTTGTATTAGTCCTTTGTTTGTACAACACAGATTTGCATAACACAGCACTTTTTTGGAATATAAAATAAGACTCACTACAACCAATAACCGGTGCAAATTATGATTAACTCTTGAATAACAAATGTTTTCATAACCCCTTCTGGGTTCTTCCTCAGGCTATATTCATCCTGGTGTGGTATGCAGATATGTACTTTTTTGGAACCTAACTACCATGTTATACAAGGGATATCTGTACTGTAAATCATAGCTTCCCATGGGAAAGAATATGGATTGATATATAAGAATAGACATACACTTGTGCAGAAATCTGTCACTGTCATCCACCACATTGAAAAATGAAAGAATATAGCTTGTCTTTTATTTTCTCATTTCAATAAAGGATAAGAACAGTTTAGCTAAAATAAAGGATTGTCGTTTGAAATAGAGGATGTCTTGCAACTCTAGGGTTATGTGATGAGATGATACAGCTTATCTGATTTCAAACTGCAATTATGAACTCATTCATTAGCTTTTCCTTTGTCTAAAACAGGGGTGTCCAACCTTTTTGTTCCTCTGGGCCACATTGGAAGAAGTCATGGAGTTTTGGGCCACAAGTATATTATATATACTTGTGCCCAAAGCTCCATGACTTCTTTGGGCAACGAGTATATTACAGGCTATATACTTGTGGCCCAATTCTTAAATAAACAACTATATTTAAGGATTGGGCCACAAGTATATAGCTTGACATGTCTAGATTATAGTAATAAGTATTAAAACTTTATCACAAAAAAGAATATTTTAAAAAATTACTTCTATAAACACTCAATTTTTACTTAGAAATAAATTCATTTATTATAAAGGAGACAAAAAAAATTTATTTGAAAAACACAAATATTTGTTTTAGACGTATTTTGAAACCGTGCCGGTAATTCTTGTTGTTTCTTAAACTCTATGAGGTTCCGATACACCGAACCTCAGAGTTTAAGAACCCTTTTCAAGGAAAACCCTTTTGTAATCTTGTGGTATGTTTGAATAATTGTAAATAAGCTTTTGTATATGTACAGAAAACTTTTGTGTATATATTTTATTTTATAACTGATTTATATGTATTATGTATTTTAGTTGGCTGAAGAGGGGCCTATGCAGCCCGAAACTTACACAAATACAGGTGTGTCTCGACTAAAATAAATTTAAGATGAACATTGCCAAGTGTCCGTGTATTTGAACCTCACAGAGTTTAAGAAACAACAAATATTTATTTCATTTGGGTCTCTAATTAATAAAAAATGATGAAATGCCATTTTAAAGTGCATTTTTATTCAACTAATATATTTATAAATAATATGTAGCCCAAAAAGTAGCCAATGCACCAAATGATATTTTTTATGCCAAACTAAGAAAAGGGTAGCCAAATCTTGCAATGCTAGAAGGAATGTAAGTTCGCCGAAATGGGGGGAGTTTTTATTCCCAACCGTCGGGATGGCTAAGGGCTATTCGCATGTGGGTGGCGGTTTTGAGGAGGCAGAAAAACAAGCGTTTCACATAGAAACCGTTTATTTTAGTCAAAAATGCTTACATAAATTTAGCAATGGTCCTTGAGTTCAGAGCTTTAGGTTGTTTTCGGTTTCGGTCTGGTCCTATGCTGGAGGGGCCCCGTAGCAACGTCGAGTTAAAAGTTCGAAATTCTGAAGAGACAGTGCACAAAAGATGAACGGAAACACTACTATTGGAGGTAAATGAACACAACAGGTAATCTAGAGGAAGCTCTTCTGTCCTTGACATCGGAGGCTTTATAATTTTCTCGGGATCGAATCATTGCTAATTGGCTAACTCTTCTCCTCCTCGCTTTCCAATTGGTTTCCCACCTGTCTCCAGGTGTAAATGGACCTTCGTTAGGTCGCAGGAAAGGTCGACAAGAGAAGGTTTATCCGACACCGTCTTTTAGACTATGATCGCGTTTAATTGTTGACTATGACACCAACGCTCATTTTGATATATATTTTTTTTTTCTTTCTAGTTTCGTTTTGCTTTCTAAACTGCGTCTTAATTTTTTATATTTTTCTTTCTAAATTTTCTTTACCTAAAATTTTGTTTTTCCCGTTACTCTTTATGAGCGTCGACATCAAAGTCCGGTGTCGCCGACTCGACACTTATAAAAGTTATAATCTTAGGGTTTGACTTAACAAACTTGTACATATCCCCTTTGGGGGGCTATTTCCGGGCCTCACAGGAATACTAAATTAAGCTGGAGTTGGGACTCAAAGGATTATAGACCCAAATGCAGGGAAAGGAGAGAAAGGACAAAAGATAAAGAAGCGAGGAAGGTTGGAAAATTAAGGGTCAATATTTGCATAACAGTTTAACAGTGCAAAAGACCTATTTAACCTAGTATTTGAAAATATTTCCTTTCCACTCAAAAATAAAATATGTATAAAAGTTTACGACTTTGTGAAACTTCTTTTTTTGTGTTTATGCCATTGAAATAAATAAATAAATAAAAATTGTCGGTTTTGTTACACATTTATTAGGCCGCCTTGGAACTTGTCTTGGGCCTCGTGCGGCCCGTGGGCTGGACACCCCTGGTCTAAAATTTATCATCATCAAGAGCATCTTTTATAATTTATTTAAAGATAAATAAATGAATCTAAAATTTATTATCTTTAAACAAAGTGAAAAATTCTTTGAATGATAAACTGCATTGATCTTCAATCACAATTTTTTCCAAAACCATCAAAAGATATGTAAGCATAACCTTTTATTCTCTTCTATTTGTTTCCTATACATCATTCCATGATTTAATTGATATTATTACACACTTCTATTTAAACATTTATAACAAAGGCTGATAAATTTCTGATAATTTGTCTTCTCTATATAACTTTCAGAAAACTATTTAAAAGCTTCTGTTTAGAATGCAATTGTCAAGTTTGTCTTCTACAGGAAATAGAAGCTGAACAATCAACTCTCAAATTCACATCATTGGGTATTATTTGACATTAAAATTTTTTGTTCTATTTAATTTTACCATTCATTATTATTTGATAAATAAAACAGAAAAGAAGCAAAATAAAAAAATTATTATTATTCAGAGCTACAAAATTTTCAACACAGTTTAGGAAGTTACATGTTAAATACCCTGTTTCTTCTGTTTCATTTATTTTATAATTACAGTACATCTAAAATGAACAAATATATAGGCAACTTTCTCAATGAAAAAGGTAAACTGAGATATGTTGTTTTATCAACAATACAAGAAAATAAACTAAAACGTTTTAAAATAAACACTTATGTTTCTTTTATTTATTATTTCTATTATTTATTAAAGTTACTTCCTGGTAGATATTTTTGGTTTTAGTATGTTTATTCACCTTTCTTACTCAAGGATTCTTCAGATTAAAATTTTATTACAAATTGGAACAGCAGTTAATCAAATAGATTTTAAATTAACATTAAGAACTATGTGCAAATTGATGCATTTGTTCAGAATAGAAATTATATAAATAAATAAATGTTACATATTTACTTGACACTAATACTGGAAAAAAGTCATCAATCATCTGTTTGTTTATTTTTGTTTTTTCATGATACTATTCTTTATCACATTCAATTTTACTTAATGACAAATATTTTTGATTTACAGTCAAACCTCAGTTTACAAACTTAATTCATTCCTAAAAGTTGTTCAGAAGCCAATTTGTTCTAAAACTGAAACAAATTTTCCCATAAGAAACAATGTAAAATGGATTAATCTGTTCCTGACAACCCAAAACCTTTTTAGCTGTATTTCATGCATAAAATGCCTGTAAACACAATATAATATTATATATATATATATATATATATATATATATAATATTACTTTATTTATATCTATATCTATTCTGTATACAGTACTGTACATATTAAAAGCAAAATGTTTTGTCACCAGGGGCCAAAACCAAAACTAACACTTTACAAAGAACTGCTATAAATAGAAACTCTGACTGCCAAGATGAAATATAACCAAATCTATCAAGACCAACAAGTACTTTATCCACACCTTCCAAAATATTGTGTTTCAATTTATTTGATTTTAACTTTAAATTAATAAAAATTTTATTTTCAGTTTCAGTGTAAAAGCCAGTTTTAACTATTATTTTATTATTTTTAAATTTCATTACTATTTTTAGTTTAATTAACTGGCTACCTAGTATTAATAAAATATATATTATTATAATAATTAATATATTAAATTATATTATGTTAATAAATTTTTGTCATTTACCGTATTTTACGGACTATAAGACGCACCTTAATTTTGGAGGCAATTTTTCGAAGAAAAAAGTGTGTCTTATAGTCCGTAAAATACGGTAATTTAACTTAATATTTAAACACAAATTCTTAAATGCTATATACATTATGTGAAGTCAATTAACACAGTTTTCATTAATTAATCTGATTTAAATTCAACTGTGGCATGTACTGAAGAACAGTATCTTTTCCACATGCACATTGAAATGTAATTTAAATAGCAACATCATCGATGATTTGTTACATAACATGCAGCGATCCTGGCACCACTAACTTCTGAATCGGTAGTCCTGTCATTGATTGGTCAACATTCTTTAACACAGGAAGAATTGGGAGTGACCATTTGTAGATGGCTCTTGCTAATAGCTTGTTCAGCAACCAGGGCAAACAGGTGTTCATAACCCAAGGTTTGATTGTATAGTATACATTTTCCATAATTAAATCACACAAACGTATTTAATTCCAAAATTCATTCAGAAAAACATTCAAATAAGAACAAATGCATTTGTTCTTATTTGAATGTTTTTTCTGAAGAAGATTGTTTAAAACAATTGAAAATGTTAGAATAAAGTTATATATACTGCATTAAAAAGTTTTGGAGAGTATTCTAAATCCATACAATGCCTCTTAAGGTCATCCTCATTCATCATCTTTAATATAGGAAAAAAAATTGAAGAGCATATTGCCTTTTTGCATTTCTTTACAATGCAAAAAGAAATTCAATATGCTCTTCAATTTGTTTAAGTCTTTCTTCCATAGAGATTATTCCTTGATCTACTTTTGCTAAAAAATAGTTCCTATAAAAATTTGTTTCAGGAGTATTCGTACATACATCTGTTTCTTCATAGTCAAATAAACATTTTCGTTTTCTTGATCCGAGTTCTTCGAATACAAGAGAAATGTCACATTTTGTACAAATTTCATTTGCTATTAATTTTGATTTTAGGAAACTATTTTCTCTAAAATTTTTTAAATAATGTATTAATCCCTTTAACAGTGACATTACTAAACTTATGCAAAAACTTGATACTGATTTATTTATTGCAATTTACTAATGTCATCATTAAATACTTTTAGTTCTTTTAAATAATTACCATTTTTTGTTATACAAATGCCTAAATATGGTGTAGAGAACTACTGTGGTTCAATGAATTTCCTAAGAACCACAACCCCTAATTACTGTGAAAAGGCTGGATGGTATAAAAAAAGTCAAACTAAAGTTCTTAAAGGCAAGTGTCCCAGTTGCCTGGCTCTAACAGTAGTACTGACAATAAATTTTAAAATGAAAACCTTATTAATTAAAAGTTTGGTTATTTTAGCCTACCATTGTCATGTTTATTGTGATACTCTGATGGTATGGAATAACACAATTTCATTAGTCAGATATACAAGAATTGATTTTTTTCAACAGAAAACAGTCATTGATTTCTATGTGCACAATGAGCTAATTCAAGATATCCAAATTTTTCTAATGTTAACTTAATCATGTCATTCACAGATGAATGTGAAATGGTAATCAATTAACCAATCAAATTTTGTAAAAATGGAACAAATATTTAACTCAGCACTCTCAAAAATGCCTAAAAACACACAGTACAGAACCCCCCTATAACACGGGTTCATATAACACGGATTCGTATAACACAGCTAAAAAATTGCGATCGGGTTCGTAACACGCTAAAAGAGACTCATATAACATGGTAAAACATCATTGCCGATTCGTGTCATGACAGGATTGGTCGAATCTGAACCAATAGCGGATATTGTACAAACTGTTGAGTTTAACGAGCACTGGACATACTAAAAAAACATTTATTATTCACCAGCCATAAAAATTATATTTTTATTAATGATGTCTCCAAAGTTAAGTTATTTTTCTGCGAAAAATTCACTGATCAGGAAACACACGTCCATCATTCGATGAGCCACTCCGCAACAAAAACAAGCTTAAGCAATAGCGTTGTCGAACGGTGCGCACTCGATAAGTAATCCTACAATTTTTTATTTATAGCATAGTTTATATGGATTATACGTGATTTGGAAATGTTTGAGTCAAATTAGTCTAGAATCGATTAATTTTATAGAAGAAAACCTTTCAAACAGCCATAACCCCTAAACTGCACACGTGCCGGGCTATGGTTGGCTCATGTATTTAAGTGACTCATTCAACACGGATTCACATAACACGGAATGTATCTACCGTGTTTTAGGGGTGTCTAGTGTATTTTGTGCTCACTGGTAACTTTGTATTAAGTAATCTTATTCAAATGCCACTCTCCCACTGGTCTGATAAAAAGGGGTGTCTTATTACAAGTAGAGGGTTGAATTTAATCTGATCAAAGCAGTCATTGACCTCCTCCTGGATGAGAGGACAGTCCCTAAAAAGTTTCATTGCATTTGCTCAAACTGAGTTAAAATGTTAAAAGAACAAACTAACCAACTTTCATCTTTATATTTTAAGTAAAGAGACTAATTAAAAATGTAATTATGCCCTAAATGATTAAAATTATAATTTTGTGTAAATATAAAATTCAAATTAATTTAAAATTTAAACTTTTTCAATGTGTAACCTGAAAAAAAAAAAAAAAAACATTTTCTTTGTTCTTTAACTCCCTTACTGGGCATTAAAGTTTGATCTTAATTAGGTTGCAATTTGAAAAAATTGTAGACCTATAAATTCCCACTATCACCATCTGTCTTTCCTTAATCTAGAGAACAAAGTTAGATAGATGAAAGACAAGACCAGATACAGAAACCTTAGGGCAGGAGGCCATGATTAACTATACACAAACTTCCAATGCAAACCAGAAGTCACATTATTTCAAAGGTTTTCCCGTAAAAGGTGTTAATGGCTTCTATATTTCAGTCTATTTTATTTTGTTTGAGATTTTCATTTTTTAAATATTAGCACCAAACTATTATTGCAAAGATTTCTAGTGTAAGGAAAAAAAAATAAAAAAAAGTAACTGCCTTAGTATCCTTCTCATCATGTCATAACAATCTGTTAACATTTTACACGAATTGAAGAAGTAAATAAAGTATAAATTATGCAAAATTTAATGAAAATAAATTTTATAAATAATATTTTCAATTACACAGAGAAATATTTTTAACTATGTAAAGATTTTTAAAACTGAACATAAAACCCAAAATATGAATGCTTGAAAGATTTTAGGAGTCAGAAGTACAAGAGTGGATCCTTATGCTCTGTTCCTGAATGAAACACAAGCAAAGAGCAGTAATTAAGTACCTACAGAAAAAGGATATAAATCCAAGAGAAATCAACAAGGATTTGGAGGTAACTTTAAGTGACTATGCTGTTTCACATGACTTAAAACTCAGCAATAGGTATGTTTTCATACTTGATGTTCTTCCTTAAATACTTAAAAAAAAAGAAATAAAATGGAAACAATACAAAAAAAATTTGTGCTTACTTAGTAAATACATACTTTAATATCTATATGTAGGCCTATAAAAACATTTAAAAGAAAAATTTATATACATAATATTAATGTGTTATTTAACCTTGTTCATACAGTGAGTGCATGCATACTTCAAATATTTTAGGCACATGGATGTTTTGCTGTTTATACAAAACAATGTGGTTTGGAGTTGGATGTTTGCACCATATAGTTAGCTCATCTCTATCCACATATCATCTCAATTTGCATCTGAGTCCACTTCTACACTTTCTAGAGTCACCAGTTGTTCTATTTTAGTGTCAGTGTCTGAAATGTGAATATTATCCCCTTCTGTATCACAACTTCCATCTTCATGACTGCTTTGCAACAAAATCCCAAAAATTCTCTGCTCATCATTCAATGAAAGAAAATTCTTTTGCACCTAGAGGAAGAAAATGGCCAATAATATGTAAATGCTCAAGATAACACCTGTACACAAGCCTAAAATCTTTCAAATAACAAACATTGCATTAAAAATTATACTTCCCATACTTTCATTCTTACAGAAATCACCACTTGGTGTCTGCATGCAACTTCAATTAGAAGTAAACCGTATGTATGGAAATGCATGGGGGTGACAGTCACTCCCATCCAGTATCAGTGTTCTTTCCTTTCATCTTTTTCTCAGAAAAACTACACAAATGTTGAATGATTAGGACTATAATATTCACGAGTATTTCCAGGAAAGGTACTGAAGTGACCAAAAAAATTCAAACTTACATTTACATACTGTATGCATTAAAATATCACTGGGATGACTCAGTCACCCATGAACCCATTCCCAGGTTAAATAATAGTATTGTGAATTTAAACATGGTAGAACTTCATGTAAAGATTAAAATGGTTTAAGTCTGACTGTTATGACTCAGAATAATGTGGACAAAGTGCATAATTTAATACTACAGAATTGAAGAAAAAAGATGAGATACTGTTTAAGAAACTGGCTTTCATATCATACTGTATATGATATTTTAACTAAAAATTTGATTGTGAAAAAAATTTCTAAAAGATGGCACTTTGAATATTAACCATATCACAGAAGCAATGTCATGTTGTAATTTTAAATTCTCTTTTAGACAAGTATTGAGAGAATAAGCAGAATTTTCTTGATAGATGTGACCGGAGGGTTGGAGTCTCTGACTCCTCGTCAGGATGTGACACAACCGAGTCGATCGAGACTCGGAAATCGCGACACAGAGTTCTTCCGTCGCGCAAGCGGTCGCGAGTGAGCGGGTACGTTTGCGGTGGAGGTGGAGGTAGGAGATCCAAGGAAGTGAGTCACTCAAGACACCGGCTAAGTAACAAGGCTAATTTTAATAAGGGAGTATAACAACATTACAGCAAGATGCATGGTTATTACGGACGTATTTTTAGATACGCAGAGAGAGAGAGTTTACAAACAATTCGCGAGTTGATAAATACCTTAGAGAGTCTTGGAGCCGTCGTCGGGTATCACTGAGATGATAAGGTCCACGGAGATTCACAATTAGAAGGAACAGTTCACAAGATAATCCGCACGGCACTATGGTCTTGGTATAATTCCCGGTTCGGAAGATGGCGGAAAGGGTTCAGGATTGCTTTCACGATAACTAAATGACAACTGCTGGATTTGTCATCATTCGTTCGTTTTATTTTTTCACTCGGGTTTTTTCCATGAGGGTCGGGTGTCCAATACGTAAATTTCTTCTACCAGTTCCTGGTGGCATACGTCTAACTAGATGGGTCATCCTCAACGAGGAAGCAAGTTCGTGAAAAATAATTTTTATGGGTTTCAACAGATCTTCTGATAAAATGGTGGAGAGAAAAATCAAAAAATGTTTGATTGAACACCTTCGTCCCTTCGTCCGTCACATAGATTTGTAACATGAATGGAATGTGGGTTCATCATTATGACCCTAAAAGTAGCTTTCAAAGCATGAAATGAAAGCACCGTGGTTCCCCTTGCAACAATTTGATAAAGTTTTAGTCTTTGTTTTTTGGGAGGCACGAGAAGTATTATTATTTGTTGTTTAAAGAAAGGGTCCACAATAACAAAAATATATTACACTCAATTTCAAACCTGCTAATTGAAATTAATGAAAATCTGGAAAATTGACTAGAGATATGCTATTCCATCAGGATAATGCCATAAGTTGTGTAAGCAGCTATAGCAACACATCATGTGTTGCTACAGCTGCTATTGATTAAGCAGGATTTTAGTTGGTTGTCTTATTCACCAGATCTAACTCCTAGTGATTTCAGGCTGTTTCTCAAATTCAAAGTATATCTCAGCAAAAGGAAATGTTTAAGTGATGATGTGATATATATCGTTAATCCAGACGCCGAGACGACACAGTGCCTCACGGGGCATGGCAACTTTGCCGTGTACCTCAACCGTTTTGGCATACAAACAACAAGCACGTGTGACTGTGATAATACAACTGAGGGCGATTCTGATCACCACCTTTACTACTGTCCAAAATACGAAAATGAGAGACTTTCCCTCATAAGAAAGTGTATCACAAATGGACTAAATTGGCCACCTGACCCCAAAGATATCTTCAATAACAAGGAAGTGTGGCAAGGACTTAAAAACTTTGTGCATAAAACCAAGGCTTTATGTAATACTTACAGCAATGAAACTATATCTTAGTGTTCATGGGCTACCAAGGCACAGCCCTTGTTGAACACCGGTTCCGTGGTGAATAACCACTTGTCACAGTATTGTATTTATAGTTGCAAGTAGTTTGTAAGAAACACAAATAATATTAAGCTTTGCTTTGTACCTGGTATTCTGTAATTGGTGACACTCTACAAGTTGTATGTTCGTACGAAAGCTCACCTCTTGTTTTAGTAGGCTTTCCACCTTTTGTCAATTGTATATTTCGATATTGTATTGTATTCTATTTGTACCCTACTGTTTTCATCAATAAATGCGATGCAGGTGCCCTTGGGCCTCTCAAGTCTTCTTTTTCACACTTTCCTATCCCCCTTTACTTCACACTCCACATCTCATGCCTTCTCTTCTTTCAATTTCTCAGAGAGCAAAGTCTGTTACTAAATACAGATAGCTCTACTTACTCTTTAATTAAATGTAAATGTAAAATATATCGTTAGTCAATGGTTTTCAGAGGATGGACAACCTTTCTTCCAGGAAGCAATTAAAATGTAGGAGGATCATTGAGAAAAAATATTACAATTTACAACCAAGGGCAAAGACATTGAAAAGTAAAATTATTTTTCTGCTGTGAGTATTCTTTCTATATCAGGGAAGAGCATAAAGATCCACCTCTATATATCCAGAGATAGTCCATAAGTAAATAGACATCTGAATGACAGAAAATGCATGAGGAAATATTAACTCTAAAAAAATACATTACCATATTGAAGAAAGGGCTTCTTTCAATATTCTCTGGTAAGCTAATGGACAAATCCATTCTGTTCTTGGATGATGGAGCTCCTTATCACATGCCAAAAAGCTGGCAGACAACATAATACACAAGCTTTATAAGATAGTCACCTGACATGAATCTAATTGAATCTAATGAATTATGTTTGGAATCTGGATCATGCAGTGTGACAATGTTCATGAAAACCCACTTCCTGTGGAGAACTTTTAGCATGTTTATGTATTAAGTGAGCCAATATTCTGCATGATAAGATAGAAAAACTCATTGATTCTATGCTCAACCAAGTTAAAGCTTTGTAGTTTTAATATGTACATGTGGCCTTTGTATTATATGGATACTGTGAAATAAAAGATGATATCTATTTATGGACAGATGAAACCCTTTTTTTTGTTTCTGTTACAAATAAAGAAAATTTTGTTTTAGTTTCAGACCCCCTGACTTCCAACCCAAAGTTGAGTATCTGAAGATGAAAGGTACAAAAAACAATTTATTTATTGTAACCAAGGTGGACTTCACGCGGATCACTGAATAGGCAAGAGATGAGAAAATTAACATTCAGGCATTGTACGAATATCTATGTACGAATATCGCTATAATTACTAGCGCTTAGAAGGACTTTAGAAGGGCTAATTAAAAGGGCTTTTTTGTTATCTTCCAACCAAACAGCTGTCGACATTGAACTTAATGCCATTTGCTCAGCAGTAAATGCAGCGGGGTACACTAATGCCAAGTACAGGTATGTCTTAAACAAGGTCAAAAGATTGCTCTTTCCTGCCACGGCATTACATGTTCCAAAGGAATGCACGGTAGTCCTTCCCGCATTACCATTCTGTGGCCGAGTCACCATCCATATTTGCTGTGTTTTTAGGCAACACGCGCTTTTTCTACCAGTCTCCCCACAGCCAAATCTTAGGAGGCTACTGTGTAATGACAGGGATGCTATCTCCGTACTAGAGAGGTCTGGAGTTTACTCTATCCCAATGGAAAATACTATATCCGGTATTCACACCCACTACGTTGGTGCGACAACTAGAATGTTGGCTTGTCATATTTCCAAACACCAACTTTCCATCAGGGCAGACAAAGGTGATACCGAACTAGCAAGAATGATGTTACAGCACCTATACACCCCACTGTGGGACCAGGTACTGATGCTCAGGCATTGTAATAACAGGAGCATCGTGTTTATTTGGGAGGCCTTTCTTACCATTGCACTAAATCCGTGCAACACATCCACACTTGATTTGCCTGTTATGTGGGTCAACTTATATAACAGATTAAGACAACACCTGTAGCTCCATGTCTCAGTATTTTATAGTGCATGCGCTACGTCACCACACGCACATGTTTAAATTTCTTCTCGCTCAGTTCCATCGTTGGTCTTGTTCCAAAGTTCTAAAGCAGTTTGTTCATTTCAAAAAATTTTTTGGGTTCGAAAAAGGATTTTAACCGTTATTATCTACCTGACGAAGACAAAAATAGTTTCGTCAAAAGCGCTAGTAATTATAGCGATATTCGTACATAGTTTAACGCCTGAATGTTAATTTTCTTGTCTCTTGCCAATTTATTTATATATACTTCTGACTCTTAAAAATCTTTCAAGCATTTTTTTTCTTTTTAAATGGAGTCATTTATACAAAACAGCTTTATAGAACTGAATATAAAATTTTCAATCAGTTTTGTTAAAAAATTGCAAAAATTATCATAATAATTCAAATAGCTAATGTAAGAAAATTAATTTGTTAAAAATAAAAAATGTCCTTCATACCTATGTCACAAGTCTTTATAAAAATTTTTTGTAAAAACTACAGTCCAATAACATGGTTGTGAAGAAGAAAAAACAAAGGAATATAATGGAAAAATCTATATTGTACCTGTTGAAACTGATGTTAAATATAATAATATGCAGAAACAAATAGAATTTATTTTGTCCATTCATTAAATTGTATACATCAATATAGATAGATACTGCTATTTTAAACTCTTTTATTAAACAATTTTATTGGGCAATACAAAAGAAAATAAAAGAACCAGCAGAAATGAATATACCTATGCCCATAATTTTAAATATTACTATTTGTTTTAGGATATTGAGTAACATCTCTCCTTAAAATTTTGATTGTTAACTAAATTTACCAAACAAAATCATTTTATATAATTTATATTAATCTTTATAAACTGCTGTTCAAAGTTGTTGCTTTAAATTTTCCATTAAATATTTATTGCAATAACTCATACCATAAAAGTGACTTAAAATTTTTTCTTTAGAAATTAAACAATAACAACAACTTTTTTCTTAATCATTACTCAAGATTTTTGTAATCTATATGAACATTCTACATTCTAGCTGTCTAACATTACAAAACATGAAGATTACACAACTAAAAACATTAGAACAACATTCACAATGAAAGTTCTTCAAATATATAAGCAGACCATTTCAAGAAAGCTTATAATAAATCGATCCAGTTGTCAGTTTTTATTGTTTAAACTATTATTTAAATTTACAATTACTATTATTTATTTAAATGTAAAATTTACTAATTTTTGTACAACTCATCTTCATTTAATGATGAATTTGCACTTTAACATAAACTATTCAAAATTAATTTAAAATAAACAACATAGCAGACATTTTACATTCAAAATTTAAGTATTTTTTTTTATTTTTAAAATTTTGTTTATCCTCATTGTTAATTATTTAAAAATATTCAATGTAACCCGAGGACTATTAAACCTATTAAACAGATCAAAAATGACCATTTTGTAAAATAATTTGCTAGATATATTACTATATCACGCACACAAAACACTGACATTCAATAGTGATTGGAATGCATACAATTCCTACTGGTAGTAAAATATTTTATCATATGCATTTAAACAGATCATAAGACAACATAATTATCTCTCCTATGTGCATGATGATATCATGATATATATATATAACAGAATTCTTCAAAACTGGTTTTTTATGTTTGTGACGTTCACGAAAACATGTTCAAGACATCAAATCTGTCAAATGAACACTACAGTACTTTTTATTACACGATCATTTGAATTTAATATTAAAAACATTTTTTTAATGTACTTTACATTAGAAAAATGTTCAATCATTACATCCAGTAAAAATATAATATAATATTATACTAAGATGTTTAATCGATGATTCAAACTTTTATATAGAAAGAGCGTGCAATTTTGAGACTTTATCACACTGTAAGCACATGACAGAATCCACGCGCTTTAATTAATACACAAATTTGATTAAATCTAATTAAATATCGTTTTTAGCGTGTACACTTACATTAATCGCTTTAAACCAAACCAAAATCATACTTTTCCAACCCAATAAAGAAAAATTATTATTATTAAAGCAAAAAATATAATTATATTTAAAATTATAGTCGAATTTTTGATATCTACTGTACTGTACTTATTGAAATCGTTAAGATAAAAATAACTTACCACCCCATATGCCCAGTTTTAACTGAGATCTGTCTAAATTTTCGACATAATCGCCTATAAATCTATTTAAAATGTCTACGACAACCGATTCGAAAACCATTTTGGACGAAGTTGTTTAATATTGGTTTAAAACGTGATTATCATGACCGTGCGTTCAGTTCTGTACAGAACCAACAGTAGTAGATATTGCAGACAACTGGGTGTGACGTCTGCAACCAAGTGCCGGTTTCTCCCGTAGAAACGCATTCGTAAAATTTATCTAAATGATTAAAAAGAAAACAAGATTATAGATTATTTTACTGATATTATTTCCTTTCTTTTTATATTAATAAATATTTAAATATTGCTTAATTGAATGATGAAGAAGAAAATTTTATTATTATATTTCGTTGTTTGTGTTTAAACCATTTTATAAGAATGTTAATCAAATTACTATTATTCGTAACGTTAAGGAGAAATATAATACATATGCTTATATGTAATATAAGCATATGTATTATATTTCTACATAAGCGAAATAAATCAGTTAAGAAAAACACTAATTGTTTTCAGTTCGTAAATTATCATGTTAAATCAGTTTAAAATAACACAAATCAAGTGAAATTATCTTGATTTAACAAATTTATTTATTACTTTAAGAGCATATAAATATACATATATAAGTATGTATTCCGCTTATTAAATTCTATCAAGATAAATGAAATGTAAAGACAGTAATTATAAATTTTACAATAATTATACATGAAATGAGTGCAAGACAAACGTTTAATACAATTTTAATATTTGAATATTATGCTGTATTATATACCATTATATAACATAAATCCTCTTAAACTATGTTAATATCTTTTATATAAATAGCTTTTAATATCACAGGAAGGGCATAAAGCGGATGTAAACTTTTTTGTAACCATTTCGTACTGTACAGTACGTTGTCTCGAATCATAAATAAAACAAATTTATTCATCGAAAAAGCAAGGATATTGAATTAAATCTACATCTTTATCTGAAAATCTTCTTCAATATTTAATTTTTTAAACAAAAATTTAATTCTCTTAAAGTTAATATAATCTATTGAAGATTGTAATGTAATTAATTAATTTTTCCATATTTTCACTCTTTCCGTGCTATGAGCACTAAGGTAGTCTTTTTCCAGGCCCATCATGGCTTCGACCAGACCCAAAATGTGGGCGCCCGGGTAGTTAGGGAGAGGGCGCCGGAACAGGCCACGTCCCGAAAATTTGTAGTGTTGCTCGCCCGGATTCGATCGCAAATCTTTCCAGAGCGGCGGACGCCGCCTTAACCGCATCGGCCATCCGGCTGTCTTATTTTAATTAATTTGGCTGAAACTTGAAAAAATTGTAGACCTATAAATGCCCACTGTCGTTCGTTGGCTGTCTGTCCTTCCGTCATCTCGAGAATAGTGTTATATAGATGAAAGACGAGACCAGATATGGAAACCTTAGGACAGGAGGTCCCGATTAACGATATACGAATTTCCGATGCAAACTGGAAATTACATTATTTCAATTTCGAAACTTTTTCCCTGAAAGCAGTTAATAGATGGCCGGTATGACTCCACTGTTAAAGGAAAAGTATAATGTACCGGTACAATTGCCGACACTACTAATTTTGAGGTGGAGAGCATATATTTTAAGTTAAATAAATTTAAAATATGATTAAAAATTGCAGCCCGGCATTGTGACAATGTCACAATAAATAATTATTGCTCGTTAGGAATCGAATTCAAATTATTATTGAAATATTATAATTTTCACTAATAAATTCAGAATATACTGTATGATAGTGCTCAAATAACCGTGTACTTGTTTCTTGACAAAATTTAATATAATAATGTTTAGTAAAACGAATAGTTAATACATTAGGTCGGAGGTTTTTTTTTTTTAACTCTTTCCGCCCTGTGGGCACTAAGAGGGCCTCTTTTGTAGGCCCATTATGGGTTCGGCCAGGCCCACAATGGGGCGACCGGGTGGTGAGGGACGGGGCCCGACGTATGGTTCTTAACCGGTGTTCTTCAAGCTTGCCTCGAGTGTTCCACAAAAATAAAGACTAAAGATTTTTTTTGCAAATTCATTCTAATTTGGTTCGGATTATTTGTATACGGTAACGTGACACTTGGGCGATGTCTTCCGAGAGGACTTTCTAAGGGAAACTGGTCCCTATTTAGGTGTTACAAGCGTGAAGAAAACCCGTTTTTCTTCACTTCCGTTAGCGAGATGCAAGCCCGTGACCAACTACCAGTGTTCAGTGGTTTTATCTACTCGGTCACTGGTGGGCCTTACTCCATTTTGTAATCCTCTTATTAGATTTTATTGACAATATGATTTGCCTTCTCGCTAGTGACAAGAATATACAAACGACAAAAATGAAACACAATAAAAGAATCATTTACATGTAAAAGTTATGGTTGGATAAGGCAACGCAACGCTTCGGCGATTTGCCAAGAAGGTGCCTCTCGGGAGGACTTTTTATGAAAAACTAGCAATTATTTATTGTGACATCGCCATAATGCCGGGCTGTAATTTTTAATCATATCTCTAATTTATTTAATTTAAAATATATGCTCGCCACCTCAAATTAGTAGTGGCTTACTCCTGTACATCATACTTTTCATTAATAATCCCGGAATCCCGGTCTTTTGCTTGTCCCGGGATTCCGGGAAAAAAGTGACCTGTTTCCCGGGATCCCGGGATATAATTAATTATTTTTAAAATATATGTGTGACTCATTATGGAGCGTTGTGGGGAAGTATAAGATGGTAGTTGAAAAGTATGAAAATAGCATTAGTCCTCATAACCTTTGGATGATCCCACATATTGATTTCTGTAGATTCCTAAAGATCCTTATAATTTTAATTGAAACAAAAATATAATTCACATTGAAACACAAAAAAAAATTTAATTCAGACTATATCATGTATATATTAGCGACATGACTGATACAAATACGATAATGAAATATAAATATACTATTATTAATTTTTTAGTTTTATGTTATTCGTTTTAAGTACAGTAATTATTAAAGCAATAAGCTTTTTATAAATCATAAAGCGTGACAATTTATGCCTCGCTTTACGATACAAGCATTGGAGAATTTTCGTCCTTGTGCTAGACATTGTACTTTGCAATGAAACTTAAGTGACCAAAAATAAACACTCCTATTTCCGTCTGTCGGATTTAAAATGTAAATATTCAATGAAAGAACTACAGGCTGAAATATTTTACATTGAACTGAGTATATGTCCTTGAAATCTCGACATGTTCAATTAAAATCTGGCCTCTCGACTTAATTACCCTGAGGTGATTATTATAGATTTATAGGGTATTATTTATACTTAGAAGTCAATAGTGTTTTGCCACTAAAGCGAATAGAATAGTAGCTATGCTATCGTTTTTCATCGCCATATAATGTTATGTGTATAGTGTGAAAATGCGACAGACGATGATATAATCGTTGAGGGAAAACTGGGAGAACTCGCAGACAGAAAATTCTTGCACCAGTTTGTGTTTCACCACGATTTCAACATCAACCGAAGTAATAAAGTTAGGGGGTTAGAAAAGGAATTCGCTCGAAAATATGAAAATCAATTGAAATATTTAAAAGAAAGATAAAGTCGACAAAGTGACGTGTTCATTTCCGTTGTGTTTCTGAATGTCTATTTATTATTATTATTATTATTAGGGCTTAAGTTTTAATCTTGATCAGCTCTAAATTGTAAACTCGCTTACACAAACAGGGAAAATGGAATAACTTTTATAAGTATTAGATATTAATGGTGCGGTTTTTTTGTATATTGTTTAAGTATCAATTTTCCTTAAAAAAAATTCTTTTTTCAAAAAAAATTAATTGATTTAACTTCACAGTTAGTTTAACCGTTGTTATTTTGTCTGTACCGCATTTTATCAGAGACAAAGACTATTGGGTTTTATTCTCATCATTCTTTACTCCACTATGCATTTCGGGTGCAATCTTTTCCGTCTATTTTGCGCCCCTCATCAGGTGTTACATTTCTACAATTGGTAGAGAACACATTTGTTACATTGATTATTGTAGTTGGGTTTTTTTTATATATACAAGTTATAAAAGATTATTACAGTTTTTTGTACTAGTCATAAGGAATTATTACAATTATTTAGATTAATTTAACACAAATTATTACAAGAGATTATTTCAAATTGTATTATAACTTGTATATATAAAAAAACCCAACTACAATAATCAATGTAACAAATGTGTTCTCTACCAATTGTAGAAATGTAACATCTGATGAGGGGCGCAAAATAGACGGAAAAGATTGCACCCGAAATGCATAGTGGAATAAAGAATGATGAGAATAAAACCCAATAGTCTTTGTCTCTGATAAAA
This sequence comes from Centruroides vittatus, assembly GCF_030686945.1. Lineage (NCBI taxonomy): Eukaryota > Metazoa > Arthropoda > Arachnida > Scorpiones > Buthidae > Centruroides > Centruroides vittatus. The sequence continues at coordinate 7,929,847 of NW_027122708.1, read as the reverse complement.
TGCGGTACAGACAAAATAACAACGGTTAAACTAACTGTGAAGTTAAATCAATTAATTTTTTTTTGAAAAAAGAAATTTTTTTAAGGAATAACTTTTCACAAGTAAACTTGCTGTTTTATATTAATATGATTGAAATTATTAACGTTTTATATTAATTGACTGAAAAATATAATTGTATGCTTCCGACTTTGTTAGATTTCATAGAGATAATCGGTTTTCAATTTTTTTTTTCAATTTGTACAAAAATTTTCACATATTTTGGATTTTTAAAAGATGTGTTTTAACGTTAACAAAACTCTTGTAAACAGTTTCTATGCTTATCACGTGTAAAGGGAGCATGTTAACTTTTTTTTTTTTTTTTTCGTTCTCTTCGCTCTATGGTCGCTAATATCTTTTTCACACTCATTGAGTTCGTCCAAGCCCACAATGGGAGCGGCGGGGTGTAAACAACGAAACCCAGCATATCAGAGCCATATTTTTCTTTTTTATATCATACTCGATATTTACGTCATCAGGAGAGCTTACATTTTACACGGCCCAACATCCGGGATAGGCCACCCATGGAAAACTCACAAGCTACTTGACCGGCTGCGATGGGTACACGTCTAGCCACGAGCATTAGTTCTAAATTATGCCGCTACGGCGAACAGCGTCAATGGTGGCACTCGATTTGTGGTATTTTCTGGCAAGGTCCTAGATTATAAAGTTGCCTCATAGAGAAGAAACGCTTCTCATTGGTTGTTTATTTGACATCACCCATAGTCGAAAACGAAACATCTTACTGTGTCTTTATGGTAAAAACATTTCCGATCAGAGGCTTGTAGCTTTAATTACACGCTCATTAATTATGATTCTTACTTAATTAAATATAAATAAAAATGGATCATAAATTTAAAAAATTTGAAATGTTGAGCAAATCTTCGTAATTTCTACGTGTAAAGTTGAAATTAAAATGCGCTTTTCTACATTGTAAATGAAATCGATTTTATCTATTTTATATTATAACAAAAATACGTTCTTAAAAGATTAATTTTGGTAAATTCTACGTAGGTGATTTATATATAAATGAATTAATTTAATTTCTATGGTGAAACTACTTTTTTTTAAATCAAAAATTATATTTGTCTATTTTTTAATTTTTAATACTCATGTACCGAAAACGATACGCATATACAATGCATACATATAAAAAAATAACTTTGTCAAAAAAACAATTTTTTATGTTTTAAACATATTTTTGATATCAATATACAAATTAAGTGTTACGCGTAAAAACAATTAAATCAGGTACAAACTTTAAATTTCCTATTGTTATTACAATTTACTTTTCGCAGCGGAACGATCGCATTTAATTAAATTGTTCAAAAATTTCAATCTAATCCATAAACGTTGCTTTACATACGTATATATAACGTCTTCTCGCAGGTCAATTGTTTGTTTAATTAATGATGTAATAGATGAAACCGTTTTACATTTGAAATGCGGTTTTAGTTTTTGTAAAAATTGATTCCATTTTTTAAAACTAAATTAAAGAAATCCTCTGATGGTTGTGATAGTCCACCAAAAGATAAATCCTGAACAAGAGGCATTATTGTATAATTATGCTCATTTTTATTTTGGTGACTGAAACTTCCTAAATTTGGATATATGTTTTTTTTTTTTTTTTTTTTGGTATTTTCTCATACTCCATCCCACTAAATATTGTAATTCATCTAATTCATCATTTTTTAATTCTACATTTTCCTGAGATATCTCACATAAATCATCATTTACATTGCATGAATTTTCAGATATTCCTTGTTCTTTAGAACTAGACATATCTGAAACTTCTTGCAGTAAATCTGCTTCTTCAAATATTTCATTTATTAAATAATTTTCAGCTATCTGATCTCCTGTGTTTAATTTATTTTGTAATATTTCAGGTGATTTATCTAAAATTATCATTCTTGTTCTACTTCAAGTGGACTAGTGTGATCATATAAACCACCTCTAGTTCAATCTGAAAAAACAGATTTTCTAAAGAATCCTGATTTATTTTACATGTTAAGATATAATGGTATTTAGGAAATTTTGTACTAAGGTCGAAAAATAAATCTTTAATAGATTTAATAGCTATAAGCATTCCTTTTTGAAATGTTTGAAATGCTTGTTTAGATACACATCTTGTACTTTCAATTATTCTGTATTATCAAGTAAATTATTTTGTTCTGTTATGTTAATGCCATAAGCACATTTGGAGGGATAATCAGTTTTGTAATGAAAATTGGGTGTTGAACTATTCATAACATCAAGCCATGCATTAATCAATGATATAAATTCAGAAGCTGCTAAGGCATTTTCAGTTTTAATATATCTTTTAATAGCAATAGCTGTAGAATTATAAAATAATTCACAAGCTAACCTAACATTTTGTCGTTGAAATTTTTGACACGTAATATGCTTTTCTTTTAATTTATGGCACTTTTATTTCATTGGAATCTATTTGAAGTAACTGTTGTAATGAGTCCTTGTTTATTAATGATTGATCTAAAGTTAGAAAACCCGTATCTAAAAACCAATTTCCAATAAGTTTTAACAAATGAGGTGCATCTGGAAATAGTATATATTATTTCCATTAGATGGATGTATAAATTTAGTATTGAATATATTTATCCCTAATTCCTTCCATAATCCTATATTTTGTCCACTGCAGTCACTAACAACAACAATATATCCTGCATCAAAAAGTTTTGAAATAACTTTTATTTACTTTTTTCCATTTTAACATCAAAATCCATGTAAACTGGTTGTTTCCATGATGCAAATAGTCCTCTTGCCATCATTAAAACTTGATTATTGGGTCCAAAACTTTATCCCTCACTTTATCATTTTCATATACAGTATATGCTTTATCTGAAATATCAGTAAAATGTTAAAACAGAAAATTAAAATAATTATTGAATTATGTGGTTTCATCAATGAGTACAGTATATACAGTATTTACCTTCATCTCATCAAACTGAAGAACTAAGTTTTTTCTCTTCTGAAAGTTCAAAGTCTTTAATTTTCATGATGTTTATTATCATCATTTAATACGCCTTGACAAAGATTTAGTTTTGAAGTCCATCATTGAAGTGTCGAAACTGAAGGAAACGGGATATTCATTTGATTTCTTATAATATCTCAAAGTAAATGCCAAATTCATATCTTCTTTCTTCCATTTATTTTTCTTTTTTCTCTCCAGCAGATTATATATTTGTGTTTCTGGTACCTTTCAATATTGATATAACAAAATTTTTTTTATTTTTTTCATTCATTTTTTTTCAATTTTTTATGTTCTTTTCTGATGATGGCAGCTTTACTTTTCCAAAATTTCAGATTTCTTTGGATTGCTTGCATTCTTATCTCAATATGTTTAATCTTCATTTTTAAAATAGAATTTTCATGTTTTAATTTAAAATTAAGATCTGCTAAAGTTTTACAATCATTGCATTTGTTAAGAGATTCTTCTGGTTTATCCTGTTTATTTACATCTAAAAGTTTTTCTATCAGGTTTTTTTCTATTTCTTTTTAATAAACTATTATTTCTTTCATTTTCTATATTTCCTAAATTTACTGTCGGTAGTGACATTTTCTTTAGTTTAGGTCTTGCCAATAAACCAAAAAATTCAGCTTTTAAATTTCGCTCAAAATCATTTTCTGTTAATAAGAGCAAACATGATAAGAATCAGGATTGAATTTGTCTTTTCTTTTGCAATTATGAATCCATTTTCTTCTTATTATTGGATCTTTAGGAAATCTAAAATAACTAACTTTCCTGTTTAATAACTTTGTTTTACAATAGCTGTTATTACAAGTTGCAACAGCACATGTTGCTCCTGGCATCTAAAAATAATAATAATAAAATTTAGCCATTTTTTAAAAAAATTTTCCCAAATAAACCTAATCAAGATATAATATTCTGAAGTAGAAAAAGTAGTATTAACATTTCTTACATAAAAATTATTATACAAATAAATAACACTACAATAAATTTATACTATATATAAAACATTTTTATATTTTGCATTTCTATGTATTTTACGTAAATATGAATATTTTTAAAAAGTTATATTAATTAATAATAAACAATATTTTTTTTTTTACATCTCTGGTTATCTTAAAAGTGTTACCTTCCTGTTATGGACCAGCTTGTTATTTGTAGTTGTCAATTCATCGTGCAGATACTATTTTTATACACGCAGAAAACTATTCGTAGTATTTTAAAGTATTTTAGTAATAAATATATCTTATCCGTAATCATATTGTGTAATTTCTACAGGACGAAGTGTAAAGACTACAACAGAATATCAAACGGTTCTAGGAACACTTTTGTTACTTCCGTACAATTTTTATCTATATAATTATCAACATAATTATGTTTAATAATAGTAATAACGATCAGTGGCGTGCCATCATTGGAAGCGGTGGAAGCGCCGCTTCCACCTTCCAATGACCTTCCCTTGTATTTTCTAATATATAAATTCTCATATTTTAACGTACTTTGAATTAATTAAAATTAATTTTTTATTATAATTGCACTATGTATCTTATTAGAAATTTCTATACTACATGTGAAAAAACGATAAGATTGCTATTGTATATTCGAATATCAGTGGCGGAAGGAATGTCGAAACCGGGTCAGCTTCCAAGCAGCCGGATTATATGCATTGGCGCATGCGCTTTACAGAGCACCAACCTCACAGGGTTTAGCTAGTGAAAGCTACACACGTATAACGCTTCCAATTTTATATCCCGGACCGGTTCTGGGCTGTTAGCCGTCTGCCTGCTAGATATTCGGCCGCCATCGCCCGATTATGTGAATCATGAGTAGACTAGATTTATAACGTAACCCAACCGATAGGAGTTTACTGGCATGTTTTTATGATAGTTCTGTATAGTTGAAAGGAGTTAAAAAATCCATTAAAATATTTGATATATTTATTCTGCGTTTATTCTGCTCTCCCATCTTATATTACTTACGGATTTCAATGTTAAACCAGTGATATTACGATTTAGTATGTCCCATTGTAAGCGGATGCAGAAAAAACGTGTACAATTCTTGTACAGTGTTAAAAAATTAACTGTTACTTTGGCAGCATCATTTACAACTAAATTTAATGAATGAGACGCACGAGGTAGAAAAAAAGCTCTAAAATTTATTTTCCTTAAATTTACGATTTATTATTCCTTAAATTTTTATGACAACCGATACATATCATAAAAATTTGTCTTTCCACTGTTTTCCCAATACTACAGATATTCAAGTACAAAATAACTGGTTTCGACTTATTTCCACTTAAGAAGTAATTAAATAATTAAGAGATTAGGGAATTGGGGAAATAAATAAAACCCTGCTGAAAGAGCCAGAATGTTAAGATTAATCATATTCGTCATTGTAAACCGCGCTTTAGTTAGGCGCTATCCGCTCATTTTGTGTGTCCGACCGTCAAAGGACCGCTCGGGATCGAGTTCCATAATTTGAAACTTGACCTTCTCAGTTACATATATACAAAAGGTAAATTATTTACAAGCTAAGTCTTTGTCTATTGTCTGATAAATGTACACTTTCGTTTTGTCAATTGTTTACGATAGGAGGCGTCGTTTTGTGTAAGATCCAAGTTGGATGTATGTGAGTTAATAAATGTTCTTGTTACTTTCGTCTCGGCCTTTTTTTGATTCGTTCACGGTTATAAGAAATCACCACACAGAATTTTACTTACACAAAAGCTTAACCCAACCAATCTCTAGCCCAGTACAGTGGGGACTGATTTTTTCGTAATATTAGATAATAAAGACAGAAATTTTTCCAGTTCAATGTGAGTGACCGAAAAGTTGTAAATTTTGGAAATTTCCGTGAACTTGGTCCTAAAACGAATTAGTTAGAAAACGAACGACGGACAATCAGTTAAGTTTAACATATTTAGATTTTTACAGCTATGGTGAGAAACGTTTAAAATCTACAACAACGCTGTCGCGTCAGTTGAGATATACTAGTGATGCGATAAAAGAGGCATTTGACATTGACCGGTATCAGTACCACCCTTGGGATTTGGCATGCATGCATGCACTGCACACCTACCTGGACCGTCTCTGATTCCATCCATTAGCCACTCGTATCGAGCTATTTGACCAAGTGGATTGTTTTAAAATTTAAAAAGTAAAGAATATTTTATGTTATTTTTATGTACGTTTCTTTACAAAGCTACATTTAATTATAATTTTCTTTAAAAGTATATTAATACAATTGAACAATATATTGTACCAGGTATGTATATCCACCGCACATTTTATTTCTCCCAGTAAGTTTTTATACTTTTAATTTTAGCCCTTATATCGTGACTAGTGATTCAGAATGTAATTGTGATATTAAAAATACATTTAGAGAAGTCTACAGTTTTTACTGGCTTATCGAACAAATGAATACGAATGGACCCTAGACCATCACTGACGCGCAATTGCCCCTGGAAGTCGGCTTCTTACAGAAACACGGCTTCCCTGTCATCAAATGTCACGGCACGCCACTGATACATACTGATATTGGAAACATTAATATTAAAAACATTCTACATTTCCTAAAATCTACAGGTATTATTTATAAAGGGGTAATTTTTTCTAAGCAATATTTTGAAAATATTTATTTCCAATTAAACTTACATAAAATAATCAATCATATTAATGTATTTACGAATGAATTATTAAATTATTTAAAAAATAAATTTTGTTATCGTTTAGCGGCACTTCTATTCCCAAATTTCATCCATGTCTAAATGAATAAATTTTTTTGTAGTAACAGCATTTCTTTTAGAAGTAAAATTTTCGATTGTATCCGGTAAAATATCTGTATTTTGTCCTCTTAATTGACGATTTGATATGTTGTTCTTCGAAACCAAGTCTTTGTATTGATGTCGTGAATGTCTTTCTTTCTTCACGAAATCTTCTCCCTCGATTAATCTTTCGTTCGCTTTGTCTAAAATTGTGCAAAGATCTACTTTAGATTTTTCAATTTCTTTGCCAGTCAATCCATTTAAGATGTGATTTGTTTTAAAATCGCCTTTGTTTACACCACGATCCACAGACGATCTGTTGTATGCATCTCCACAATGATTTACTTGGTTTGAGTTCTTCAAACACTCTTTTTTCATTTGAAGAACCGATGTTTGGTTGGTGTATTCTATAGTATGAACCGTGTACAGTTCGTGCGCTCTATCGTTTAATGAAAACTCGACTTTCTGTGTTGTTATGTCCTGAAATGAATCGGGATCCTCGTTCGATTTCGGGAGAGCATGCGAGACTTTTTCAGACTGCAATCCGGAAGATTTTAGAAAATTATAAGTCTCATCTTCGTATGAATTAGTTCTGTTTACGTGTTTGGATAATTTGACGTCGGTGTCTAAATCGGTTTCTTCCTCTTTCTCAGACGAATCACTGGCGTAAGATACGGAGCTATATCTGGTTTCTACGCTACCGGAAACAGGAGTTTTAATTTTGACCATCGTCTGTACAGTTTCGGTTCCACTGGAGGAAGACGAATGGTTCTTATCCATTTTATTTTTCGGTGAAGTTGATTTTGAAGATAATAACGGAGTTGTTTCCTCGATATCATTGTCTCCCGGTATTTCATCCAGTGACAAAACAGTTTCTTTACGTGCTTCTTGCAAACTAACGTGACTAGCCGATTCGGATTTCTGTATCTCGTCCTCTTTACGCAGAGATGGATCGATATCGACGAAAACGGACTTTGGTGGCTGGGGTCCTTCGTATTTCTTTTGTTTAGATGGTGTTTCGCGACGTATCTTGGAGAAAATGTGCACGAGCGCAGTAGCGAGTAGAGATATAAACGATACTACAACGAAAGCAACCAATACTATGAAAATTGCTCGGCCTATTTTTTTCATTACGACCTTCGTTTTCTGCTCGGTAAACTTTCTGTTCACTTTAAAACCAGTTCTACTTTCTGGTAATTTATTTTCGTCGCCTTTCTGCCTGATTGGACCAATTGACATTCTGTTGAGACGAGTTTTAAAATGATTCTCCTCCGAAAACCGAGCATTGTTATCCAATTTTCCCATTTCTTCCATTCCTTTTTTTTGATTCGAGTTCTTTATTTGCATATTTTCGCTTAAAATACGATTCTTTGTACTTTTTATAATTTTCCACAAAAGCCTCGTCCTCATCAGTTGTGGAACCGAGGGACAGTAAGCTCTGTTTATTCTTGTGTTTGTTTTTCAGACGAATCGTAAAGTTTTGTCCCGTAGGAGCATTCGTTAAAATGACTAATGGAATAATTACCATTAATATATCGCGTACGTTCATTGTGTATGTTGGCGATTACAACTTTAAAGCGCTTCTAGAATTATTTACTTCCGTACGTATTGTTAGAAAACGTAAACAATGTTCGTATTATTGAAATCGCGAGAATAAAATCATTTACGGAATTGCGTGTCTATTGTTCGTTCTTTTATAGAATTTATATATGTGGATTTAAGCCTATTTGAAGTCTCTCGTGGTTCCGGACAAGAACAAGTGGAGTGACAAGATGCCGGCATGATCTGTTGAATTTTTGGTTAAATATTTCAAATAATGTTTTATACTTTGTTTTACATATTTACAATAAAAAACTACTACTTTTTTAACTTAGACATTTTAGAGTTTTCCTTTTTTGCTCTCTGAGAACAGAACTCCCTTTGTAATACGCAACTCCTACTACTTGACATTCGGACATTTGATTTGGTCTGTAAGGACTGTTTGTTTCAGTGGTGTCGTGAAAGCCTCTTAAACAAATCTGAAATTACCCCTAAAACTAACACATTTCATCTCAAAAAATGAAACAAGTTTCCCTAAATAGCTTTGCTCCATGCGCAATGCGTATCAAAAGAGTATTAGACTTTTGACAACCCAGAGGAACACAAATTTTTATTTCAAAGTGCAGGCACTTAACCCAACCAATCTCTAGCCCAGTACAGTGGGGACTGATTTCTTCGTAATATTAGATAATAAAGACAGAAATTTTTCCAGTTCAATGAGAGTGACTAAAAGTTGTAAATTTTCGTGGACACTGGTCCTAAATCGAATTAGTTAGAAAACAAATGACAGACAACCTACTTAGTATTAAGTTTAACACATTTAGATTTTTACAGCTATGGTGAGAAACGTTTAAAATCTACAACAACCCTGTCGCGTCAGTTGAGATATACTAGTGATCGACAAAAGAGGCATTTGACATTGACCGGTATCGGCACCCTTGGGATTTGGCATGCATGCACGCACTGCACACCTACCTGGGCCGTCTCCGATTCCATCTATTAGCCACTCCTATCGAGCTATTTGACCAAGTGGATTGTTTTAAAATTTAAAAAGTAAAGAATATTTTATGTTACTTTTACGTTTCTTTACAAAGCTACATTTAATTATAATTTTCTTTAAAAGTATATTAATACAATTGAACAATATATTGTACCAGGTATGTATATCCACCGCACATTTTATTTCTCCCAGTAAGTTTTTATACTTTTAATTTTAGCCCTTATATCGTGACTAGTGATTCAGAATGTAATTGTGATATTAAAAATACATTTAGAGAAGTCTACAGTTTTTACTGGCTTATCGCACAAATGAATACAAGTGGACCCTAGACCATCACTGACGCGCAATTAACTGATTGCCCCTGGAAGTCGGCTTCTTACAGAAACACAGCTTCCCTGTCATCAAATGTCACGGCACACCACTGATAACGATATACAGTAGAACATCGATTATCCGACTTAATTGGGGACTGGAGTCGGTCGGATAACCGAAAAGTATGAAAAAATACATTATTAGTATAGTGTACTAGGCCTGGTTTAAATACTAGCCTCCCTTTCATGGTCGAGCCAGTGCTGCCAGCTAAAACATGCAAAAATTTAACAAAAATAATATTAAAGTAGCCAAGACAACCAAATATTGTAGCGCCGCATCACTAGCGGACATTTGAGTTTGCGGACTAGAACGCGGTCGGTTAACCGATAAGTCAATTAATCGGGGTCGGATAATCGATGCTCTACTGTATTTCGAAAATTAAGAATCTAAAATCTCTCAACAAAGTAACAAAAGTAGTGAAATTCCAAAATTTTCTTCCCTCGGTACTGTTGTGAAGCGATCGCTCGACTACGGATGAGGTATATCCGGAATCTGGCAGGAAGTGTCTAAACTGGCTCTAAGAAGTAACCTTATATTCTACGACCTTGATTTTCTGGTCGTAGCTACAAATTACGAATGCTTTATTCGTAATTTCTATTAGTTAAAATGAAAATAAGTTAAATTTTTAGATTACTTATAGTTGAATGATCTTTTTTATGCGCAACGTCAGCCTTTTCGCCTGATCCGAAGAGTAAAATAGCACGTTTATCATTTGTTTATCGTACTGTCAACGTCGAGGAACTCATTATACATTAAATAAAATGGAATGTAGTGAGTGTAGTTTAACATTTAGGACTAATACTCGCTCAGGGGCTAGACCAGGGGTGGCCAACAGTTTTTGCCCCCGGGCCGAATTGGAAAGAAAAATTTTTTCACGGGCCGAACGAAATATTAAAATTAAATAATGTTAAATACAAATACGCTGAGCCGGGCGGCAGGTCGGGTTTGTTCGACCAGAAGTTCCTGACGCATGCACAATGTCATTTCACAATGCAAAGAAACGTACAAGAAAAAAAAATTTCTCGCCATGCCAGACCGCAGACCACTGGTTGAGAAACGCGGATCTATCTGACTCGTGGATGTACTTAGTGGAGGGTAGAGTGGGTCAGGACCTGTCCAAACTTTAGCACGAAGCTGTTGGACATATCTAAATTACATTTTATGATCTTATTTTAAACTCAGCGCCACTGGCGGGATGTTAGAATGTTAACAGATGGAACTTAAATATTTCATCAATCGATATCAATGCAAACGATAGCAGAGACAAATATCGAAAAGAGATTTGAGAGAGACTTCATTTTAGCTACTTTTTTCACTGAACCGAAAATAAATACACACACATTCTTTAAAATGCTATAAATTTATCAATAATTAAATGTAAAGTGGGGACGTTCATATCCCTCACATTCGACTTTTGAAAATATGAAGACCCCCAAAATTTTTTCTCAGGCACACCAATGATCAGCTGTCAAAATATTCTGTTCAATAACATTAATAAGCGACGAGTTTTGTCCACTGATGATAAACGAAATATAACCTAAAATAAAAATATTTTGGACAAAGCTTTTGAGAGCATTCTATTCGAAAAGCAAAATCTTTGAAACACTTGGTTTGAAATTTGAACACCCCCTTGTTGATTATTTGCATTATAAATAAATAATCTTATCAAAGTAAATTTATATAAAACTGAACAACTAAATTTATATACTATATAATTCTTATTTTCTGCAATCATGTTTTTTGTGTTGTTTTTTCATTTTATGTATTTTGAAATTTAACTATTTTTATATTCTTCTTTAACTGCACTAAATAATGTTAATTTCTGTTTGTTCTGGAACGTTATATTATAACGTTCCAGAACAAGCAGTCCGTTAAAGAAAGAATCATTTCGATTTGTTTTCCTGAAGAAGGCCTTTTAAAAAGACCGAAAACGTTTGGAATTAAAATTAGAAAGCTGTATTTTGTAAAGGTTGATAGAAGTCGAGACGAAAACATTAACTATTTTTATGTATTTAATTATTCCTTGTATTTTCATGTAGTCTGTAGTTTTGTATTTTATCATCCTTTTGTACTCCTTTTTTTTAACATGTGGCTTGTTAATTATAGGGGAGGCAAACTGCTATCTACTGTAGATATAATAAATAATAATAATTTCACTTAAACATAGTGTGCACTTTTAAAAATTTATTTTATACTTGTAAACTGTGTAAAGTATTAATTTTTATAGAATAGAATATATTAACAGTAAAATTAGTTTAAGAATATATTTTTGCAAGATAATATTAAACAACTTTTATAAGTTCATAAGGGGCAAAAGGGCCTAGGTAGGCCAAAAAGTGCCATTTGTGGGGGGAGTTCATTCCCCCCACAGATAGGTTTATGATAAATTTCTGTAGATCTGGATAAAAATGCCAGAAAAAATGAGTGTGAAAATTACGAAATCTTTCTTAACATTTTTCAAAACCACCGATGATGTGAAACGGAACAGATTTATTTTGTTGTGTCTGAATTGAATTTAGTCTCTAGTTATTTTTAATAAGCAGTCTTAATTATTTCATTAGCTGGTTAAAAAAAAAAAAAATTTAATTTATGCATTTCTGAATTTCGAAATTTGTCATAAATGATATTCAGACAGCATAAAGTTTTATTATTATGAACATTTTAATCGGATTGTAAGGAAAATTACTGAACATTCAACGGTCATTTCCATTATACGAATACATTGTCATTATTATATTTTTCTGTCATTATGGAAAAATTAAATATATATACGATTCTCTTTTACGAAATCACTTTCATTATAATTATCCCAGGGAGGTCCAGGAGCAGATCTTAAGGAAACTATTTATAATTAGTGAAATGAAAAACAATATAGTTTTCATTGCTTTAATTATTAATTATAATAAATTACACAAAAGACATAAATATGCAATAAAATTGAACACTAATAATGAAAAATATTATTAAAAAAAAACATTTTCTCTGTGTGGTCTGGCAAATTCCCACTGCATAAAAGTTCTGCTGGCCCTGATATGACCTATAGCAATATCTTACATAAAAATAATCATTCGCGATTGCATTGTTCTTGGATGATATAATGTATATAAACAGACAGACATAGTAAACTAAGAACTGTAGCTGGAACCTCCATATGAACAGTGAAATGAACTGAACTAAGAAATTTTAAACATTAAAAAATGAGAATTGAAAATGACTTCTACTTTGAATTTGGTACTCTGAACTTGTATCCAGAGTTCTAAATTATTAATTAAAAGGATGTTTGTAGCTAAACCTGATAGAAGAGGTTATCTGTCAGTGAAACTAGTCACTGATGACCTATTATGAACATCCTGTTTTTGAATTAAATTGGATTAATTATACAATATTAAAACTTCATTCTTTTAACTATAATTTTTGATAAAAAATAATTATATTTAATAATCATTTTTAAATCAAATATCATCAGTTGGTAAATTATCATCAGTCAAATATTTTAGTTTTACATAAGTTATATGTAAAACTGATTAATAAATTTAACACTTATATTCATGTAAGTAATGGATATTTTAAAACATTTTACCAAATTATTAAATTTAGACAAAAATAGATAGATAAAAATGTTTATAATCAGTATGGAATAGTTTGAATAATTTCTTGGTTCAAAATATTTTTTTTTGTAATTATTGTATTAGTCCAGGAGCCAATTGTATGTAGTTGTGTAACCCCTAATTGGGAAATCTAATGATATCTTTTTGAAAAAGTTAGCCAGTTATGTAGATGATTCTTTTATAGAATATCTAAAATATTTTAATATTAAATTTTTTCATAATTGTTAGATATAAAATGGAGAGAGAAAATATTAATGTTTAGATATAATTTTTGATTAATGTTATTAATCAAAAATTCTTCAGTTTTGGGTAAAAAATATATGACAGGATTTTAAAATTTTAAATAATTTGTTTTTTTTTAATTATAAAATCAAGTATATATCTTGTTTTCCTATTTAAAATCATAAAATTAATACTTTCTGAACAATCACTGTTTAAAATATGTTATTAAAACATTTAATATGACAAATAGAACATGTTTGTAGTTTAAAATTACACTAATCTAAGATTATGTTGATGCCAATTTACCGATTTTCAAAATATTTTATTTAAAAACACTTAATATCAATTTTGTAATTGAATATTATATATAAAAATTCTTCAATATAGTAGACTATTTGATAATTTATTCTTCATTGGAGTGGTTGAATATAAATGTAAAATTGAAATTACAAAAATTCCTATCAAATCTATTTGATTAAAGTTAATTCATATAATTTATAAACTAAGCTCAACTAAGAAGAACAAGGACAGAAAACTGAAGGCTCGAGCTCTGGTTCTGACTTGTGGCCCCTGTCCAGCCCCAATTGCAATCCCCTTGATTACTATATGTGGGGAGTGGTTGAGGCAAAAGGTAAATGCAAAGCATCATAATACCAAGGATGTCATGGCTTACATCACAGAAGCAATGACAAACATGGACAAAGAACAGGTCAAGTGCACCTGCAGCCATTTCAGGTCAAGACTGGAAAAGGTGAAAACTGACAGAGGCTACATAGAATAATTTCATTCTGTATGTTGTGTACTACTTTTGTACCAATTTTCATAAGAATATATTAATTTTTCCCTCTATTTTTAATTGTCGGCAAAGCCATCTTCAATATATCTTAAAAACTGGGTAATTGTAACTATACCATTCACCAAATAAACCATCACCAGTTCATAACTCAAAAACAGAAAAAATTTTAACGGCTCTTAAAAAACATTTTATTTTAAGAGCCGTTTGTTCAATATCGTTGATGCCTGACGATGTCTATTACACATAGACAAAGACATTCATAAAATTTTTTCTGTTTTCAAGTTATGAACTGGTGATGGCTTATTTGGTGAGTGGTATAGTTATTTTTAATTGTTTTTCATTATATAGCAACTTTTCCAGATTTACTTCGATGACCCTGTATTATTAAATAATTAAAATTTTTTTATAAAAAAGAAATCATAGGATATATTAAATTAAAATTTATTAAAACAACATCCTCCTGAAATCTAAATAAAAGTAAAATTTTACAATGTATTTTTCAAATTTAACATAGTACAATCTATTATCATTATGTAAACAATCAACATGTTAATTAAACTAATAATAATTTTAGTTCTATTATTATATTATTATTATTTAGATTTTCCATCTTGAATAAAATCTTTAGACATAGTTACACCAGCCTGTATACCACTGCAAATGGTTGTTGGTAATTGAGCTAATCCTGAGAAGCAATACTTTACACCTGTTTAAAAAAAAAACTTATTTCAAATAAATAATTGTTTAATTCTACAAAATAAATAAATAAGTGAGCAAATATGATAGTCACTAAGTATTTTCTTCTGTAACTAGGAATATTTTTTCATTAAGAGGAAATAAAAACTAACTAGAAGACAAAGTAACTTAAGTAGCCTACATAACATCTTTAATAAAAATCAAATTTTTTTTCACTTATTTATAGTAAAAACAAATAATAGATTTTAAGCTTATAAAAAAATAAAATGAAATAAAATGACAATTTTTTCAGATTTCTGATGTTAGTCTCACATTTTCATATATGTTTCTTTTTATTCAATGTTTTTTGTTATTAACTTTGAACAAACTTTTTATAAAAGCATAAAGCACTATTAATCTCAATTTTTGTATTTCCTATATTCTGCTGTATGTTATATTGTTATTCAAGTTTTCTTAGTTCATTAATTAGGTTTGCCAACTGTTCAGAATTTTATGAATTGTATGGAATTTCAGTTATTTTTTAAAAAATTGTTTGGAAATGTTCTGATAAATAAATGAGTTGTTTTTTTAATTTGTCCCTTTTTTCCTCATGAGAAATTGTCATTCCTAACTGTAATCCAAATTATTTTCATTTTTGCTTTGTTACTTTTGTCGGTTCTTTTTTCAATTTTCTCTCTTTTCACTGTGTCTTAAAAGACTTATTTTAATCGTAGCCATTGTTGGTTTAGCAAAACCCATATGGGAAGCTGCAGGATAGTGACAGATAGAACCTGACATATCTGGGAGAAACTTCCATAAAAAATTTCTGGGGTTGCTCACTTGGATTTGATCCAAGCTCTTCCAGTTGTAAGATTATGCCTTAACCACTTCAGCCATCTAGCTGTTTCACACCATCATAATCATCAAGGGAAGGAAAAAAATGTTCCCAAATTTGTTTGTATCAGAGATTTTCTTTCACTCATTACTTTTTACACATTGGTGTCTTTTCATACTGTTTGAAATACTAGCCATATGTACAATTCCCACTCAAAGGCATTAAGAGGACCTTTTTTCTAGGCCTTTTTAGTGCCCTGAGGGCAACCTAATCATTTATTATCATTTAGAATATTAACTTATGTGAAACACCCAAACTCTAGCAGTAATTTTAAATATTAGGACAAGAATAAACATTTTCGGAGATCTTATGCCTCTATCTTTAAGTTCTGAAGTCTCTCAAACGTAGAACATTTGTGAGGAATATATGATGATGCTCTTAGCAAATGTTCTTTAATTTCTAAAAATAGAAGATCACATGTTGGATTGTTTAAAATTTAGTACTTACATGTTAAAATTGGTCGGTTAGTGCTAATGATGTGTCTGTTCTTGTGCGATTTTTTGTATCTTGTACACTCAAACCTGTTTTTGTGCGGTCTTTTTTGTGCGATTTTTTATACGTGCAATGTGTTTTGTGCAATTATTTTTGTGCAGTATACCAATTTGATTGAAATTCATATATTGCACACAAAAAATCACACAAAACAAATCGCACAAATAAAAAATCACACAAAAATAGACCGCACAAAAACAGGTTTGAGTGTATAAGACTCTCTATGCCTGGGCCAATGAGTTGCTGTCTTTATAGTTGATGACTGTTTCCTCCCTTGCCGCCTTGTAAATTTCTATTTTTTCCAGGTGCCATATTTGCATTTTGTAACTTGAGTAGTGTAAAAGTTTGGCTTGATCCAAATGTGTATGTATGGTACATCTCTAAGGCTAGAATGGATGGATAAAGCATTGATGTTTTGTTGCTCTTTTATCGATGTTATGTGCTCATGAAGGCATTGATGCATAGGTCTTGTAGTGGCCCCTATATACTGTAACCACTTTCCTATTCTGTTATCCATTATCAGTACTGTGTATACTCCTGGAAGGTTGCATCTGTTGATAGTATCTTTGTTGTTGCAGAGTAGCCTATAGATCTTTGGGATTCTCTTGTATACCACCATTTTCAAGTTCTGAATCTTTTGAACCCTGGAGGCATAAGATTGCCAAAAATGTTCATTCTAGTCTTAATATTTTATGTTACTGCTGGAATTTGGGTGTTTTATGTAAGTTGATTATTTCTCCAGTTAAATAGTTGTTGTTTATAAACTTAGAATAATAATTTATTCTGAATGGTAATATTGACATTAAGATCCATATCAGTATTTAATTTATCAAAATTGATTATGTTATAAATAAATTGCATAATTAATGTTAATTTATAAACATTGATAAAATAAAACTCTCTTCCTGCCTTGTAAAAATTAAAAAGTACTATAAAAAAATTATATATATTATATAAATATACCTGAATTCCAATATTCTGCAGTTTTCTGACTGAATTCATTCTTTTTAAAAAGCTGAAATTATAAAATTTAATTTAGTAATTTATTATATAATTATAGATTAAATAAGGTGTGTTATAATAATAATAATAATAACAACAACAACAACAAGAACAACAACAACATCATCTCTATTTCAATGTGAAAGTATGGAAATTTTTAAATATTGGTATAGACAATAGTATTTTTAATAGGATAATATACATTAATGATAAATCTATAGTAATACAATTGATTATACTGAATATATACTGAAAAGTGCTCCAAATAGGCAACAGTATTATGATAACAAGGATCATTTAAATGGTCCATCTTATTTAACATATTGTGTGCTTGTAATCTAGATAATTACTAAATATTTTATCAGTTTTTTTCACTTATTAGCAAAATAATTGATGAACTCTCAGATGATTGAGAAGACTCAATACTCTTAAGAAAACACAGTGAGGATTAGTAGTTGAGTGAGGATTAGCTTTACAAAACTGAGCAATTCTCTACTACACACAAAAAATTATCAGGATCTAACACCAGTTGATTGTACTGTACATCTGATATCTTCTATAGTCACAAATGTGAAACTGAGGATTATGCAGGTAAAAGGATGGAGGTAGCAACATTCTATATTATTATAAGGAGAGAAAAAAGAAATTATAGTTTTGTGCATGTACAATAATTTAGATTTTGTGGTTGGTAAATTTTACATATCTGTTGATAAAGAGAATTGATGCTGATCAGGTTTAAAAGAATTAAGTGGACAAAGAACTAGCATAGTCAATTAGCCAATGTCAATGCTCAGGATGAAAAAAAGAAAAAAGACTCTTCATTCTGGATGTCCCTCAGTTTTCATTTGAGTTTTAGCCAATTAAATATTTGGGATAGTTCCAAAATGTCCATTGTCAATTGACATAATAAAGTTTGCACCACTTGGTCAAAGTATGGAAAAAAAATGTAATAAAAGTTTATGTATTCAAGTTTTTGATGTTAATAAAAGGTTTTAGTTCCACAGCCTTTTTTCCTCTTACAATTGTTTGAGAAGAATAATTTGCTAATACTGTGAGCTGTCGTGTTTTATAATCTGTTGTTTATAAAGAATGGCATCTGAAATTGAGAAGTTAAAAATTTTTTGTTGCAAAAGTTTAGTCTGGAATCTCACAATAAGCTGTCAGGTTTGTTGGTAGCATTTTGTTAAAAATAAAAATAATCATCATTTAGATGCATTCATAATAAAAATTTCTTAAACATTGGCTATTCCCTATACTGAAAATAAGTCTCAAGAGGATGCATTTCATAACTATGAAGGACATCAAATAGATGTGATTGCTGAACTCCTAAAATATTCCGAGAGAAGCCTTCCAATGTGTGTGTGTGCATGTGCATGTCTTCAACATGCACATGCACACACACATTTGCCCCACATTTGAAGGATCCTACTTTGAAGATGATTAATTATCCTACCATTACAGTACTATACAGTGAGACTACCATATCTGTGGTCTCAGCAGCCTTGGTTAACTTGGTTCTGTGTAAATATACAAGATAAAGAACAAGAGCTAGAATACATCAGATCTTTAGGGCACCAATTTGAATTTAAACTGAAAAATATTGAAGCATTGATCAAGACATGCACAATAAAAAGAAAGTAAAGCAAATACAAGATGCACTAGCAGAATACACAGTGATGGAGTATAAAGCTCCCCTTGCTAAAATGTACAAGGAAATAGGTTGAGTAACAGGAAAAAGAATAATCTTCAAAACAAATCCAATAGTTTACAGGTTACTCCAGAAGGACAAACAGCCCATTGACCCTCCCTCTTAGTGCCCACAGGGCAGAAAGAGTTAAAAAAAAAAAAAAAGCTCATTGACTCTATACATGTACAGTACCAGGGATTTACAAAATACCCCTAAGAAGACAGCACAGTAAAGCAAGACTTATGTTATAATAGAGCTACTAATAGATCACTAGCAGCAAGAATTAAAGAGTATAAAGACATCAGTAAAGCCAACCCTAACACAGCACTCACAGCATACGTGCTTGCTGATCCCATCTCCATTTCAGTGGCACAGAACCATGCTAAAATAATACAGAAAATACAGAAGAGGCAGATAAAACACTCCGAAGCTTGGAAAATTTTAAAGTAACTCAAAAGTGGCAAGCAATCAATTTAGAGACTACTACAATGAAATATCAAGAGCATTGAAAGCACTACTAATGGAGGGATATAAGATTTATTTATTTATTCATATTTATTAAGTTTAATTTTAGTTTTATACATATATTTATTTATAGTAAGCCAATACTATTTTGTAGTTTTTATTCTATTTATTTTATTTTACTGTAAATTTTTGATAGTTATTGTATTTTTATATGAACAACAGACATTTGGCATGTGCATTTGAATTTGTATAATTATATTCTAATATGTTAATTTTCAAATTGAGTTAATAAGTACTATGCTGACAGTATTGTTCTATACTTAGAATGTATTCATCTTCTTTGAAGGTCATTAATTTTAAAAACAACTGAAAACGTTAAAATATAATTAAAAGTATACTGCATTTAAAGGTATCAGTATGAAATTAGTAGCATTATTTAAGTGCAATTTTTTCAAAGCAGTGCATATCTTTTTGTTTTTTAGTATTACCTCAAGTTTATATGAATTAATTCCTGGTATCATTTCATAATAACTTTGCAGAACTTGTAATGCTTTTGCTGATGTTTTATTGTCTGACCATATTCCTTGATCTACTGTAACATAAACTGCTCCACTTGCAATTCCTAATTTCAGTATATTCCTAATTTTAAAAAAAAAAATGTTTTTTTCAATGATATCATTATAAAACTGTTTTTTAAAACTAACTATTTTAATTATTAAAGAAAATAAATTAATATTAAAATAATTAAATCAAAATAAATTTAAAAAATAATAATAAAGTAAACAATTTTGTAATGTACAAATAATTCTCAATAAAAAATAGTACAAAGTCAACATTATTTTTCATAAAATTAACATTAATATAAATCCAAAACATATTATATTACTTTCCTGAATATCAAACAGTTATAAAACTTGGCATTATTATAAATAAATAAATCCTGCTAATTTCAGGAAACCAACTTTTTATTAAAAAAGAATATTGCCAATCTCCTTGTCTACATGAATTTTAGATGCAGACACAAATGTATTATGGAATAAACATCCATTAGTTAAAGAATAGGATAATATACACTAATGATAATTTTACAGCAATTTTATATGTTTTAGGACAGCATTGTACTATTATTAATGTACAGATTCATATGAAATTGGGAAAGCTTGGGTATGGTTAATGAATTTCATCAATTTCTCTTCTTTCTGCAAGAAGTTAATAGCAAAATTTGCCTAATTATATTTGTACAAAATTTCTGTTTTAAATGTTTACAATTTAAGCCTCATCCATCAGTTAATGTTCAATTCTGAGGATGACTGCCCAGACAGATTAAAACATTTGATTAATAAAATTTGTCTTAGAAGAAACTTAAATTATCATCATTATTCATCAGTTTAACAGATTTCTATGATCTATTTTACTTTAATTGTATTTTATTTAATTTATATTATTTATTTTAATTCAGAGTTATTTATTTTATTGTGTTTCACTTCACACTTATTTACATATTCTATTGTATTTGTTTCAAATCCAAAACTAACTATTCAGAATATTAATTTTGAATTTGTTCCAATTCTGTTATACTATTTTATAAACTGTTAATTCTAAGTATTTAATCTGAGGATTGTCAACTTTTGACTAAAGATGTTTCTTTTTATTAAGTTGGCTGCCTGAAATTAGCAGAATTTATTTATTTCTTAAATATGTATGTAAACACAAATCAATACATTCCTTTCCAGCAGAACAATTTATTTCACAAACGTTTTTGGCTTTCTTGATAAGTATTTCTTCAGATTACAACCATAACAAAAAGACTGTCATTACAACACAAAATGAAAATGGAACATTTTCAAATTGAACAAATAAAATTCAACAGAAAAAATTGATTTCAAACATATTTGAAAATTGAACACACTTCAAAAAGAATATCTCTAATTTAAATATTCAAATAATATTCAGGTATACAAATGTGCCGAAGGATTATGTAAGAATAAATATACACATATGAGAAAGGTCAAAAAAATTTTGTATTTACAATTTTCCTCGTGATTCTATTAGATGTACTAATACAGTAGAATATGCATTTACTGTAACTTTGAATATTATCAGAATTACATGTCCAAAAACCTATAGATTAAAATAGACTGATTACAATAAGCAAAGATTTTATGAATTTCAGTTATAATTATCATCTGTATGTAAATAGGCATTTAAGCTAACTTATCACACCACCAATCTCAATAAATGGCAACACAATCCTTATCATTCTTAATATGTGCCTCAAACAGTTTGCTCACAATACAGTATTTTAAATTGCTGGTATTTCTTACTTTAGTTAATGTAATAAGCAATGCATCTTTAACAATGAATTAGTTCGGAGAAATGCTGAAGTTTTTGACCCAGTTAATGGACTATCCTTAGCATAGACAGATAAAATGGAATTCCAATTTATCTACTTATAATTTATTTGATTATTGATTACAACTTATACTATATTTTTTTTTTAGGATTGTAAAATATATGTCAAAATGTAGATTTGAATATAAAGAGTAATATATGGGAACTGAAATTTAATAATATTGGGTTGTTCGGAAAGTTCGTAGCGATTTTTGATAGCCGACAGTTGAGACACCGATTGACGCAAAAATGATTAGAATTGTACAAACCAATGAATATTACGATAAATGACCTTGAGACGCGTTCGTTACAAAAAAAACCGTTAAGATTATTCAAATAGCGTTTAATTTGGCTCATTGCAAAAATGGATGCAAACAATGTGCATTATCGACACTTGTTTCTTTTCTTTTTTCGTAAACGCAAAAATGCTGTACAAACAGCAAAAAAGATATGTGATGTTTATGGTGGGAGTGCTGTATCAGAATCAACTGTTCGAAAGTGGTTTGCAAAATTTAAAACGGGTAATTTCAGCCTTGAAGATGCTCCTCGCTCAGGAAGACCTCCTGTTATTGAAGAGGACCAAATCAAAGCATTATTGGATGAAAACCCTCATTACACAACTCGAGAGATTGCAGACATAGTGAAGTCATCAAACAGTACTGTATTTCAACATCTAAAGAAGCTCGGATACGTGAATCGTTATGACATTTGGATACCTCACGACTTAACGGAAAAAAACTTACTGGATTGCATCTCCATTTGTGATTCTCTTGAAAGACGAAATGAAAATGACCCTTTTCTGAAACGTTTAGTGACAGGTGATGAAAAGTGGATCATTTATGACAACATCAGCCGAAAACGATTGTGGGGTAAGAAAAATGAATCACCATTAAAAACTCCAAAGGCCGGTCTTCATGCAAAGAAGGTCATGCTCACTGTCTGGTGAGATTGGAAAGGAATCCTGTACTACGAGCTGCTTCCACAGAATCAAACAATTGATTCTGATAAGTATTGTTCCCAATTGGATAAGCTGAACATGGCAATTAAAGAAAAACGTCCGGAACTGGCCAATAGAAAAGGCATTGTGTTTCACCAAGATAATGCCAGACCTCACACGTCTTTACGAACACGCCAAAAATTATTGGAACTAGGCTGGGATGTTTTACCCCACCCCCCTTACTCACCCGACTTTGACCCGTCGGACTACCATTTGTTCCGTTCTCTACAAAATTCCCTTCATGATAAAAACTTTGATACTTTGGAAGCTTGCAAAAACCACATGGATCAGTTTTTCACGGAAAAAACTGGAAAGTTCTACGAAGAGGGTATCATGAAGCTGCCCCATAGATGGCAACACGTCATTAAAAACAATGGCGCATACATAATGGAATAAAAGTATATTTTTAGTATTAAAACAATTTCTTTTATTTCTCTTAAAAATCGCTACGAACTTTCCGAACAACCCAATACATGATTTTGAATAAGCCTAGCTTCAGTTTTATTGATGAGACTATGTCTCGTCTCTATAAAATCATGATGCTGTCAACAGTTGCACACCTTAGTGGTATGGAGTACACATCAGGAGTTACAATTTGGCACAGAGTATTTGGTGCCCAAATCATGCACACATAAAATAAACCAGACTTGTAAGCAGTCAGGGGACCAAGAACCAGATAAAAAGAAAATACAAAATGCTGAGACTGCGTGAGTGTGAGATTTGTGCATGTGTTGCTCACACTCTCCGAGACAAAGTCTCGTCCCAAAAATGGATTCACCATTTTACTTATTTCTAAATATTACATATTCTGTAAAATTTTCAGTTCTTTAATTAAGCTATATTTCATGCTTTAAATGTTTATTATTATTGATCTGAATTCCTTGAAATAAAATTCTTAACATATCATATTGACTGATATTCAATGCCAATTCAATATTTAAGGATTATGTTAAGAAAATGTTTCTTTCATATTAAAAAATTTTCAACATTGTTTTAATAATATCGTTATTCTCAAATTATCCTAAATATATTTGGCTGCTCTTCTAATCAGTTCTGTAAAATTATTTTAAAAAATTAAAAACTAAACAATTTAATCATTTTGATTTTGTAAACATTTTTATTTGTTAAAAAGTAACTTCACTAAAAATACAAATTCTATGCTGTTAAACATATAATTAATTGATTTATACATTATATAAATCAAATTTAAAATTTATTATTTTTTTAGTTTTTTAAATTTAAATATCATCAGATATTAATTTATCAAAAACAATAAATATAATAAACTTAAGAAGCATTCAAATTATAATATTGGATTTTTAACATATCAATTAACTGATAAAATTCAAACATATTTTGCAAACAAAGTAAAACTTTTAAATTATTGAAAATTTATAAACAACAATATTAATTCATTTTGTTGATTTCAATTTTTTCTTGAAATACGATTCAGCATAGTGACCTCCAATTCCTTGAGAATGTTGGCCGATATAATTATTTTCTGGACTACATTCTGGCGATGGAAGTAATTTTAACTTCCGTTTACATCCACCTTGAACTGCTGTACCTGGAGACTTGTATGCATTATTATTAATTATAGTAGTAGGAATGTTTGAGATAGACAAAACTGGATAATTAATTCTCTTCTGAAATGGAAAAGATTCTTGCAGATTTACTGAATTATTTGGTGACAATGGTTTGCAAGTATTAAAGAAACCAGCAGAACCATTATAATTTTCTTTTGATACATTAAAATTGTTTAATCTGTATCTTTCTTGTTTAAATATTAAACTATTATTTTTGTTATAATTCATATCAGTATTTAGGAGTCTGTTCTGATTATAAAATGTACTTTTACCCAATACCTTATTCAAGTAATCATAATTTACGTTATCAAGTTGGAAAAGATTCAATGGTGTTTGTGGTAATGAATAGGTTTCCACAGTTTTATATGGAGCACACAAATTATTCAATTTTGCAGTTGTCTGTGGTTGAAGGAAAACTGGCTGTAAAATTTGTAATGGTTTTAAATTATTTTGATTGATTTGGTTTCTTTGGAAAATTCTTTGATACAGATTACAAGATTCTTGTGATTTTATCTGTGGAAAAGTTGATACAGAAAATACAGGCATTGATAATAAAGGACTGAAAACTTTCTTCTTCTTTATATCAGCTATAAGCTTATCATGCAGTTTAATAGCAGGGATGGCTGGGCTAGCTAAAGATATTCTTATAACTTTGTTTTTCAATTCATAATTTTTCAATTTAAAACTAGTTATTTCTGCTTCTTTTGAGATATTATATTCTATTAATCCAAAACCAACAGCTTGCCCATTAATAAATGCTAGTTGACAATATAATGGGTTTGCTTCACAACTAAAGATCTTTCTGAAATCACCCAAATTACAGTAATTTAATGGAAGATTATCCACATATAGGCATTTTGAATACAGATCACTATATTTTAATATTCTGTGATCAAGCCAATCACAATGCAGTATTCCACTTTTAATTTCTTTACCATGTATGAGATTACGAGCTTGACATGCTACAGCTCTGCTACAATACTGGACCAAGCCATAACCTTTATTCTCATCACTTTTATGATCGTATATCAAAAAATAATTGGTAACTGGGCCAAATTTGTTGACCAATTCACTAAACTGACAATCTGTAAATGTTGATGGTAAATTTGATATGCACAAAAAATCATCCTTTGTTGAATATTTAACATGAATACTTCGGTCTTTCACTTTTGCAGGAATTTCGTGATTACATAAAAGAGGATCAAAACTTTCCGGTTCACACAAAATTATTGTTGCTATCTGTGAAATCCGATTAATTTCGATACTTTTTATAGAAAGAAAAGAAAGAGCAGTTTTCAAATCATTTTCCTCGATTTCAGATACTACATTTGTAACTTTAATCGTTCTTCCTTCGTGGAATTTTTTAATGGAGCTCCTCCAATTCTCACGGAACTTTCCTTGCACAGAGTGTTTTTTATCTTCCATTTCCATTCAATAAGTCTCAAGATCAAATCAATTCGAACAATCAAGAAATCCTTAAAATCGTACACTTTTTCGAATTAACCGCCCACCATACACAGGGATGACATCACATTACCCATGATTCCATAAAGTAACCATAAACATGGTTATTACCAGCTGTAAGAATTTTACCTAGCTCACGAAGATTCGTAATTTATACGTTTTCTTTTAGTAATAAATACTTAAAAATCATGGTATAATAAGTTTGTTTAATTCTGAAAATGTTTTAAAAAATTGTCGCAAATTATTCCTGTAATAAAGTAAAATTCCTAAATTTCTGTAAATACGGTTGTTAAACATCGTTTTTATACGTTTATTAGCACACCCGAATATTTGTAGATAAATTATAAACAATATCTTACTTGATAATTTTCATTTCCTATAAATTCTTTCATAGGACAGACTTGCACTCACTTATGTCTTCGTTAATAGAAATCAGATGGCGCTTGCAGAATAAGTTTGAGTTTATGTCCTAAATACAATATTGTACTAATTTAACGTAAAATGTTTCTTTAGGACATATTCCTGTAGATATATGCTATTATTCTTATAGTTCACAAATATTTTTCAATTGAAAATGTAAAATAAAAAACAAAAATGGTTTTAAAAATTTTCTGATTTTAATTGGCGTATTTGATAAGGAATGTTTAATTTGCTATGTCATTATTCCTTATTTATTTATTATTTACTCATTTTTAAATTGTAACTTATTCCTTCAGACGTTAAGGTCCAGGCCCGCAAGCGGCCAAGCTATTTCATTCTCTGAACACTGGGAGTTCGATCGTGGGTTCGCGCCTCTCCAGGACGAGCTGGCCACGTGGAGTTTTCCGGGTTTTCTCCACGTCTGTAACGCTCGAATTGGGGCCAGTTACCCTTCAAATGACCTCCCGGAAAGTATTTCCCCCTAGGTAGATCGCCTAAGTGTTGAGTTGCCGTAACTTAACTAAACCAGCAAACAAATATTAAGATCCGGTGCATACATCTGGTTTTTACAAGTACGGTGTCGGTGTCGCTGGAACGTTGGAACGCAGACGCAAAAATAAATACACACTATATTGCGAAATGACACAGAAAGCATTCTGCCGTCATCAGAGATAGATGTATATCGAAGAAAACGTGTAATTTTCGCTTATCTTGTATACAAAATATATATTTTGAAAGAGATAAAAGAGATGAGTTTGGATACATCCATTTATTGATTCTTTTATTAACTTTTAAAGTTATATATGCCTTAATACCGTGAATATACATAATAAAGTTTTTTAATATAAACTGTTTTTTTTCAATTATTGTTTTAGTGTAAAATAATTTTACATAAAAATCTATAATTTTGACACTTGGTGTAACATAACTACACGTTGGTTTGCGGCAAATCATCGGATGTTTGCAGCCATCAACGTACAACAAGATACTAAAAGGCCGGAGTTGCGTTTAAAGCGTCGTCGGGATCTACAGCACATATTGTACGCAAGATGGACGTGCGGCGACGTAACCTCGCTGGAGGTATGTGTGCAGAACCCCATCCAGCTTATAGTATTGTTTAAAAACGTTCGACCCGGCCTAAAAATGACAATTTTCTCACGTCATGGAATCGAATAAGTCCACTATAGAGACGATTGGATATGAGGAATCTAGAACGCTTAACAGCCCTGACAAGAGAAGAAGACGTTGCAGTAGCAATGGTGCTCGGGAGCTTGTTTTTTAAATCTAACTTTCTCTCCGTTTCATTTACATAATTTTTCATACATGAATAATCAAATTTATATATTATAATATATACAAAATTATATATTATAACTTTATCTCGTTATAATATATTAGATTTATTATTAATATTTATATTATTACAATTTAATTTTGTTTGCAATGAATTATTAAATTCCGGGACTATTCTTATGTTATAAAATTGAAACTTTAAATTTTCAAAAACTCCATTTTGGCAAACAATTTTATAAATTTTATTTCGATTATTAGTACTTTGGTTCGACGTTAAATTTCTATTTTTGATTTCAATTAAGTTGAAAAATTTAATCAGACCCGTTTCCATTAGATCTATCGAAGGCTCTTTGACTTTTTTCTCCTCAACAGGACAATGTCTCATTATTCATATAGCCTAGAAATAATTTCTGAAATAAGTTCGTAAGACATTGACAGAGTCCCACGTGAAACATCGTTACGTGGATAGATCTCACGTTCCTTCCCTAAGAAGCTTCGACCACAGATTTGTTTGGATAATCATCCAGACAAGAAGGAATTCTCAGCTATGGCCGCTAGAATAGAGAATTCATCTATTGCAAATGACGAATGGGATTCCAGAAATATTAGCCACAAGCAACAATTACAACATTTTGAAAGACTTCGTTTGCTCTCAGGACGAAGAACCTATGCTCCGAATGAATAAATATAGTTTTGTTTATTCCTTGCAACAACATGCCAGGCCCGATTTCTCATCACCCGGTCGTACTCATTGTGTGCCTGGCCAACCCACGATAAGTATGAAAAAAAGACATTCTTGGTGCGCACGGGTGGAAAGAGCCAAAAAAATTTATATATACAGTAGAAATATTTCTGACATAATAATTTGAAAAACATACATTTGTATATTTTTTATCTTGAAATGTTTTATTTATTAATAAAGAATATTTTAAGTACTGACAATTAGTGTTATCTGAACACATTATATACTAGTATGTATAAAAATACCTTGGCATAATTTGTAAGCAAAGCAAGGTTAACACGATTACTGGAATATCCTGTTAACCTTGTTTTGAAAGTAAGTCATGTAAAATTTGAAATATCAATCGGTCTGTCTATTAAATTAAGTGGTCATTTTACCTTTCAGAAACTTAATAAAATTCTTGTTTATATAAAGAATATATTTACACCTTTTAAATAATTTGAAATTAATAAAACAATACATTTTATTTATAAAATAGAGTAATTATTTTTTAAAGATAATATTATTAAATACTACTCTTTTAAAAATAATTATACAAAATATAGAAAATATAAAAAATGCATGTTATTATTTAATAATAATAGATACTGTATTTTCTTATACACGATATATTAATGAATTATCTGATTTTACAATAACGTACTGCAGCAAGATTAACTGTTTATGCAACATTAGCTGAGGAACCCGGCTTCGCTCGGGATGATGATATATTAAGCAAAGATAATATACAAGGTGCGTCTGCAGAAAATTTTCCAGGGGGAAAAGCTTGGTGATGAATAATTACATCAATAAATTTTTATTTAATTTTTTGGGGGTTTTTCACAAGTAGATTATAGAATGCAGTCATGGTCGAGGGTGTAAGGTTACATATCTCAATCATTTTTAAGATTATAATTTGTGGAATTTTTTACTTGATTCCACAGAAGGACAAGTGCCCTGTTTGCTGCTCTCTGATCAATTATATTCCTGTCAGAGCGGCACATAGCCTAATAGAACAAAAAGAGGCAGCTATTCAGATTGTACGGCCTTATATCGTTTCAAAACAAATCTAAATCAAAACATTAATAGTAGGCCTAGTAAAGTGCAAAACTTAACTCATTATCATAAATTATATATTTTCGTCATTTAAAAAATAATTCGTATTTGCTACACAGAAATTTATAACTGAATTCTGAACTTTTTCAAATATATTTATTATTGATCATTCATAATTCCAGTACAATTTATGAAAGCCGTACGAGTAATGAATATATGATGTATGAAATCCGTCTATTTGATATTTGCATAATAACAGCCGGATACAATTTTGCAATTTTTATAAAGAATTTTTAATTTAGTTATTTTTTGCTATTGCAATTATCTGGTATTTATAATAATAATAATAAATTGTAAAACTCGTGTTGAATTTCTAATAATCCATTCCAATAATTATGCATTTGTCAGGTGTAACAAACTATCACCACCATCTTTTAACGACGACAACATTTTTAAATCTATGCGAAATAATCAAATATGCCATTTTCAAGTTATATTAGACAATAACAATTGAAAGAATTGTCTTCTAAATTTAACTGAGCAGAGGAATATATCTAAATATATAAAAACTAGTAAAACATTTAATAATTTGAAGATTGCCAACATAATAGCGAGGTTGCGGCCAA
This sequence comes from Centruroides vittatus, assembly GCF_030686945.1. Lineage (NCBI taxonomy): Eukaryota > Metazoa > Arthropoda > Arachnida > Scorpiones > Buthidae > Centruroides > Centruroides vittatus. The sequence goes on along the minus strand of NW_027122708.1, from coordinate 7,899,755 downwards.
AGTTTTCAGCGCGAAAAGTGAACGTTGGACGTTCAGTCCAACGTTCACTTTTCGCGCTGAAAACTTTGGCCGCAACCTCGCTATTTTTTGATATACACTCACTGCCATAAAAATTAACTCACCAAGGAGAAGGAGTTGTAGGAATCGAACGAAATTGTGCATGTACGAGTGTAACAGTGATATAAGTAGACCAAATGATTACAAAGTGAAAGCAAAAGGATCATTTATTGCAGGAAAAACTATGAAAGGAGGTTCTAGTATCCTATTGGACGGGGGCGAATTCTCTGGGCTTGCTTAGTATGCGCCGCATGCTTAAGAGAAAGTTTTGACTGTCAATATACTTTTTATATGAGAACAAATATGCCAATAATAATTTATTCTAACATGTAAACTTTTATCATTTGTGTTTACTTTTACATTGGCAGCTAGCGGCTAGCCGTTTTACGTAAGTGCCATGCTTGCGGGAACTGGATCGCTTGCTCGTGTGGAAGTTTGCCGCAGCAAACAAGTGCGCGCGCATGACGTCATTAGAAGCGTTTAACACGGCCAGATTGTATCGAAAGCTTGCGGTATCCAGTCAGCATATATGTATTGTGTAGAGGGGCGGATCTACATAGAGATTAATAGGGCTTAAGCCCTGGGTCCCCAGTGTCAAGATGCCTACAAAATTTGAATTATCATCATAATTTTTAATACTTTTTCATTATAATATATTTCATATATTTCATGTGTAGATATAATGGGCGTTATAATAGTCCATACTTTTTTATTCACATCAAATAACGTTTCTGCCTATTGTTTAGTGCTAGAGTAGGCCTATTATTCTTTTAACTTTTAGCATGCCCAAAAATTTTGGTCAAGATTCGCCCCTGCTATTGGGCCACCTCTAGAGTGAATACACTATGTGATACTAGCGAGCATGGAGGCATACAGGTGGCGAACATGGAGGCATATGGTGTCCTGCCGGCATCTCAGTCCACAGTTGCTACAAGCGGTCCTCTAGTTCTGCCAAATTCCTAGGCGGTCCAATTTGGCTTCCTAGGTGATTTCAGACATGTTCGATCGGTGACAGGTCAGGGGTCCGGGCAGGCCAGGGAAGTGTGGCAATGTGCCGGAGGCAGTCCTGTGACATTCTTGTTGTGTGGTCGAGCATTGTCCTATTGGAAAATGGCTCTTGGGAGCCCTGCCATGAGAAGCAACACATATGGCTGCAGGATGTCACTAACATACCTCTGGGCTGTCATGGTCTCTTGGATCACTACTAGAGGTGACCGGCTGTTCTATGTAATGGCACCCCAAACCATCACACCAGCTGTGGGAGCGGTGTGCCACTCAAAAGCGTAGGCAAGATTGAGGTGTTCACGAAATCTCCAGGCATGAACACGGCAGTGCCCAAACTGAATCTGAATTCGTCACTGTAGATGACCCGCTTCCATTCTATTGTGGTCCAATCCCATCGGGAATGACATCACTCCGAATGGAGGCAACAGTGGATGGTGTCAATTGCAGCACACGTAATGGCTGCCGCGACACCAAATGTTCCTCATCCAGGCACCCCGAAGTGGTAGATAGACAGACACACAGAGGCTTTAATGATGGCACTGTGTCCAGATGGCAGACAATGATACGACCATCTATTGGGTTGTTCGGAAAGTAATTTGATTTTTTTATTACAAGAGGAATTAGATGTATTTTTACCAGCCAATTTTATTTTAAACCACATTTTCATTATATACTTCTACAGCTGACATTTTAAGGCATTAATTGTAAAAAATTTTGTTTGATTCTGTACAATAGTTTTTTTTCGGTGTTCAATCAAATTTGGAAAATCGAAAGTATCATTTTCGGCATATTTTGCTTTTTTATAACTAAAAAACCAAAATGCTGTTCAAACAAGAAAAAAATTGTGGTACATGTTTGGAGAAGATATGTTGAGAGAAAGACAGTGCCAAAACTGGTTTACAAAATTGCGTTCTGGCAATTTTAATATCGAAGATACACCACATTCTGGATGGTCATTTGAAGCCAATGAAAACAAAATAAAGGTACTGATTGAAGCAACACTACGTGAAATCACTAAGAGATTAAATCTGTTAAATTGAACCGTTTATTATTACTTGAAACGAATTGGTTTCGTTTCAAAACTCGATATATTGGTTCCACATGTTATAAATAATGAGAGATGCTCTCTATGGTGGGATTTTAAAGAAATTTGTTTTTGACTTTTACCAGACAATTTAACAATTGATTCGAAAGTGTACTGCCATCGAGTGAACAAATTGAGTAATATCATCAAACAGAAAAGGCCAGAATGGATCAACAAACAAAGTGTAGTGTTTTGCCATGATAATGCCAAATTTCACACAAGTTTGGTAACTCGTCAGAAACTGTTATAGCTTAGATGGGATGTGTTATCACACCAATCATATTTGTCAGATCAGGCACACTCAGATTATTACTTGTTCCGGTCTATACAAATTTTTTTTAACTGTAAGACATTTACTTGAAATGACAATGTCAAAAATCACTTGGATCAGTTTTTTGTAAACAACGATCAAAATTTTTATGAATGTGAAATCATGCTACTACCAGAAACAATGACAACAGGTATTTGACCAAAATGGTCAATATATAATTCAATAAAATATTTATTTATTATAAGAATATTACGTTTATTTTTCTACGGAAAAAAACGAAATTACTTTCCGAACAACCCAATATATGCACGCTTGTCAGAGGACAGGCGGTTCTCTCAGCAAGTGGCCTGCCAAGGGCATCCTGTGCTTGGGCGTCGTGTGTGCGAGCTCTCTCTCGTCTACTAGTTCCAACACCTCCTCAGAGTGTTGTCAGAATGGCCTAGATGGCGGGCTATTCAGCGAGATGACCATCCGGCTTATCTCAAACCGATGATCCTTCCCCTCTCAAACTCTGTTAGTTGTTTACGTGGTCTTTGATTGCGAGAAAAGGCATCTCTAGTGATACAGAGTCATTCTGCAGCAGGTAAACTACAGACAGGATGCCTTTGTGCGCTTTTTTTATAGGCCAAGGGGAACTCAGTTTAACGTCCTCTGTTGGCATTACGCAATGAGCCATCACTCTATAACTCTAATCATTTCCATATTTGCACAAGACTTATCTGCATGCCAAGTTTCACAGCGATACGACAACTCCTTTTTGATGCGCTAATTTTTATGGCAATGAGTGTATATTCTCTAAAATTTCTCAAAAACCAGAGTCACTAAAATAAAAATTGCATATCTTTCAAAATAAACTTGTCAGAGAACATTTCTGATTCGAAAATAAAATTCTCAAATTTGGTGGAAGTTATCAATTTTTAAAAATTTTTTTAGTCTTATGGATACTGAGGGGACATTTTTTTTAACATGTCAAAGGAGTAGGCTGACACTTCAAAGGTGTCAGCCTACTCCTTTAACATGATTAAAATGATACAAATTGACAATCTAATTTTACAATAAACATATTTGACTAAAAAAAAATTATCATAATAAAAAATTCGATTTCTTCATTCGTCGAAGAAATTGTAAACAATTATTATATGCGAACTCTTGCCACTTTCTATTTCTGCTTTGCTTTTGAGTAAATGTTTTAATTGTACAGCATGACAAAAACAGTATGTTCTTACAAATCCACTTATACCAGAAGCTACTTTTTTTTAATTTCATTAATATATTTCGACAAAACTTTAAAAAAGATTTTATAAACATTAAAAAGAGCGCCAAAATTTTCTGAAAAAAATAAGAAAAAAACATAGATTTTAAGTTTTTAAATCTTCACTTTATGATTATTTGCATTCTTAGATGTTTCATAGCTATTTTCCAACTGATACGTGACTTCTGCAGCTTCAATTCCAAAAGGTTCACGACCTCGTCATGCTTAGACATTGTTATTTCAGTTAGAATTGCATAATTTTTTAAGTCTAAAAATAATAATTGTAATTTTATGCATTATAAATATCTTTAATAAAATTTTAAATATGGTAAAATAAAATGAATACTTTTTATAAGCACGAAATGATATGTCATGACACATTTTTTCATGGATTTATCTTGTTTTAACAAGTTGCTAATTCTTTGTGTTTTTATCAATAAAATAGAAAGTTTTCGACATAATTATTTAATAATATTAGTTAAACAGCTTTGTTATTTAAAAGTTTTGGAACAATAAACAATTGTCCATATGTTACAATTGTTTACTGGATACTTAATAAAATTTTATATGAAATATTAGGATAATATTTTTCTATAATTGTATATATCAATATATATTCAGCATGCTGATGCTGTAATTAACGTACTGAAAAAATTGAATAAAAATATTTATGTTTAGTTTTTCCAATAAACTAAATTATATCAAATTTATATCAACAATTTAAGCGTTGTAGAATTATTTAGAATCATAGTAAGTAACAAAGAATGCTTTTACCAAAAGAAATTCCTCACTGATTAAAATCACCATTCATTTATATTATAGATATAATTTTTTACTTCCTTGAATTAATTCTGTTAGAAAAGTATGGTGAGAATTGTTATATAATTGGTTAAGCGTGATAGATTAAGGGAAAATTCTCTAGTCAATGTCGAGATAAACGTCAGTCTCCTATTGTTCTTATTCCTGAGTGATAATATAATGATATTATTTGATCGTTTTCTGTTTGATTATACGGGAAAATTACTGATAATGGGAATATAATCTTAAAATATTATATCGAGATATCGTATATCTATAATATACAATACACACAATGTATATATTTATATAAAATTCATTATATTTTAAAAATTTATTTAGCTGCCGCTATTACTTATACATATTGTGTATACTGCAGTATGTTCGTGAAAGTCTAAGCCAGTATTTCCAAATAATGGGAAACAGACCAGCTAAAGTCATTAAAAGAAAAATTGTAAAGTATTTGAAAAAGGTGCAAAATTGGGCTAGTAGTCATAAAATATAAAACTAATCTATCAAGTTATGAATTTAATATATATTTTTAAAGTGAGTTGCAGAACAAGGCTTAATGGAACAATAGGCTTATTCACAATTACACAACTACTGGAGTAGAAAAATTTAGGAAGCTAGGAGAAATTTATTTATAGTATATATAGAGTAAGAAAAGGCTTAAGATTTTTGGATAATTAATATTGATTATTTTTAAGACAAAAGGTATGAGAAGAAATACATTAATTTAGTTAAGAATAGCTTACTTATAAAGATGATAGAACAAGTGCTAGAAAAAGATAAAATGCTACAAATAAGTTATTTAAAAAAAAAAAAAAAAAATACTATAAAAGTAACACTTTACACTTTAGAGTGGGAATAAAGGTTCATCAGGATCATCGTTGAAGTTCAATTTTATATATATATATATATATGTTAATATATATTAGACGAATTATACAAAGAACAACCGTGGTACATGTTTTTCGTGCTATTCGCAGATAATACAGTATAATTTTGATTAATGAAAGAGGAAAATTGAAGTAGGAATTAGAAAATATTAAGGAGAGGGTTATGTTTACTTTTTTAGTTCTTTGGGCACTAAAACAGGACATGGTCAACTTGGCGACGGACAAAATAACAGACAAAATAAAGCATTTTATTAATCGCTTTATTTATTAAAATCATCATTCTTTCCCATTGATCTATTACCGGTAAATTTAAATACAATAGTCGGATTAAGACTACAGATTTCCACCCCTCGCATAACAATAAAACCCGACGGCCGGATGACCGAGCGGTCAAGGTGGCAGCCTAGCGGCCGGATGGCCGAGCGGTCAAGGTTCGCAGCCTGCCGCCCTGGGGACCCGGGATCGAATCCAAACGGGTCGAAAAATCCCCAGGGATTTTTCGGGCGGTGGTGCATCCGGATACGTCGGTTCCCGTCCCTCACCACCCGGTCGCCCCATTGTGGGCTTGGCCGAACCCATAATGGGCCTTCTAAAAGAGGCCCTCTTAGTGCCCACAGGGCGGAAAGAGTTAAAAAAAAAAAAAACAATAAAACCCACAACAAATTTAAAAGTAAAAAGCAACGAAAATCATTCAAAAAATATTAGAACAGTAAAACAATCCCGTGAATGAAATTAAATAATCGAAAAGTTATAGCGTAAAGCGTGAGTTTACATGTATTTTTAAATCGTGAAAAATTTTTATGAAGTAGATATTCTATATTATTCATATTTTATGAAATGCGGTAGAAATAAGAACTTTGCCAAACAGATCATCTACGGATTACGCAAGTTTCGCTGGAGTGTTTTTAGGCAGACTTTTGAAGAAGAGTAATTAAGAAATATACATAAAGAGGCCTATATATTTTGTAAACGCTTTCCTTTCATCCTGTAGGCACTAAAGGCCTTTTTGAATACTCATCGTGTGTTTGTCCAGGTCCATAATAGGACGGCCGGATGGCCGAGCGGTAAAGGTGGCAGCCTACCGCTCTGGGGGACCCGGGATCGAATCCGAACGGGTCGAATATTCCCCAGGAATTTTTCAGGGGGTGGTCCGTTCGGATATGTCGGGCCCCGTCCCTCACCACCCGGTCGCCCCATTGTGGGCCTGGCCGCCCCCATAATGGGCCTACTAAAAGAGGCCCTCTTAGTGCCCACAGGGCGGAAAGAGTTAAAAAAAAAAAAAAAAAAAAGGTCCATAATAGAAGTTGCCGGATGATGAGGGACAGAACCCGACATATCCTAGACTGATTTCCTACCCATGAAAAATCCTGGAGAGTTACTCTCCTAGATTCGATTCTAGATACCTCAGAGCGGTACACTAAAGCCTTGGTTGCTAGCTGACAAGCAGCTAAACAAGCCAATAACACAGTTCGTTTCATATAAAACGAATTAGACCTACATTGTTGGTTTTCTTACTTAGCAACAAACCAATAATATGATGATCTGCTAATGGCCAAAGAAGTAAAATGGTTACTCTTACGGTTCTGAAGGAGCCGTGTTCGAATTCGAATTGTAGCCTATTCATTAAAACCTCCAACAGCGCAAAGAGTTTAAAACATTAAATAAAATAAAACTAAACTTATACACCGTATTTAACAACAAAATTACAATTAAATATCAAGACCAAACTAAAACTACATTTTTATTATTTCGGATTGAAAATAACTTGTTTAGTTACTGTATAATTTTTAACCCAAAGGTGATATTGTACAAAATTCTGGTAGTTAGACGGAAAAGTAAATTCAATATACGCTCCGACGACACGAAAGTATAGGCTAGATATAATTCATATTTTACATGCTTTATTAATCAACGAGAAATGACAAAAAGAAAAGTAAAGTAATGTTTCGAAAGATCTTTCGCTTGAATGCTTTGATATTGAACAAAAGATAACATGATAACAGTGGAAATCCAATAGATGTTAAGATTGAATGAATACTCTGAAAGTTAAAATTAATTAAAGAAACAGTTAATTTTATAAAATAATTAAACTTTAATTTATTTTTACTTAACTTATTAATTCGATCTAATAAAAATTAATTTCATCGAACTAACAATTAAAATTTAATTTCGTTTAGGTGTAAATTATGAAACAATTAAAGTATCGAAACAATACTGTATATAAATCTTCTATAAGGAAGTTCAAATGATTTTAAATCCCCCTATATTTAGTTACTAGGTCACTAAGAACAATATATAAGTATTCTATACATCAATATTATATTGTTAACATGTAGATTCATCACTTTATCTTCACTTGTTATATTTCAAGTTTTTCATTGTAGCATTTGATCAATTGTTTCAAAAGTGTATTTCTTAAGTTTTTAAATACTACTTTATTCTCACAATAAGTTTTTAAAATTAAACATTATTTCAAAATATAAAAAAAAATTTCAATGTAAATAAATCATTACAAATCTCTAACATTGTCTAATTTAAAATAAAAATAATTATGTATTTTTAAACATTAAAAATTAAGTTAAATAATCTCACATAAACAAAGTATTTATTTATTTATTTATTTATTACGATAAATAAACTACTTAAACAATTCCAATATTGTTTAAGTAGTTTAAGTACACGACATAAAAAATTCCATTTAAAAAAAAGTACCGGTACATTTCGTATTTTATATTAAAAAAATAATAATAATAAGGAAATTTATGGGGAAGACTATAATTTGATTTTGGCCTTTTCATTTTCCAGTTGGATTATTTAGATAGTGATTTCCGATAATCATTTTGTTTTCAAGTTACCGTAACGGTATATGTAACTGGTTTTTACACGAAGAATGTTTCGTGTTGTTGAACCTAATATTAAATAGAAACTCTTTTCCGCGTTATGGAGGAGTATAACACACACATCACGAGCTTCGAATCTTCAATCGCCAGGGGGCGATATGTGGTGGTAAAATGTTGTCGCTTTTCTGACCGGGAGTGATTTGTAAATGAAAAAAAGTGTGGTTAGAAGTAATATTAATTGAAAATTATTAAATCAGATATGACAACTAGAATACTATATACAAAGGTAAAGTCTTCATGTTCTTATTTCAACTTGGAAACAAATAAACCGGTTTTAAGATTCGTGTTATAAATATATGACAGATGTCATTTTCTTATATTTAAATATACCTGTTTTATATATTAAAAAATCGAATTAAAATGGATATTTAATAAATATACTTTACATTGTGCTTATTTTAATCTGATGACACGTAAATTTTGTTTAAACAATTCCGTGTAATTTATTTCGTAAGCAATTTCCATAAACTTTGAACATTTTGATTGTTAGTTAATGTATATTTATTTAATTAACTAAGTAAAACATTGGACTCCGCATGATTGATTATGTGCAAAATTCCATAAAATCTAATGTGACAGATTTTTTATAGTTGATAAACTATAGTTGTTTGATATTGCAATTTTTCTTCTATTATATTTGATATGTCATTTTTTTTAAGTTAATCTGTGTGTGAAAACTGTATGTTTACTTTTCATTTAAAATGTTAATGTTAAAGCTTATTACAGAATGTAATTTATCCTTAAACAAGAATATCAATTTAGAATTATAGAGAAAATAAAATATTCAGATTCTGTGATTTTATCTAATAATTACCAGTTGTTTGTTATTGATATTTAGGGTGTGAAGAACGATAAGATTTTGCATTTCTTAAGATCATTTCTCGTATATTTGAAATATATTTAACAATATAAGAGTTTAATTAAATGCACCATCACTAGTTAAAGTTGCTGTAATAAAAATATTGGTAAATATTAATGACCAGTCCTTGCTTCCTACCTAGTTAAATTCAATTTAACTAAATGATGAGTAGAATTTAATTAAACTATTTAGTTAAATGTTGAAAATAAAAGTTTTTCAACATCATTGTAAGAATATTATGATACAGAAATACAACAAAAAATAAATAATTCTCGATGACTCGTAAATGGATTTTAATGAATTGGTGAATTGGGTCTTTTGTTCCATTAAATTGGTTTGATGGTATTATTATTATTTACTTTTTAGCAAAAATGTCATGGTTATGATTTTGCTTATTTTAGTAAAATAAACTTGCATTTAAAACTTTAATAGCTTGTATAAAATTTTCAATAAATATGTTTAAATTGAGTAAAACATCACATAAATAATTCAAATATACCAAGAATTACTTAAGTTAAATTTCTTTAGTATGACAAATAACTGAGATAGTTTTCTGACAGTTTATAGTTTACATCATTGATAACTACCATTTTTCCATCTTAAATTATTTTGTTTTAGAATTTATATGTACTGTACAATTGTTAAAAATAAATATAGAGTGTTCTCCTCAAATCTCTCTAGTTGTATGGATTAATTTTGGAAAAAGAAATGTGATTATAATACTGTAGACAATGGTAGTAGAAAGTGCATCTAAAGACATGACATAATACATTAAATCAGTACATTTCCACATGTGCTCCTGATGTGGCACATACAATATTCAATCTTTACTTGATTTTAACCTGTGTCCAAACCAGCATATTAAGAGTTTTAGGAGTTAATGGCATCTTCAATTCTTGTATGCAGGACTTTAATGTCTGACACTTTTGTAGCAAACATGCAATTCTTGACATACCCATCAGGAAAAAGTTCAAAGGAGTGATGTCAAGTGATTGGATTGGACAGGGCCTTTGGTGACTTTTTTTTTTCATGTAGGTGATGCCCTGCTTGAGAAAATTTGCCATGTTTTGTGGATTGTTGATGATATGAGTTAAATGTTTTGCTAGTTCCTGTTGCAGGGATGTGAATTTTTTGTACCAGAAATTGTTAATGTTGTCTATACCAGGTGTATTGACAATATCTGGTGTAGACTCTATACAATGGCTGCCATATATGGCTGTTGTGTACAGTCAATCCCTGTAAATTTAGTGAGTGCTTCCTGGAAAAAGAGAGAAAGAGTATGGATTAAACCTGAATCTATTTCTGGCAATGAAGAAGTGTTGGTATTGTCAGCTTCAGAGAAAATAGTAGTGGTAGGAACATTGTCAGTGGGTCTTGATGATTCTGAAGGATTGTGATCATTGTTGATGTTAGAAGTATTTGTTTGTTGATATAATAGTTTTGTGATATGTTGTTTTTGGTATAAGGTTGTTATATATAATTTTTCTTTTTTGATTAACAACCCTTTGTACAATGACTTTGAGATGAGAATATTATTGTTAAAAAAGTAATGTAACTGTTGTTGATATAACAGTTACATATAAATATACATGATATAAACCAGTGGTCCCCAACCCTATGCCCGCGGGCACCATAGCGCCCGCCGATTGTTTTACGTGTGCCCGCCGCTGTGCGACCACGATAAAAATAAAAATATTTCGGTTTTCAATAAAATGCTATGTAAAAGTTTTTTCGTTTTTAATGATTAACCACTCAAAAGTAGAAATTGCATCCAACACAGATAAAAGCACAAAGCGAAATGCGACCGATCTCTTTTTCCCCTCCGCCAAATCTTCACCAACCAAATTTCCCATACCTGAAATGAAATAAACCAGTCCGTTCTGAATATCATAAAATCAAAGTACAGATCACGACTTACAGATGAACACCTTGACGATTGCTTACGAGCAGGAATATCATCATACTCTCTTAATTATGAAGCAATGGCCAATGAAATGCAATGCCAAAAATCACATTTACTTTCAGATTTATATTTTTTATAAAGAATTTTTATACTCTGTAGATTTTGTATGCATTGTTTAGTAATTACTTGTTCTGTAAAAATTATTGTTAATAGTCTTGTGTATGTTTTATTACATTTTTGGAATTAAATGTTTTCTGTACATTATGTGTATGTATTATTAACTATGTCCAAGTATAAATTCACCTTGAAAAAATAAATGGTGCCCGTCGTCCGGCCGGTATTCTAGAATGTGCTCTTAGGTACAAAAAGGTTGGGGACCCCTGATATAAACTGTTGATGTAATGTTGTAACTGATATAACAGTGTGTTGTTATATCTGTTTCAAGTTTTGTGATGGTGTAATAAGAACAGATGATAATCTCATTCCATTCTGATGTCCATTGGCATGGTTTACCTGCCTTAGTAGTTGGGCTCCAATTTGAAAAAATTGCAGACCTATAAATTCCCACTGTCGTCCATCTCTGTTTATCTGTCCTTCCTTAATCTTGAGAATGGTGCTAGATAGATAAAAGTCAAGACCAGATATGGAAAGCTTAGGAGGCTCCAACTAACTATATATGAACTTCTGGTCTCAACTGGAAGTCATGTGATTTCAGTTCAAAAATTTTTTCCAGAGCCAAGTTATATAGATGACTGGTATGATTGTTGTTATCAGTAAAAGTTATCATCAGGACAAGACACTACTAATTTAAGGTAGAGAGCATACATCTTAAATTAAATAAATTAAAAATATGATTAAAAATTGCAGCCTGGCATTGTGATGATATCACAATAAATAATTGTTTGTATGTGGCTGGATTGCCTCAGAAACATCAAGGTTAGGTTGGTTTTCCAGAACTGGTGTGAGCATTGCAGTAGTCATATTTGGACCAACACTGGTATAACCAAGAGAGACTATGACATATTTTTTGAACATGAGAGTCTGCCTAAACCCACGAGTGCTGACGTTGTTAATCCAGGTGATGTTTGACTGGTATTACACTTGGATCATATTATTACCATGGTTAAATCTCCATGCATGTGTGTTCAATCACTCTTGGTTTTATTTCTCCTCACAGACCTCACTGGCATGGGTGACCCTACCAGGAGCAGATGCTCCAGCTGGCAAAACACTGTGGTTCATCAGAATTACTGATCTCTTTCTCCACAGCAAGGTGGTGACTGGCAAGAGAGTTATTATTATTATTATTTTACAATGAGAAAAATAATTTATTTTTTCACAGAAGTCAAAATAGACTGAATATTTTCAAAAAATAAAGATGTCATCGTCAAAGCATCTATATAAAAAACAAAGAACTTTTAAGTATAACATTTATATACAGTAAGATTTGTCTTTATCAGTGCATTATACACAAGAAAATGGAAATTGAGACGCAGGAAGAAAGTTTAATGTAGATGGAAAAACATGTAGTGGTGGATTCAAACAAAGGACATTCTTGAGAAAATGTCACAAAATCAGCAATTGTTTCACAGAAAGATGGCAAAATATTCCAACCTGGAAGAAAATCTGTTGAGATATATCCATGATTTCAGGTTAATGGATTTTCTGTCTGTTGAAATGATTCAGTTTGAGGCTCAAAATATGAAAATTCCAGAAAATGATTATCTGAACATTATAAATAGCTTTTGCTAGGACTTATCACACACTATTGAGAAATCACTCAGAGACCAATGAACATTAACATTAA